>NW_012135414.1:1642151-1662029 GCF_000956105.1 Propithecus coquereli
TTTTTTTTCTGAGACAGAGTCTCACTGTGTTGCCCCGGCTAGAGTGCCGTGGCGTCATCTTAGCTCACAGCAACCTCAAACTCCTGGGCTCAAGCGATCCTCCTGCCTCAGCCTCTCGAGTAGCTGGGACTACAGGCATGCGCCACCATGCCCAGCTAATTTTTTCTATATGTTTTTAGTTGTCCAATTAATTTCTTTCTACTTTTAGTAGAGACGGGGTCTTGCTCTTGCTCAGGGTGGTTTCAAACTCCTGAGCTCAAACAAACAATCCGCCCACCTCGGCCTCCCAGAGAGCTAGGATTACAGGCGTGAGCCACCGCGCCCGACCCATTATTACAATTTTTTTGTCTAGTGTATCTTGTTTTACCCAAAAGGTATAAACAGTTGATACTGAACTTTGAATGGAAATTCTCCTTGATGAGGCAAAAGTGTATTTGCTGTATTCAAGGAGCAGTAGGGACAGATGAGTGGCTAGAGGAGTAGAGTGGCCGGAGGTAGGATGGTGAACTTTTAGACTGCTAGGAAGACTTTCTGACTCTCGCTCTGAGTGAGATGAGATCACTGAGTAGAGGAGTGGTGATATGATGTGACTTTGCTTCTAGAAGGGCCTTTCTGGCCGCTGTGCTGAGAATGGGCTATAGGAGGGTAAGCAAAAGCAGTTAGGAGGCTGTTGTGGTAGAGCAGGAGAGGTGAGGTAATTTGCCTGCATCTTGATTATAGCTGGGAAGTTGGATAAGTCACAGGCTGCTTGGTGTATAGTCACCTTTCAGCTTTCATTGGCTTGACTCTTTTCTTCCACTTCCGTGATGGTGGGTTACCAAACCTATGGTTATTCAGGCCACATATCACTGCATCTCTTACGAGAGTTCTCCACAGAATTCCCCCACTTTCTTTCTTTTTTTTTTTTTTAGAGACAGGGTCTCACTCTGTCACCCAGGCTAGAGTGCAATGGGATGATCATACCTCACTGTAACCTCTAATTCCTGGGCTCAGGGATCCTCCTGCCTCAGCCTCTCCAGTAGCTGGGACTACACGTGTGTACCACTAAACCTGGATAATTTTTTTAAAAAATTTTTGTAGAGACAGGATCTTTCTATGTTGCCCAGGCTGGTCTCAAACTCCTGGCCTCAAGCAATCTTCCCACCTCAGCCTCCCAAAGTGCTGGGATTATAGGCATGAGCAACTGTACCCAGCTCACCCTCTTTCTTGGATTCTAACCTCTTGGCTTCTGTAGTCTCATAATCCTGGTTTTCCTCTCCCCTTTGTATATACTTTTTTTTTTTTTTTTTTGAGACAGAATCTCACTCTCTTGCCTGGGCTAGAGTGCCGTGGCGTCAGCCTAGCTCACAGCAACCTCAAACTCCTGGGCTCAAGTGATCCTCCTGCCTCAGCCTCCCAGGTAGCTGGGACTACAGGCACATGCCACCGTGCCCGGCTAATTTTTTCTATTTTTAGTTGTTTGGCTAATTTTTTTCTATTTATAGTGGAGACGAGGTCTCCCTCTTGCTCAGGCTGATCTCGAATTCCTGAGCTCAAGCAATCCGCCCGCCTCGGCCTCCCAGAGTGCTAGGATTACAGGCATGAGCCACCGCGCCCGGCCTTGTGTATACTTTTTGTCAACCCCTTTCCCCCAAACACTGAATGTTTGAGTTCCTCAGGGATTGGGCCTGTGCCTTCATCTCTCTTCTGTGTTCCCTTTCTAGATGATAGCATTTGTTCCAAAGGATTTAAATATCATTTATATGCTGAGAATTCCCATATTTGTATTTTACAGGGGGCTCATACTTCACATGTCCAAAAGTGAAATTATTATCTAGCCAAACTGTTTTTGCTCCCTTACTTTTTTCCATTAGAGATTGTTACTCAGTTGCTTAAACCAGGATTCTAGGAGTCATTTTTGGCACCTTGGTTTTTCTCACACACCTATCCTTCACCAAGTCCTTTCCAACCCACCTCTCAGATGGGGCTAAATGACAAATCTCTTCCTCTCAGCAGCCGACACCTCTAATACCTAGAATGTTTGTTTTTAACCTATCCCCAGGTCCCCCCCTTCACTGTCTCTTCTCTGGGCAGAGCTGGACATGACCAGATTTTGTGTCTTACAATCAGTTTCTGGTTGCCGATTGCCACCTTCAGGTGACCCTTTGTTTCTCTATGTGAGTTGATGTCACCGATTGAGCTAGTTGCTGCTCCCAGTCTTTAAATGTTCTGGGCCTGGGATTGTAGGCCTGTTTTCCACCTCTGTGCTTTGATTTATTTTACTTTCTGGATTGACCCTGTTCTTCGTGACAGGATTGGAGGCAGGCACTTGCACACACACACTTAGTGTTGTCACCTCCATTTACTCCAATATGTATATGTATATGATAGCTTGACTAAACCAATATAGATAAAAGCTCTTTTTATTCCTGCCTCTGAATTTCCTGTTTGGTCGCTTAAGTTTTGGCTTAGGTTACTCCCTGCCTTCCTGTGGTCACTTAAGCTAGAGAAGTAAGCCATCAGTTTTGCAAACTGAGAACAACCTATTTTTGATATTCCTCACTACCTTCTTTGTTTGCTAGACATTTATTTGGAGTCCTGAAGAAGGTGTTTGGGTAATTAACTCTATGTGCTTATATCAAACAATTACATTGTGCCAATGAATGGGAAAGTTAGAATTTCTAGTATATTTATTGCTCGTTACTGTTTTTAATTCTCAACATCTCATAGGCAACATCCTCAGTGCCTTGTAGGTAATTGATCATAATGTTAAGAAATCACAAGAAAAATGTTTTTTCAGTTATATTTGTGATCTCTAATTGGAAGCACTGATTTTGGCTCTCAGTATGGTTTTGAGTTATTAAGAAGCATGGTTTTGGTGAATGGAGTTAATTCTATGCTGTTTAAGTTAGCAAAAATTATTTTTTTATATTAAGTTAAAAATTTTTCCCTTAAAGTGTTGGAGAGCAATAGCCTAAAAATACATAGGTGTAAAATAGAATATTTGTGCTGATGTTACTTATCACTACAGAAAATTTTGTGCACACAGATTTCTCGATGAAATAATCCTTTCCATTTTCTTTTGGAAAAACACTATAATCAGTTAAACTGATCTTTAGTATTGTACATAGCAGTAGAAGATGAAAAGGAAAATAAAATTTTCTAAAATCCACGAACTTCTGAAGTGATGAATTTATAGTATTTAGTGGTGGTAGAAGGAAAGCAAGATTTTTTTGTAAGCACCGTATAATAATTAGAATGAATGTTTTATGTAGTCTGTATGTGATGAGTGTACACACACACACACACACACACACACACACACACACACACTCTCTCTCTCTCTCTCTCTCTCTCTCCCTGCCTCCCCACACTAACATATCCAGGGTGTTAAATATAAAAGAATTGTGTTCAAAGCTTGTAAAATCATGATAATGGATTTATTCTCAAAATACAGAATACTCAAAATACCAAAATGAGGGCAATACCCCATCCCTAATGTTTGACAGAGAGGTTTTCTTTTTGGACAAATAAAAGAAGTTAATACCTTAACACAGATAAAGTAATTTTCCGCTTTTGCTAGTTCATGGATACTGGAAGGCTCTTTACCTTTGGGATTCCCCCATCACATCCTATCCTTCCCCCATCTTTTCAGTGTATGGCCATGCTGGGCAGGCTTTCTTTCCTAAAAAATACCTTGATGCTCTGGTTCTGAGCAGACCATGTGCTTAAGAGGCCAAATGTGTCCATATGTTGGTAAGGATCTATGGTGGACTTGTCTCCCTATCTTGTGACCAATGAACTCTCAATATTACTACTGTACTGAGGTTCTACATTCCAAAAGGATTGGTGTGTGTAAGGAAAATAAACCCATGGCCTTTGCTGTTGAGTGTTCTGCAGCATGGCCTTTGTTGTTGAGTGTTCTGCAGCCAGCAGTGGGCTGCCCTGCCTCCACAGCCTGAATGCTTTGTTATACTTAAAACAGTGATTCTTAACCTTTTTGGCATCATGATTCTCTTTTGAGGATCTGATAAAAGTTATGAATCTTTTCTCCATATGTGTATGCACATACACTCTGAATTTTGTGTGCGGTTTTAGGGCGTTCACAGGCCTCCTGAAGTCTATTGATAACAAAATTTTTTAAAGCCTGTGGACTTCATTTTGAGAACCTGTGCTTTAAAGATTGTCATCAACAAGGCTCTGTACATAGGGCTTTAAAGTTATTCTGAACTTTTAAACTATTCAAGTAAATATTAATATCTACGCCTATTTGCAGACTTTCAGAATCTCATGGTATAAGCAGAACTCAGTTGAAAGGATAGATGTGTCTTTCTGTTATAACTTAATAGAGAAGAGTTAAAATTAATAGGTTAGTTGCCAATTAAATGTTTTAAATTCTGTCAGAGAAAGTCTGTTTTAAAGTATACCCTACCCCAAACTGTCATCTGTATACATTATGGGTGGTTCTGCAAGATAGTTTTATCTTATGTTTGGTCTAAATGTTACTGATTCGTATGAGTTCAGTGCCTCCATGTTCAGGAAGAAAGCAAGTACCTGTGGTAAAGCTACTCCTACTTTAATACAAATTAATCTAGCAGAAATTAGGGTTTTGTTGTCTTATTCCTAGAAGGACCAGTGTCCATGGATTTAAAGAAATAGGGCAAAACTTGGCTCCCTTAATGGTGTTATCAGTTCATACTTTATAGCATGGTAATCTTGTAGGATGTGAGTGTTGATGAAGTAGTGCAAAAAGCACTTGGACTAGAAACCAGCAGTTCTGACAGTATCTTTTCTGCCACTAAACAACCCTGTGACCTTGGATGAGTCACTTAATTTTCCTGGGCTTTACTCATGAAACAGGAAGGTTGATCTCATCACTTTTATCATTAAGGTTCTCATTATCTTACAATTTTAAAACATATCTACCGTTAAGTAGGTCAGCGCAATGGCCAACGCAGACGAATCTGTTGATCTTCATACTTGGCACAATGCAGGATGTAACAATGGAGGCTGGATATTTGTGCTAGCCAGGAATGGAGAAGTAGTAGGCATTCATTAGATTCAGTCCAGTCTAGTAGGCTGAGAGGTGAATTGAAGGAAGAGGCTCAGAGAAACCTTCAGCACAGCAGGGGAGACAGCCTTCACTGGCAAGCCAGAGCCTAGAGTAGATTCTTGAAGAGAAAAACCAACAGCCTGAAATTCATGAAAGCAAATGTCTAGTTCTCCCTTGATTTTACAGTAGCAAGCATCAAAATAAAGTATCAGAGTTTTGATTGATGTTGATGATATTTATGTATCATGAAAAGTTTAAAATTACTTTGAATTTAATGACTTATAAAGCATAGAAATGCATATTATATTTTGGAATTGTTTCAGTAAACGTGGCTAAATTAAAAATTATTTTTTGGATCAACTGTTATCAAGAAAATTCATCCAGGTGGAACTTCTTACTCCCTCTGATGCTAGAAAAGTTAAAAGTTGCTGGTCTATCTTTTCTGTGATTTGGTCAAATGGCAATTTGTAAAAGAAAAAAATGAGTTAAGGAAAATGAGTGCACTGTTAAACTATTGGCTTATTTTTTAGCTTCCATTTACTGGAGGTAGTTGAGAGTTGACTCCTTTTTGTGTTGCACTTAAAGAAACAAAACTTTCTCAATTGTGATAAAGAACAATACTGTATTTGCAGTTACTCTTATGAATTTATTTCTTCATATACATGGGAGTTGAATACCAATAAATTTGATTTTTCACCTTTGTGGCTAATGAGGTTTTTGTTAACTAGCATAAATATGTAACCTTGAAAATCTGCTATTTAGTTACAGGATTTAAAATTAATATAAAATTGATACTTTTATCAGGAGTAATTTTTTTTCAAGTTTTAAAAAAATACCTGAATTGCCATAATGTTTGTGCAATATTGATGTGTGAAATAATGTAATAGATGTGTGTTATTTTCTAGGATATAAAAATGTATGAAATAATGTTTGTGATATTAGGGTACATTTTAGTGTTTGTTATGGAAAAGTTTAAACACAGATATAGAGTGACTATATAATGAGCCCGTGTGTACTCATCATCCGGGTTCAGTAGTTACCAGACTGACAATTTTATTTCATCTGTACTTCTACCTACTGCCCACATGCCTGCCTTATATGATTTTGAAAAGATTACAGATATCATATCATTTATCTAGAAATATGTCAGTGTGTATCTCTAATAGTATACATGGCTACTATATCATTATCACATTTAAAAAGTTAATACTTCCACTTCACACTTGCTAGGATGGCTATAATAATAAAAGACAATAACAAGTGTTGACAAGGATGTGGAGAAATTAGAACATTCAGACTGCTGGTGGGAATGTAAAATAATGCAGCCACTTTGGGAAACAGTTTGGCAGTTCCTCAAAAAGTTAAACATAGAGTTACCATATGACCCAGCAGTTCTACTCCTAGATATATACCCGAGATAATTAATATGTTAACATAAGTCTACACAAAAGCTGTGCACAAAAGTTTGTATGATCATTCGTTATAGCCAAAATGTGGAAACAACCCAATGTCCATCAGTTGATGAATGGATAAACAAAATGTTGTATACCCATACAATGGAGTATTATTCATAGGAAGAAACAAGGTTTTGATACATGGTACAACATGGATGAGCTTTCAAAACATACTAAGTAAAAGAAAGCCAGACACAAAAGACCACATATTGTATGCTTCCATTTATGTGCAGTGTACAGAATAGGCAAATCCATTGAGCTGGAAAGTAAATTAGTGGTTATCTAGGGCTGGACGAGAGAATAGGGGAGTGACTGCTAGTGGGAGTGGGGCTTTGTTTTGGGATGATGGAAATGTTGTGGAATTAGTGGTGAGTGATAAACAACTCGATGAATATACTAAAAACCACTGTAACAACACCTAAAAAGGGCTAATTTTATGGTATTTGAATTATATCAGTAAAACTTATTTAAAAATTAATACTTATATCAAATATTCATTTAGTGTCCTGTTTTTTCTTACTGTCTCCAAAAGATTTTTTAAAAAGTTTCAATTAGTATCCAAATCAGCTCATGCTTTGCAAGTGATTGCCAATGCTTCTCAATTCTCTCTTTCTCTAATATATATGGGCTTTCCTCTTTATCGTTTAAAAAAGATTTCCTGTAGTTTATTTGTTGAAGGAGCTCACTGTAGTTTCCTAGTTTGAATTTGGTGATTGCAGTTCAAGATGTCTCTTAACACAATCTTCTGTTCTCTCCTTGCACTATATTGGTTGCTAGAACTAGAGGTTCAATCAGATTCAGGCATAATTTTTTTTTTTGGAATTGGGGAAATGCAAGAATATATCGTGGAGGTGGTATGTTCTTTCATTAGGAGACCCGTAATGTCTGGTTGTCTCACTTTTTTTTGTGACGATAGAAGCCATTGATCTTTGCCTAGTTCTATTAATTGGGGCTTGTGATAATTTAATTCTTGTTCTTTCTGGAATTAGTACTGCTTTTTAAGAAGTTTTTAAGATATATTATTGGGAATTTTTTTTTTATGGAACATATAGAACTAGATAGTTAATGAATTTTCTTGCTAAGGAAATAATTAGTTTGGGATTTTATTATAAACTGTCAGGTGCTTTTGGTGCCAAACTAAAACCCTAGGTTAATTTTGAAACTTGAACAGCTATAGTGACAATTATTAATTTAGGAAATAAATTTTTCCCTAAAGTTCTTTATTTGAAATTTGCATAAGTTTAGTTATTGTAAATTTTTGAGGGAAATTAAAACTGTAGAAATTTATGGTTATATATCTAGGTGGTTTTGGTGAGTGAAGGTACCATTCTAATTCTTAATGAAAGCTCAAGTGAATCCTTGCCCTCTCCCAATTCTGGGCACCACGACATTCTCTTGCCACTTGGTGGCAGCATATCATAGTTTGAAAGTTATTAATATTAAGCCTCTTCAGAATATAATTATAAAAAATAAGGGACAAGGGGGAGCAGATAGTTATTGCTTAGTGGTTACAGGGTTTCTGTTTGGGGTAATAAAACATTTTGGAAATAGATAGTGGTGACGGTTGCACAACATTGTGAATGTAACTAATGCCACTGAATTATACCCTTGAAAATGATTATGTACAGTAAGAACCATGTGAAAAAAATGGTTAAAATGGTGAAGTTTATGTTCTGTGTATTTTACCACAATAAAAAAAAAAATACCTAGCCGGGCGCAGTGGCTCACGCCTGTAATCCTAGCACTCTGGGAGGCCGAGGCGGGAGGATTGCTCGAGGTCAGGAGTTCGAGACCAGCCTGAGCAAGAGCGAGACCCTGACTCTACTAAAAATAGAAAGAAATTAGCTGGACAACTAAAAAAAAAAAAAAAAAAAAAAAAAAAAAAAAAAAAAAAAAAAATATATATATATATATATATATATAAAAAAATACCCAAAAAAGGGCAATAGCCTTATGATAGTGTATGATAACGTGAGAGGATTCAGTAGTGTGGTTCTTGTGAAAAGAACTAATATGTGTTTGTCAATACTGTCTACTTTCTGGAGAGAAATACCTAGACCAGCCTTTAAATCAGCTTCCAAAATTACATTGAACAGCAAACCCGTGATAAATCAAACATTTTATTGGAACTCTGGTGTATCAAAGAGTCTGGAAAAATTCATTCATCAAACTGAGCAACCTCCCTTGCTCTCACCCTGTCGTAGGACCCACAGATGTTTTAAACCGTGGCAAGTCTCAGAGCAGTTCCTTCATAAATGATGATATAGAAAAAAATAACGACTACCAACAAGCCATTATTGATCAGTTACAAGTATTCATAGAGACCCAGGTATGAGTTTTATGTTTTAACTGGCTTATTTTTTTTTTTTTTTTTTTGAGACAAAGTCTCACTCTCTTGCCTGGGCTAGAGTGCCATGGCGTCATCCTAGCTCACAGCAACCTCAAACTCCTGGGCTCAAGCGATCCTCCTGCTTCAGCCTCCCGAGTAGCTGGGATTACAGGCATGAGCCACCATGACCAGCTAATTTTTTTCTATATATATTTTTAGTTGTCCAATTAATTTCTTTCTATTTTTAGTAGAGACAGGGTCTCGCTCTTGCTCAGGCTAGTTTCGAACTCCTGAGCGCAAACAATCCGCCTGCCTCGGCCTCCAAGAGTGCTAGGATTACAGGCGTGAGCCACCACGCCCAGCCTGGCTTATCTTTTGAGTCTATTTCAACCTGAAATAATATACTTAGAACTTTTTTGGGGGCGTGGAAGGCGCTTTCTGGAGAATTATTGTATAGTAAAAGAAAACATGCTTGGTGTTCCAGATGCTCTGAGTTTTGGAGCTGGAAGGTACCTTACATTATTTAGTTTAACCTCTTCATTTTAAAGATGTGAAAACTGAGTTGCAGAGAAATTCGCTTGAATAATGCCACATAGCTTGTCAGTCAGTGGTAGGGCTGGACTGTTTGTACTATACCACTGCTACTTTATAGCAAAGATTTATCAAAAAGAAAATAGCTCTCTGCATGTGTTTACAATAGGACGAGTATTTGTTTAGTCTTTCTTTTTTTTAATTTCAGAATATTACAGGGATACAAACAGTTTGGCTACATGAATTGCTTTTGTACAGTTTGAGTCAAAGTTATAAATGTGTCCATCACCCAGATAGTGTGCATTGTACCTGTTAAATGTGAATTTACCCATCCCCTCCTCTCCCTTCCCACCTGCTTGATTTCTGTTGAATTTTACTACCATACGTGCACAAGTGTTGATCTATTAGTTCCAATTTAGTAGTGAGTAGATTTGTTTTTCATTTTTCCCTTCTTGGGATACTTCATTTAAAAGGATGATCTCCAGTTCCATCCAGTTCGTTACAAAAGGTATTAGTTCTCCATTTTTTTTTGTGTGGCTGAGTAATACTCCATGGTATACCTATACCACATTTTATTAATGCACTCATGTATTGATGGGCACTTGGTTTGTTTCCACATGTTTACAATTGTGAATTGTGCTGCTATAAACATTCTAGTGCATGTTCAGTGTTCTTTATCACTTTTCTCATTTTCTTTTTCCTGATGATTATGAGGTTCAGTTTTCAATATCAACCTTGGGTAACCAGAAAATTAAATCAACTAGAATATGCAATTCTTCTGTGAAGTATGGTTAAGAAGATTTTGCTATGTTTGGTCATTTGAGTTTGCATTTGTACTTGCATAATACTCACATATAGTTAATCAAATGAATGCAAATATAGTAGCTGCAGGGAGATGGTTAGGGGTAGTAGATTGCTGGCCTTGGCCTCAAGACCTGGTCTGTCATCATGCTGCCATTAACTTCCTGTGTGCCCTGGAGCAAGTCACTTCCACTTGTGGACCTCAGTTTTATTACAGTTTACTGTAAAATTGTAGAGGTTGATTTGATGAATTTTGAAGATTCCTTTCAGCACTTCCGAGATGTGTGTAGGCTTCAATATTTCAGAAAGATCACCCTCTTCTGTGCTTCTGGTTAAGAAGAACTCAGCTCAGTAGAAGCTGCTGCTCTTGGTTGCCCATGACAATTAATGCACATAGTAAAAACAATACCCAGTTATGAAGTTCAGTTGAGTGAATTTTTATTTAAGTCTCTTAATATAGTTAGTTTTTTCCAGTATTAAAATCTGAAGCTTCTTCTTGGTCTGGTCCTAAGGTCATGGAGTTTGAGAGAAAGCAAATGGTAGTTGGCCATTCCTTTCTGTGTTTACATTTCTGTTACTTAGTATCCTAAGAGAGCTCAAGAGTTCATATTATATAAAAAATTTGTGTTTTTATTAAGCTGCTTTGGTTGTTTATTCCTCAGTACCTATTTTAGCAGGTTGTTTGTTAACTGACCACTTACTTACTGGTATCATATTGCCAGATGCACACACATCTAGGGGTTGAGGTGTGTAGCTGTTTACTGCTGATTTGGAATACTAAAGAGATAGCAGAATTCTAGATTGAAATTTGTCTTCTGAATTCATAGTAAATGAATGTATAATCATGGCTTTCCATTCAGAACTGTTTTAATACCTATGTGTTCAGCAGTGCACTAGGCTTGGTTTATCAAGACATGTAAGTCGTGGCTTCTGCTTTCAAGCAGCTTTTGGAAAGGCAAAGCAGTGTGATTATTGTGACAGATGCATGCAGAGGTCTGGCAGCACAGAGGAGAAGTGTCTAAATTGGGGTTTTAGGTCACAGCGATGAGACTCTGGAGTCAAAATTTCTAGCCACACTTAATCATAAGAGCTTAATCAGTCTAACTTGATGTGTATTTAAACAGTTTTTAGATTTATTTTAATACAAAGAAATAAATGGCTGTTTCCAAACCATTCCTGTGTCCCGGTTTTTTTTTTACAAGAAGCACAGGGTTACATTTCACATAAACTGTTGTACTGAATTCGTACTGTCCTCAACTCTTAGAGGTTTTTGGGAGAATCCCCACTGTTTATATGAGCACTTTATGTTAACTCCTTTCCTTTCGAGCACCAGGAACAGAAACTAACCCTCCATGTGATAGAAATGGGTGTAACATTGCCAGAGTTTGTACTTCAAGGACCACAGTTCCCATGTGGAGGCTGCTAGCATAGTTGTCAGGGCTAACTGGGGAGAGCTAACCCACTGAGAGAGAGACTCCCCGACTGAGCAAAGGCTCAGTTGTGCACATGGACCACACAGAACAGTGTGAGAGTTTATTAGCACATCACAAAGCTTGGTGGACTTTCCTGCTCAAGAGCCAAAAATTTTGTTTGGTGGGAGGGAAAGAAGGAAAACAAAGACTAGGTTAAAGCAGAATGAATATGGGAGAACCAGACAATTTAAGTCCTTAAGTGCTGCACTGTGTGGGAATAGCTCTCACGTTCTATCTCAAGGTGAAATGTCTTAAGCCAGCATAGTTGAAAGGGAGAAAAATCTTTCCTAGCTGTCATTTCTGGTAACTTGTTGATGATGTGGGTTGATTTGTAAAGAAAAGTGTTAGCTGATAGTGTTTTGTTGTTTTGTGACACTGCTTGAGATGAGCTGGCAATGTGAAGTACTAAATTGAAAAACTGGATTAAGCAACATAGGCTGGCTTTCAGAGAGCCACATGCCTCCTTGCTTTAGGAGAGTCTTTCACCAGCTAGTTCTGTTTCCCTTTACTAGGTCTTTCTTCTGGCTTATGGTTTTATTCCCCGGTCTTAGCGTGGACTGTCTGCTTGCACTGCTTCTCATCCCACCTCTGTAATTTCTTCATAAACATCTATACCAGTGTACGTTCCATTGTCTTCATGCACGTATAGCCATCAGTTATCCAAGCTCAAATTATGTACAAGGTCTGATGAAGGAATTTATTTGTAAAATTATTAATATGAAAAAGAGTGGGACAAATAACTCCATTTAATTATGCATTTAACAAATAACCATTATTGAAATGAAAAAGAAAAATCACACAAGATCATATTGTCTCAAAATTGGGGATACATGGCCACAAAATCTACTTCGTATGTCTGTTTCCTTACAATGTTCAATTTCTCTACTATGTTCAAATTTTCCCAGAAGGCATTTTATGGTTAATTTTATCCTAGCTGGATTTTTTCCTGTTCTTTGGTTCTAATACTTGCTGTTTATTGCTGATCAGTTGTCTTTAGGTGCATACCCTCTGTATCATTTTAGGGTGAAAGCATCATATTATAACATGCTGCCTCATGGTAAAAAAGAATGAGGTGGTCCACCCTTGTGGTTGCTGAACCTTAGTGGGTCCCCATGTGTCCTAGGTCCACTAGTGTAGTGTGGGAAATTTGAGCCTTTGTAGTCTATGCAGGATTTTCGTAGCCTGAGGGATAATGAATTAACCAGAATGTATCATCAGTGATCTCCAGAGATGGCTGTGAAGAGAAAGGAGAATGGTTCTTAAAATTGCAACATGAAATTACACTATTTTCAGGGTAGTAAAGAGAACTAACAGCATTTTCTTGAGGGGGGTGGTAGTCCCTTGTTTATTCAGATTTTACTCTTTAGCATTTTGACCTTTTTTTTTTTTCATTTTAAAAATCTAAACTATAGCTGTAGTATTTCTAAAGCCAGGGTCTGCTTGATTCTAGTCAGGGATATATGGATAATTTTGTTAGGCTAGGAAGATTTTCTGAACTATAGGTTCCCTGAATTCTCAAAAATGGCAGTTTACTGAAGTGTTTTGTTACACAGTATATGCCTACTCACTGTCTCTTCTTAGGCTTTTTTTCCATCAATGAATTACTAGTGAATCAGATCCTTTGGACTCTTTTCAGTCTTTATTTTTAGTTGAACTTCCTATTTATCACTATCTTCTTAAAGTCCTTCCCTTTGGCTTCAGTTAACCATTCTGATCATTCATTATCACTTTTTATTATGTCTTTTCAAAGCACTTTTGTTGCTTTTTCTTTGTTTATGTCTCAAATTAGCAATGGCAAACTGTGTGTCAAATCTCATTTGCAGACATGTTTTATTTGGCCCTCAGAATGTTTTGAAAATGGTTATGGTAGTTGCTAACAATAAAAATATAACATTTTATATTAAAAATTTGAATGTGTGGCTTTTTGGAGAAAATGAGATGGATGCACTGGGTAGCCATTCCCCGGTGGCAGTCATCATCAGAGCTGCTTTTCTGGAAGGGGCACAGGCTTGCTCCAGGTTGCTGTGTTCCATCCATTCATGGCACTTCACTCGTTTGTTAGCCGGAAGTTAACTGTAGTTAATTTCATTTCTGTCCATTTCAGTTTGCAACCCCTGTCTTCCATGTTATATTCACCAAGTTCTTACCTGGAACCTCTTTTTTTCTGCTCTTGCTCTCCCTGAGCACCTCTGTCCCCATCAGTTGCAGAAACCAGATGGATGAGTCTGTTTACCATCTTAAGACTTTTTTTCAGTTCAGTGGTTATGCCTGCCTTTGTGTTTGAGTTCATTTCTTCTTTGCATTTTAATCACATTCTTTTTGTTGCTTTCTGGTCTATATGGTTTGATGGCTTGAAATAATTTTCTAGCAGTCTATTTAATTAAGACTTTATCTGCGTGTGGTGATTCCTAATTGTCATTTTGTCATTTGAGTCTTCTGTGTGTTCCAACAACTGAGTGGTTGCTGTATTATGCATATAAACGATATAAAGATAGAATTGCTTTGTTTTTCCTTTTTAATGTGAATATATAGCAGCATTGGCATTTTTCTCACCCTTGCAACTTTCATACCATTGCTTTAACACCTTCATGTGAAAACTTGTCTTTGAGGTTTATGCTGTTTCCCCCTTTACCCCTTTTTGTTGTCATCTACTAAAACTCCAGGCATAGACATTTCTCTCATCCTGCTTCCCTTGATTCACCGGGGATTTTATCATCTGGTTCAAAGTATTGCTATCCCCACTCCAAGTCTTGCCACTGCTATGCCTGTGGATAGTCCATTTAATATTTTATTCTCTAGGAGCTTAAAATATATTTAATACTTGGAGATTACAAATAGCACAAACAGTATGAGACTTAAATGAAATAACATTTTAAGGCATCTATAGAAGAAATGGCATCAGCTCATGTTTGAAAAATTGCTAATCAAATTATATAAGCTGTTATGGGGTGGGGGGTGGACACCTCTTTCCTCCTAGGTTCATGTTTCCATGGGGAGGGACATCATTCTGTGTAATTCCCTTGGTGCTCCCTTTGCCTAGGGGAAGACTGGCTAAGCTGATTGGAGAATTTGGTTGAGGAACTAGGCAGGGCCTAGCTCAGTCCCTTTCCTGGGGAGCTAGCCATTTGTAGCCTGTTCATTGAAGCTGTAAATTTTCCAGAAACAGATCTCTCTGTGGGTAGTACTGTTGGTTTTCCAACTGTGGCTCTCATTAGGTGAGGGAATTGGCTCAATTCTGGAACGTAATTTTAGGAAACTCATTGTTTTTCTGTCTTTAATCTATATCTTAAAAACACAGGCTTTATCTGTGATAAAGCTGACAGTTTCATCACTGTGTATTCGACTTTTTTGTCCTATTTCTCAATTATTCTGGAAATGAGTGAGTAGGTGGATTGGGGGGATTTTATTTAATGATCTCCTAAACCCCAATATTAATCATTGATAAAAAAGTTTATAGGGGAGATGATCCCTTCTAGCTGTTTTGAGGTTTGAGTTGGATATTGAGGGATGGCAGAATTCAGGTAGGATTTTAAAGGTGGGTTGTATAGTATGAGAAAATTCAGGCAGATAAGGTGAATTCAAAGAACAGAAAGTTGACAACTGGCTTGACCAGGGGCTTTGGTGAGACATTGGTAGTAATGAGACTAGAAGATTGGTCAGGGCAGATCTCATAGGACTTTGAATGCCTGATTGACGGATTTGATTTTTTTTTTAATCCTGTAAGTAGCAGGAAGCTATTGATGGCTTTTATGTAGGGAAATGACAAGGTTAAAGTGATGTATTAGGAAAGAATTATCATTAGTGTCTAAGAGTAGGCTAATATTCAGCTAAATAGGCCTGCAAACTAATGTTCACTATGATCAGTTTGGAAGTGCAAATGATTTAATATACTAGGAAATAATTTTTCTTGGAGGTAGTCATTCCTTAAACAGTTGTGATTTCTTTGAACAGAAGGCCATTTCCCAGGCTAATTTAGATGGACTCAAAGTCATCATTGAACGTTACTGTTAACTTCCCAAAGCAAGCATTTTCGAAAGAGGTGTACAGGTTTTTTCAATTAACAAGTGTGTATATGAATGTCTGTTGTAGTGTTTAGTGAAACAAGAGGAGGAAAATAGTTTTGGAATACATCCTAGGCGATGTCATCAATATTAGAAAAGATTTAGTAGAGTAAGTTAGTAACCCTGAACAGGTAAAAAGTATGCAAAATGAAATTACATAAATATTATCTTTCACTTATCAGCTGACACTCATGGAGAGTTTGTGTTGCATATAAATAGTGGAGGTCACGATAGGTGTCTGCTAGGATGGGCAAAGACCATTTTGAACTTCAACAGTACATTACAAAATAAAGAAGTGTGCCCTTTTTCTGTTGAGTTTCTTCTTTCTAATTTTTTCTTCTACCACCCTTTCCCCTACCAGTACTCCCCCACACCTTGGCCACTATTGGGGTTAAGGAGTCATGCTCAGCTTCGCCTTAGCTGTGTTAGGTTGGCACACAAAAATATGTGTGCTTCTGGGGTTTTCAAGACTGTCAGATCATGAGGTACTTCAGGAAAAAAAAAAAAGAATGTTGCACAGGAAGGTTAAATCAGTATCTGAGGTTATATAAGTGCCTTTATAAAATGAGTAATTTTCATTTTAATTACACAAGTAATACTTTTTCCCCTTGTTATTAGTTTTTAATTATACAAGTAGTGCTTATAATTGTAGAAGATGCAAACTATACAAAATACATAAACATTTCCCCAGTCCCATTATCCTCTTTAAGGATAATTACAGTTAACAGTTTATATGTATTTCCAGTCTGTTTAGATAAACAAGACCTTAGTATATTTATTTATTGTTTTCTAGATTGCTATTTTCCTGCTTAACAATATATCTTGGTGGCTTTTCAGTGTCAGTAACTTTCAGGAGGGCTGTATAATAAATAGCCCATAGGAAGGAATAACAATGTGTTTAACCACTTTCCTGTTGATACTGATATCCACAGGGTACTGATAAGCTTTTCCCAGTTATAAATTATGTCAGACAATATTTGGAGATCTGGAGAAAGGAGGTTGGTACTGCTAGCTTTTTCTATTGATATGTTATAAGAATAACCACTTAACCATTTTTGTGCCACAGTGCTAAATTCTTTATATACAGCATTTAAGCTTTGCAACAACCCTGTGTCATAGGTTACACCCCTTTGCAGGTAAGAAAAAAAATGAGGGTCATTTGTCCAAGGCCTCACAGCTCATGAGTGGAAGAACAAGGATTAAAACTCAAGCCTGTCTTATTGGAACATCTTTTTCTTTTCTACTTCTCATCTCTAGGTCTAAATATATTATTAGCAAGTAAAATGTTTTTCCTGCCAGTGATGTTGTTAGAATTAGCTTGAATATAATTTTTGTGTTCTATTTTAAAAATCACTTCTTGTTTGAGTTCTATAGCTTTTCCTCCATTACTTTTCATGCATAGCTCTACTCTGCATGGATTTGAAATAATGATAATACGAAGTGGCCCTGTGGCTGATTTTACCTGTTATTTCTTCCAGTTTATGGGGGTAGAGAGTATTTAATATAAATGTATATGTAGTAGTAGTCAAGGCTGAGAGAAATGTCTAATAATATTTCTTAAGCACTAATGTCCATGTTGTAAAATTTTTTATACCATGTGTTGCTTTGCCCTCCTCTAAGTCACGGGCTCTCCAAGGTAGTGAGAGCAGGAGAAGAAGGTATCTCTCCCAAGCAGGGGAGGATGCCAGGCCTCTTACCTGTTCAGCTTGGTGAGAGGCAGATTCATTCTTTTGGTTAGAAAGAGCATTGTCACTTCTCCTGTCCCCTCCTCAATCTTCCCCAACCCTCTTCCCTTTGACTTTGTAGAAAGAAATGCATAAATATACTTATCTATCTCTAGGCCTTTTGTCAGCACTATGAAAGCTTTGCTACTCTGGATAGAAACATTTCCTGAATGTCCCCAAATCCTTCCTGCTTGTGTGTATTGGGATGAGGTGTGGAGAGAGGAATCTTGAATATTTTATTTTATATTGGCTCTTAACTGTTGAGAAACTTGGACTACTTTGAGGGTCTGATAAAAGCCAACACCCTTTACAGAAAAATACACATATGTATATACACAAAACTTTTGATAAAATTTCTTGGGCTTCACAGACTCCTGCCCTAGTGAGCAGTAACTGCTATCATTCTTTTGCCCTCTTTTGAGACCTACCTCCTTTCTTTAATAGAATCGCTCACCTGAATTGCCTTTGCACTTATAGTCTGAAGTAAACCATCCTGACAAGTTACTCGAGAGTTCTCTAATATTTAGGTTTTGTTTCCCTTCCTGGATTGAAAGCTGCCTAAAGATAGGGATTGTGTTTTGTTCATTTTGTCTTCCTCCCGGCACCTAGCTCAACCTGTCAGCTAGATGCATTGATTTGTTTAATCTGATTGGCTTGTCACTTTTAGAGTGTTGCCCTTAGAAAGCTTTGAGCTTAGACAAAAAGGAGTAATTCCCCAGATAGGGGTAAACATTTTACAACCAACCAAGGATGTGTAATTTTAGGTGGGTTACCCAGAAACAGTAACCAACCAAATCCACCAAGCTAGGTAGATTTTCCTCTGACTTAATTTTACTTACTGGTATTTATATTTGATCTCACTTGCATCATCTTCATAGAGAACCAAGAGTTGATGAGAAGATATTTTAATTGTAAGATATGTTGAGACAAAAGCAAATATAGTATATGACCCATCTGATGCTGGGGGGAGGAGTAAGATTTGATACTAAGATTGACGCTTGAATTCTCTCCCTGTTCCTGCCCTGCTCAGCTGCAATGCCAGGAGTGGGAGGGAAGCAATGGTCCGGTCACTTGCCATTGCAGCCTGAGTGGCCTTGTTAAGCAGCCACTCCTATCCTATTTGCTTCCTTGTATCTGCAGGGAAATAACAAAGAGGGAAAAGGAAGGGCCTGACCTTTGGTTTCTCTGGTTGTAGAAAACTGCTTTCTCTATTTCAGAACTAGCAAGTCAGAAAACAAACTTCAAAGATTACTGGCCCAGGTTGCCATAGCAAAACTAAAGGATGGATGAGTACCCCTTTTATGTTATTTAGACTTATGTTCCCATTCTTTAGTGCTAACCTGATTGTAACTGTTTCTTGCTATGCTTGGTTATGCTTCTGTAAATTAGAATATTTTACACAGATAATAGAAGGAAATAATGGATAATATGATAATCCAAAATATGTTATCCAGGTCTATCATTACTATTTTAGTAATGGGCAATTATCTTTCAGAGAAGGAACTGAATGGTTAAGCTCTTTCCAAACTGAATTGAGGTCTCTTCTTGTTTGGATTATCACTGTTTAATGTCAGCTTTCCCACTGAGATCATTTCACTTCCCTAGATACTTTACAATATAGTTTCTCAATATTTTACTTTTCTACCCACTCTTCAAATTTTTGGCACCTCTTTCATCAAAACAGAACACCTTGCTACTACTTAATTGTGATAAAAGCCTAATTAAAGTGAAAAAGTCATCTATAAAATTTTATTACACAACTATGAATATACATGCAGAGGCTATTCTTAACATTAGGAGCTGACAGCGTCATATGGGAAGCTTAACATTTGAATAAATTGTTTTGCCATTTTGAAACAGAATTTTTTAAGAAAATAAAAATCTACAAATTCTTGTAGATAAGAAAACAGAGTTGCAAAGAACTGGATTACATTTGCTGCCAGGAAAACTCCATTCAATAAGGATGAGGCATCAACAGTTGTCTTTGAAATTTAAGAACCAGAACTGAGCATTAACTTGTTTTTTCAGATTCAGTTTCTCCCTTTAAATGATGTCTATATTCAAGCAGCAACTATATTGACTTTACAGAATAATATAAATTACTAGAGTGAATTTATTCTACCTTTTACTTTTGTTTTGGAATGCAAAATAATTCTTAGGAAGAGGTCGCAACTCATTTTAAAATTATGACTCTCGTGTTTGCCTTGCATTTTAGCTTGCTAAACTCAAATGTGTTTAAGAATCAGCTTTGGCCGGGTGCGGTGGCTCACGCCTGTAATCCTAGCACTCTGGGAGGCCGAGGCGGGCGGATTGCTTGAGCTCAGGAATTCGAGATCAGCCTGAGCAAGAGGGAGACCTCGTCTCCACTATAAATAGAAAAAAATTAGCCAAACAACTAAAAATAGAAAAAATTAGCCGGGCACGGTGGCACGTGCCTGTAGTCCCAGCTACCTGGGAGGCTGAGGCAGGAGGAT
>NW_012135414.1:1662399-1685768 GCF_000956105.1 Propithecus coquereli
ACATTGCCTTGTTTCCTTAACAGGGGAGCTCATTCCTTTTTCTTTTTTTGTGTTCTTTTTCCTTTTCATTCTTTATCAGTACATAGAGTTTTCTCCCCCCTCCCCCCCCCCGCCCCTTATGGTTACAGAGTATTCCCTTACTGGTGAACATTTAAGCTTATGAAATCTTTGCCTTTTCTCATTCTATTGAACAAGTATTTGTTGAATACCTGCTGTGTGCCAGGCGCTGTTCTTTGCACTTAGGGTATAACATATGAAACAAGGGAATTTCCTGCCCTCATGGAGCCAGTTCTAATCTTGGGAGACATGCAATAAACTGTGATGCATAATCTGTACAAACATCAGTTTGTGTGCCAAGTATATTTTGTAAGATGAATTCTTAGAATTGGATTGTCTGGTTTAAAGGGTGTATGTATTTTTCACTGAGGCAGTTGACTGCCAAATTGTCATAGTACTAGTTTACATATCTGCTACTGACGGTGTTTGAGTACCTGTTTTTTTTTTTTTTATAACCTTTCCAGTACAGTGTGTTATCAAACTTTTGGTCTTTACCGATTTGATAGGTGAGAAGGTATATATCAGTATAATTTTCATTTGCATTTTTCTTTTGAGAAAAGCTTACTATTTGTATATATTGAAAGTCATTTAATATTTTTTTCTGAGACTGTTTATATCCTTTTCCCATTTTTCCGTTGAGTTTTTTATTTCTTATTTGTAGGGTTTCTTTATAAGTTACTGCTCTTTAATATTCATTCACTTATTCTTTTTTTCCCTATATCACAAGATATCAAGTAACTTATTCATTTTTGATTCTGGAAATGTGAAATTTTTTAAATCAAGCTTTTTCATATTGTTCAATGGAATGTATATGTGAATATCAATGTTGTCTTCTACACTAGAAATCATAGCAGTAGTTTAATTTCTTATATTTAGGGAATATAGTAGAGATTTCAAGTATTTTAGTCTAACAATTTGAATTCATATAAGAACTGTAAAATGAGTGTGTTATGTTATTATGTTTGGTTATCATAAAGAGTAGTTAGATTATCACCCATGCTTAGTGTATATATATCTGGTATGTGTCTCCTGAATGGCTGAAATAGTATTTGTTGAATTTTACCTTTCTCCTTTGTGAAATGGGAGGTAATATAATAGATAAGAAAGTCAATACTTTATTTTAAGCCATGGGAGAATACCTGAGAAATCACCAATTAGATTACTTTTGTTTCACAACTCAAGGAGTGGACCAGTGTGATATGGTGACATAATAAGAAATGTATAGGTCGGACATGGTGGCTCACACCTGTAATCTAGCACTCTGGGAGGTTCAGGTGGGAGGATTGCTTGAGCTCAGGAGTTCAAGACCAGGCTGAGCAAGAGCAAGAAGACCTCGTCTCTACTAAAAATAGAAAAGTTAGTTGGGTGCAGTGGTGCGTGCCTGTTGTCTCAGCTACTCGGGAAGCTGAGGCAGGAGAGTTGCTTGAGCCCAGGAATTTGAGGTTGCGATGAGCTATGATGGCGCCACTGCACCATAGCCGGGCAACAGAGGGAGACTCTGTCTCAAGGAAAAAAAAAAAGGAAAAGAAGAGAAAAAAAAATGTATATTTGGTCTTCATCCCCAGTTCCTGGCACAGAACACCTAAAACTCTTGGAATTTCCTGAGCTATAGGGGTTGAGAGGAGTGTCTTTAATAATAAGCTCATTTCAACCATACCTGACTTTATGCCAATGCGGTGACTCTTGGTGTACCTCTTGGTAGCCTGGGGATGAAGGCTGGTTGTCGCCAGAGGAACCAACCATGTGATTAGAATGTTGGAGCTTTCAGCCCCCCTTCCCTCCAAAGAGAGGAGAGGGGCTGGAGATTGAGCCCAGTCACCAATGACCAGTGATTTAGTCAACATGCCTACACAAAGGAATCTCCGTAAAAAGCCTAAACAATGGGATTTGGAGAGCTTCTGGGTTGATGAAGACATTGAGGTGCTGGGAGGATGATGGCCTGCCTAAAGAGGGTACAGAAGCTTTGTGCTCCTCCTCACTTCCTCCATTTCTTGCCCTGTGTACTTCTTTCATTTGGCTGCTCATCTGTAGCCTTTATGCTAAACCAGTAAACATACGTACGGTCATACACCACATAATGATATTTTGGTCAATAATGGACTACAAATAGGACTGTGGTGCCATAAGATTATAATGCTGTATTTTTACTGTGCCTTTTCTATGTCTGGATATGTTTAGATGCACAAATATCACTATGTCACAGTTGCCTGCAGTATTCAATATAGTAACATATGCTGTACAGATTTATAACCTGGGAGCAATAGGTTATACCATATAGCCTAGGTGTGTAGTAGGCTATACCACCTAAATTTGTGTAAGTTTACTCTATGATGTTCACACAATGATGAAATTGCCTAACAGTGCATTTCCCAAATGTATTCCCATTGATGCACAACACATGACTATAACTGTTTTCCCTGAGTTCTGTGAGCCATTCTAGAAAATTATTGAACCTGAGGAGAGAGTAGTGGGAACCTCTGATTTATAGCTAAGTTGAACAAAAGTTGTGGGTAACCTGGGGACCTACTACTAGTGATTGGCATCTGAAGTGGGAGGCAGTCTTATGGGACTGAGCCCTTAACCTATGGGTCTGCACTAACTCCAAATAATGTCAGAATTGAATTGTAGGATGCCCAACTGGTGTCTGAAGAGAATTGGAGAATTGCTTGGTGTGGAAAACTCATACATTTGGTGCCAGAAGTGTTGTGAGAGAACTGAAAAACAATGTTTCCTTTCTTAGCCACATTAAAGCTAGATTTTTGTTTGGATTCAGAATGTCTGCATTCTCTTTATTTCCCCTCAAAAAGAATAAGGAGATGTTCTGGAAATTGAATCTTTTTCCTCCCTATCTAAAGTCCTCATATTTCCATTCAAATAGAAAAGCAAGAAATGGTAGTGTTTCCTTTACTCCTCACCTTTTATTATACTTAATAAAATCAATCAAATCAGACACTTTATTCTTGCTCCTCCTATAGTCCCAAACATATTACTTTGTTTATTTTTTCTTCCTCTGGTTTTTTCCCTCCTTTTATCTCCTCTATTAACTACTCTCTCCTCCAATACATACATTTCAGTGTTCAGAAAATTTTAATTTTTGGCCTTCTGCTTTTCTCTGATTACAACTTCTCCTTAGGAGGTCTTGTCTATTTCTGGAATTTCAGTGACCACCACCTTGATAAAAGCACAAAAGATAATGCAATTATGTTGGAGGATTAAATGAGATTAGGGTAGGACGGATGGAACTATTTAGTTCTCTGATAGACGTATGGTAGAAATTCAATAAGTAATTCATAAAATTGATAATACCAAGAAATAGCCATATAAAGTGTATTACAGTCATCTCTCTGTATCCATAGGTTGCACATCGCAGATTGCTCATCCTTGGGTTTAAATTGGCCAAGGATTGAAAATATTTGGAAAAATAAAAAATAAAAAATAACAATACAACAATAAAAAATTAAATATATACAGCATAACAACGATTTACATTGTATTAGGTATTATAAGTAATCTAGAGATGATTTAAAGTATACAAGAGGATGTGCAGAGTATGTGCAAATACTATGCCATTTTATATAAAAAATGTGAGTGTGCACAGATTTTGGTACCCATGGGGGTCCTGGAACCAATCCCCTGTGAATACCAAGGAATGACTGTACTAAGAAAAATTGATGTCAGTAGTGGAGGAAATGCCTAGAAGATCTAAGGATATTTTCCTCTGGGAAGGGGAGACTGGGGATTAAGGCAGGAGGTAGTAGGATTCTTTTTTCATTATAATCCATTACATTCTTTTTTTTATTTTTTAAGCTTACTTACACATATTACTATTATAAAAAATTATTTAAGTTAGAGCATATGGGTATTTCACAGAATTATTGACTGGGAAATGCATATTTATAGCATTAAAATAGAAGATTCATGAAGGGCATGGACCTTTTATTATTTATTCCTGTGTCCCCAGTGCCTCGGATAGACTTGACACATGGTGGGAGCTTGATAAATATTTATTGAATGAATTAAACAATTGCAGAGATGAAATTTCTGGAATGGGAATGAGATTAGAACCTTTAGAACAGCAGACACATGCTCTCTACTCGGCTATAAAAGCTGCATAGAGCTGGGCCTTGGTTGCTTTTTGCTGTGTCTTAATACATACAGGTTTGGTACGGAGTAGGTACTTAATGAATGCTCAGGGCTCTCCTTAGAATAGACCATTCAAGAATTATAGCCCTGAGTGTAAGAAGAGAGATTACTTCCCCCAGTTTGTGTCTTGTTACATCTATTTAGTTGAAACATACTCCTTGCCTGACTTGGTTGATTCCTTTGTTAGGCATAAAGTCAGAATAACTCAGTTTTTCAAAGTCTTTATGCATTCACTAAACTTTTTTAGTAGGGCCTTCTATGAAGAAAACTGGTCATTACAGCCTCTTCAGAAGTTATAAAGATGAATAAGACTCAGTCTCTGACTCTAAAAACATGTGGCCCAGCAGGAGAAATTGAATTTATCTGTGTGTATTATATGTAAGACATAGTGTGAGGCCTGTCTTAGTCTGTTTAGGCTGCTATAATAAAAATACCATAGTCTGGGTAGCTTATAAACAACAGAAGTTTATTTCTTGCAGTTCTAGAGGCTGGTAAGTCCAAGATCAAGGAGCCAACACATTCATTGTCTGATGAGGGCCCACTTCCTAGTTCATAAATGGTGCCTTCTCACTGTGTCCTTGCATGGCAGAAAGAGTGAAGAGGTCTCTGAAGCACCAATCCCATTCATGAGGTCTCTGCTCTCATGGCCTTATCACCTTCCAAACACCCCACCTCCAAATATCCTCACATTGGGGACTAGCTTTCAACATAGGAATTTTGATAGCAAGGCCTAAGCAGCTTGTATGGGAGAAAGGAAGATGTCATTAAGTCTCACTGGGGCTGGTAGGTGGAGGGACTAATAGCAGTGTAAACCAGAGGAAGGAGGGGTTAAATCAGGAAAGCTTCATTTCCTTTCTTTCCCTCTTTCCTTTTTTTCCTTGTTATCTCTTCCTTTTATTTTCTTTCTGTCATCCTTTGTTTCCACATTTACTTAGGGCCTGCCATGAGCCAGGAAGTGTACTCCATGCTAGAAGAGCATCTTTTCGATAAGTTAAAGAGCTTATGGTCTGGTCGGAGAGGCAGACACGTAACCCAAAAAGTACAATATGATGAGTTCGATCAAAGAGTTATAACAAGAAAATTAAGGACTTAGGCAGTGTCTCACAGGCAAATCAGCAGCCTTGGTTTAAATAGAAGTGTTACGATACCATTTCTTGAATTACAATGTGCCGGGCACTGTGTTGTGAGCTTTTTCATACCTTTAACCTTAATAGCCCTCAGAAAACTCTTCAAAGTACATAGGAGTAGATATTATTGTTCCTGTTTTACAGATGAGGAAGGTATATGATTTGTTAAGTGATTTGCCTAAGATTATGTAGTCCGTAAATTCCTGAACTGTATTTAGATCTGACTTCAAAGTTTATTCTACTCAAAAAACTACGAGAGGAACCCTTATATATTGCTGGTGGGATTGTAAAATGATGCAGTCCCTTTGGAAAACAGTGTGGCAGTTCTTCAGAAAGTGGAATAGAGGTACCATATGACTCAGCTAGAGAAATGAAAACAAACATCCACACAAAAACATGTAAATGAATGTCAAAACAGCGTTATTCGTGATATTTCCAAAGTGAAACAACCCAAATGTCTATCAACTGATGCATGGATAAAATGTATGTATCCATATAATGGAATATTATTTAGTCATAGAAAAGAATGAGTCAATAAATACTATAACATGGATGAACCCTGCAAACATTGTGCTAGATGAACAAAGCCAGGCATAAAGACCACATGTTTTATGATTCCATTAATATGAAATGTCCAGAATAGGCAAATATACAGAAATTGGAGTAGTAGTTGTCAGGTGCTCAGGGAAGGGGGCTCAAGATAATTGGCTTGAGATTTCTTTTGGGGATGATGAAAATGTTCTAAAATTTTGATGATGGTTGCACAGCTTTGTGAATATACTAAAAAATTGAGTTGTACACTTTAAATAGGTTAATTGTATAATATGTGAATTGTATCTCAATAAGATTGTTTAAAACAAACCAACCCATGATTATGAAATTGAGTTTTCTACTCTACATAGCCAGAAGCATCAGTAAGATCTTATTGTATAATAGTGAATAAGCAAGGTGATCCTCACTTACAGAGCAATATTGGCTTTTACCTCACATGATACTTATCAATATCTCTCTTAACATTAATAATGTGCTAAAGTATATTATCTAATAGAGCCAGTGGTTGTCCCATAAATTTTAAGTAAGATTTCTAAAAACAGTGCAGTCTGTTTTGTTGTAATTTCATTTGGAGAAAGCTTAAAACATTGAGAATAGATGAATAAGTAAAGTTGGATTTTTCCAATTGGATGATACTTGAATCTCTGGAGCAGAAATCTGGAATTTGTTTGTTGGTTGTTATGACTCGGAATCCTCTTAGCACATTTCTTTGCAGCCATGCCATAAACCCTGGTATCCCAGTAGCAATTGTGAGGCAGCTAGTCTGCAAGTAATGCAATAAAAACCCAGAGAGAGATCATATTCCAGAATTTAGCCTTGGATAAGGCTCAACATGTTTTCCTGCTATAAAATCAGACACTTAAAAAAATTAATTCTGCTAGTATGAAAGGAAAAGAGCCCTGAAAGAGCAGTAAATGGGAGCAGAACCAAAAAATTAGACTTAAATGCTGAGTCTCTCTTTTGGACAGTAATTGCAGTGACAGTCACTTAAAAAGTACAGGCAAGGTTCCTGGGGCTGGATAAAAAAAAAAAAAAATCTACCTGTCACTGTTAGTATAGCATAAACAGACATACAGATGGTTAATTTTTATTTATATATATTATTGATTGAGTTTAAATGCTTTTTAGCTTATATATAAAAATTATTTGAATTATGGTGACTGTTAGGCTAATTAAGTTTTCAAAAGACTGATTTGGGAAGGGGTTGTTAATATCTTAGAAAAGAGGCTCAGATTTCAGGCTGATCAAACAAACATGTAGAAAACCCACTGTGTGCAAGGGCCTGTACCAGTGTCCTAAAGGATCTAAAAGCAGTGTAAGATTTATATCTTTTATCTAAATATCAAAGTCTACCTGGGGGAACTTATATAAATCCACATGCCAACAATGTCTGGTTGAATTCTCCTTTGCTAGTTTGTTTTTGGATTGGTCAGGGACACCTCATCTGAGTTGTTACTTCTGTTTTGGCCCTCTTGTGACCTCAAGTTAACTACTTTGACCTCTTGGGATGTACTGACAGTAGTTGGTCCAAGCCTTGATCATCAGCTTGTGTACTTAATTTGGGGTATAGGAAGCGCTGGTAAGATTACTGAAGCATGAAGCTCAGTTCTTAACCCACGCTATGCTATCTTAAGAGCGAGTCCAGGTCAGTGATTCTGTTCTGTCTTTAGTCCCTAAGCTCTGTGCAGCATGCACAGGGTCAGGTGGAGAGGACTGAGAGACATTGGTCCTGAGGGACTTCATGGACAAGTCAGGCAAGTGCTTCTAGGTTGGTCCCAACCACCTTCTCTAAGGTACTTTCATCAGATGCCGTTAGGGATTTGGACTGGAACCTAATAACAAAAATGATGAAGTCAAAATATCTCTGCCTCATGCTAACAGTTTCATCCTAGCAGAGCACCAGTTATCACGAATATCATTTTGTGGAGAGTGTCTCAAGAGAGAAAGTAATGGATAGTTCATTTCAAGGATCCTGCACTTGGTCATGGGAGTGCCCTTGGAGTCCTCTGTTTTTTTCCTGAGGCTGGTTATCCCATCTGGTCCAGTATTCCTAGGAACGTCATCCTGGAAGATAGGCCCTTTTTTTCATGGGCATCATGGAAAATCAGAAAACACAGACAAGCAAAAATAAGAATTACTGTTGTTAGTATCTTAGTGTATATTATTCTGAATGTTTCCTATGCATATCTATGTACACATATATATTTTTAACCAACATGAAATCATCATATTCTTTTGTACTCTGCTTTTTAAAGTTAATATTTCATTTCAGTAAATTTTCATCTCATTTAACATTACTATATTTAGATTTCTTCAGTTATCCCAAATATCGTTTTTGACTGGTTTATTCAAACTAATATGCAATCTGATACTGCACATTGCATCTGATTATTTTCCTTAAAGTCTCTTTTAATCTAGCACAGTCTCCATCTTTTTCTTTTTTAAATTGTAATAACACTTATAGAGAACTTGAGCCTGTTTGTTCTGCTGCATAACTTTTGGATGAACTGATTGCTTCCTTATGATGTTGTTTGTTCATGTATCTCCTATATTTCTTGTAAACTGGAAATCATATCAAATGGCATGATGGATCCAAGTAAAGTATTTTTGACTTGAATGTCGAACAGGCTATGTTCTCTACTTCATACTGAATCACATCAGGAGACATATCTGGTTGGCCCACTGTTAATGATGCTAACAGTAGTCATTAAATTAAAGTAATGGGAGTTGATAATATTTATTGTGTAGTTAGGTTCTTCCTGCAACTAAAAGTAATCTATGTAGTGTTGCTTTGGCACTTTTCTAATTCCCATTAGCCATTTACCTAATGATTTTTACCCAGTTAATCATTCTTGCCTGAATCAATAATTTTATAGGGTTTGCAAAATGATGTTTCCTAATTCTGAATTTTTTCTACATGCATTAGCTGGCATTCTTCTGTAAAGTAGAACTAGGTAGAACCAGGGCTATTTGGTTACCCTGAAAGGTAGGAAAAATGAATGATTTTTTTGGTTTTCAAAGTAATAAGCTGTTTTAACAAACACTTCAAGAAGTGATAGTTGAGGTTTTACTTCTTTTTTTTATTACTGTGAGGGACTCAGGGATTTTCATTGATATGTGTTTCAGTGAGCTATTTTTTTTTAATAGACTTTATATTTTAGAGCGGTTTTAGGTTCACAGCAAAATTGAAGGTATAAAGATTTCCCATATACTCTGTGCTCCACACAGGTATAGCCTCCCCTGTTGTTAGTGTCCCCCAGTGACGTGGTACATTTGTTATAATTGATGAACCTATATTGCCACATCATTATCACTCACAGTCCGTAGTGTAAATTAGGATTCATTCTTGGTGTTGCACATCCTATGGGTCTGGACAAATGTATAATGGCATTTATCCACCATTATAGTGTCAGAAAGAGTAGTTTCACTGCCCCAAAAATCCTCAATGCTTTACCTATTCATTCCTCCCTCTCCCCTTCCACCTGGTTATTCCTGATCTTTTTTACTGTTTTACGGTTTTGTTTTTGTTTTATGCTTGAATTGTTAAAACTTTGACCATTGAGAGCCCCTTCTTTTGGTCTTTTAGAATAGATCTCACAAATCTTGTGGTGTTAGGTTAGTACTGTTGCCTTCCCCAATTGTCCAGTTTTGTAGTTCAAAACCTTCACTCTTACAAACCCTCGAATCTTTGTTCCTGAAGTGACAGGGAGCTAGCTATTGAGTCTAGGCAATGCTTAAGAGGAACCTACTTCATATTTCTAGATTGACCTTTTATTATTAGAATGCAGACCCCCATCTCATATGTACACATTGAGGAATAATTTTGACAGTGCTCAAAATGCCACACTTTTATGACAACTTAAAGAGCTCAGTGCCTTTAAAGATATGTGCACACTTTATGAAGTCTCTGTAATTTGGTTTCATAATTTGATGCCTCTTGTTTTTCTGTACCTAGATTTTAAGGAATATGCATGTTTCAACAATGTTTTTCTGCAGAAATTTATTTACGTATCTTATAATATGTAAGAAGATTGTATGTTCCACAAACTCAATACAACTTTTTTTTTTTTAAACAAAGCAATGTGCAGAAAAGTCTCAGTTACTTTTCAGTTATTCTTGATAGAACATTTTGAAAAGCATGCTGCACGTCAGCAAAGGGGAATGTGAGTTCTGGATGAGCCTAGCATTAAGAGAGGCCTTATTACTGCATACAAAGAACTATTACAGATTGAATATCCCTTATCTAAAATGCTTGGGACCAGTGTTTTGGATTTTGGATTTTTGGGGATTTTGAAATATTTGCATATATATAATGCGATATCTTGGGGGTGAGACCCAAGTCTAAACATGAAATTCATTTGTATTTTGTATGAATCTTATACACTTAGCCTGAAGGCAATTTTATACAACAGTTTTAATAATTTTGTGCATGAAACAATGGGACTGAAAAATTTCCCTGAGGCCAGTTTAGAAAAGGGTTTCGAGAAGGAGAGCAAGATCAACTGGATCAAATGCTGCCAGTAGATCAAGAAAGGTGAGGATTCAGCATTGACCATTGGGTTTTGCAATATAGTAGTCTTTGTGAATATGACAAATAGTGTCTCTACTTTACATTGCTGCCTTGCCTTTATGGACCAAAAACCCTATCTGATATTCTTGGCAATTACTCTGAAACATCTCTGCCTCCTCATCACTTTCATCCTTGACCTTTTTGTGTTCCTTTTTGGCTCCATACCCTGATTTTTTAATCCCCCCTGCTGCTCTCTTCCTGGGATTTCACGCCTTTTCTTACTCTTTCCAAGATGTTGCATGACTATTTTCTTGTAGTGCTTTTGATCTAGTTTGTTCTTCTGGTCCCAGCATCTTCTGTTATCTAAAATAGAGGTTTTAACCTTTTTTGTGTGCATGTCTTGAACTCTTTGAGCAATCAGGTGAAACCCATAGGTCCCTTTCTAGGAGAATATTCTTAATTGCCCAAAATAAAATACATGAAATTACAAAGCAGGTGAATTATATTGTAATATAGTTATAAAAATATCAAAACTGTGATATAATACTATATTCACTTCTTTATTAATACATTAAATAACACATTCTAGCTGTAGACCTAATAGCTATTATAAATTCAAAGTAGTGATAAGTGTAAATGATACTTCAGTATATCTGTAATGACTGTGTTATATGACAATATATGTGATTTTTATTAGTGACAAAGTCACAGGTACTGTTAATACTAATGTGGCTCAAAAAATATGACTTCCTACTAGGTATTTGTTGTGCTTCCAGTCCATATACAATTTATCAGTTGGGTAATTTCTCTCATAAGTAGTGTTGCCAAATAACATGGTTGGCATGCTCTCTTAATCAGGTTAACAGGGGTTAACCAAAGTCAAAGTATAAGCAGGGGTTTTGTTAACCTTTGGTCCACGGTCATGTATGCTTTTTATTTATGATATTATGTTTAGTATCTTCTTTTCAGAAGGTTTTTCTTACTCCAAGATTATTTTATAAACCCCTACATTTTCTTCTAAAACTGGTTTCATTTTTTAATTTTATTTTTATTTAAAAAATTTGTTTTTTGTAGAGACGGGGTCTTACTGTGTTACCCAGGCTAGTCTTGAACTCCTGGCTTCCCAAAGTGCTAGGATTGTAGGCATGAGCCACAACGCCCAGCCTTGGTTTCAATTTTTATATTACATAGATCTTTGAGCCTTCATTTTGTATATGATGTGAGGTAGGTACTAAAACTTTTTAAAAATGGGTAATCAGTTGTTCTAATCATTTACTGAATAATAGTTTTCTTGTTTAGAAATGTCACTATTATAGAGTGGTTGTTATTAGGATGTAGACCTTCAATTTAACAGATGATTTGGTATATGAACAATGTATATACCATTTAAATGTTTTTAAAGTAATAAAAACATTTAAAATCTTATATGATTATATGTTAGATTGTGTTTCTTATATGCTAAGAATTTATAGGACCAATGTTTTTTCTCAAAGTATGCGTAGTCTGAAAAGGAATATAATTTTTTTCTTCATAAATAGGAGTTTGCCTTATTGAAGGCTGTGTGTTTATGTGGGTGGTCTTACTTTAAAAGCAGACCACTCAGTCTAGTAGAAAGTGGTGAATTAGGGGTTTAAATAATGGGGTTCTAGTTTTAGACCTTCCACTTCATTGACTGCTACTTTGTGTGAGTCTGCCTTTCTGTGTTTTGTTCTATTAAAATGCGTGAATGATAATCCCTACCCTTCCTTACTTACAAGTATTGTTGAGGATTAGATGGGATAATGGATGTAGAAGCACTTTTAATTAGTAAAGCAGCTTAAATGTAAGGAATGACTACATCTTAACTTTTCCTCCCTTTTTCTTGTAGGTAGCGTTGGTGCTTCTTTTCAGTGCCAGTCCATTCATCACGACCACATTTGTCATGATGACAGTGACAAGGTGAGGTCCGTGTTGATGTCTACCATGGTGAAAATGCATGCTGCCCTTATATTGTTAGATTCACTTGCATAACTCTGGATCTAGGGCTAGAGAGTGTGACTTGAGGGGCCACAATGCAGAGGACCTTGCTGGTTTGTCTGTCAGATTATTAGACTACTCCAGAAAACCTGAGTATAATTCCTCAGCCTCAGGTGGGCTGCACTCTTGATCAGCCCTCCATTTTCCTACCCTGCTCTCTGTCCCTGTGTGTCCTCTTCTCCTGCATAGCTTGATGGATTATCTTAATATACGAGCATGTGTTCCAAAAACTGATAGCTTTCTCAGCAAGTCATGTTTGTCTCCAATAGGAAATATCTTGGACAATTTGGTTCAGTTGTGGAGTTGATTAATTGTATTAAGTTATGTTTTCTTCTTATACTTAACCTTTAAACATTTTTTGGCTTTGTTTACAAAGCCCAATTTAAATGTTGGGATTGAGAATTTAATCTGTCTGATTATACAAAAGAAGGCTGCTTTTGTCCTGATTTTTTTTTTCTTTTAATTAGGTTTAAACTATTGGTGGTTATTTAATTGTGTGGTGTTTTTTGTGTTTTTTTGCTTCTGTTATTTTTATCTCTAAAGAAACCTGGTCTTTGGGGGCTTTCCAATATGCATCAGTACCCTTGATGGCCCAGCCCTTGCAGTGATAACTCTGTGGGCTGGATATTTGGAACATCTGGCTGCTGATGGGCTTAAATTTAGTCTTTTCTACCATCAATATCCAGTGGCTTTCCTCCCATTTCCTGTGTCTTATATGCAGGAATGTATCACTCCCTTGGTAGTTTCCAGAACAGACCAATCCAGGCAATCTTTTTCTCTGTTGTTTTGATTAAGATCCTCCTCCCTCATCCTGTTGGAGCTCTATCAAGAAGTTGGTTGATCATTGGGATTTTCCAAATGACTTTCTTTGTTCTGTTTGTTGGTCTCTGTCTTTCTGAGCATTGCTCAGACTGATTTCACTTTGTTTACAGAGAGAGTGGTATGCTTATAGCATTCCAGAGTCTCTTTTATATTATTACAGTAATTGAGAGACATGGGTTTCACTTTTAACGGCTTTCAGAGGCAAGCCACTGAAAGAAACTTCTAGAATATGTAGTTGGCTACATGAAATTTAGTATACCATAGGCTTTAGAAATGAACATTTGAAAATAAGAGTAATGATAAAAAGAAAAAGGAAAAATCACTTTAAGTCAGTATATAAATGATTGTGCTTCATACTTAAGATGTTTTTGGGTTAAATTTTCTTTCCTCTGCTAAGTATAATATGCATTTGTTCACTTATGGTGTAGAAGCAGCCCAACTATACTCTGTGCTGTCTCCAGGCCTTAGAGTCTGGAGATGAGATTTCTATCCACTTCTGCCAGGTACTTCCTGTCTCCCTTAAAATGGTTTTCTTCCTAATTTTGTATTCTTTGTATGACTGATTTTGTGCTTTTGGAAATGAGCTTTTTCCAGAAATATGTGGGGAGAAGAAGGGGAGAGAAGTTTAAGTGATGTTGTTTCTTGATCAGCAGACCAAAGAACTTTCTGAAACTACTCCCCTTTCTTGCCGGCCTACCCTGTATATAGTATGATTATTTCCTAGAGGGAAATGGAGAGAATGAAGTGGACCATGTATTTGTAATTTATTCAACTTACTTAGTCAGCAAATATTTATTGATTGATGCTGTATAGCTAGGCACTTAGGGAATATATCAGCATACAAAACAGATAAAGATCCCTGTTTTTTAATGACTTCGGGCAAACCGTGGGAAGCAGACAATAAAAAAAAAACCATAATAAATCAATTATATAGTATGTCACAATAAGTGCAATGGATAAAAAAAGGGAGAGCATGATAAGTGAGATGAGGGCCACCAAGAGTTGGATAGTACAGATTATAGCTTTAAACAGGATTATCAGGCATCATTCTGGGGAGGAAAGTGGTGGATAGCATGTATATAAATCAGACCTCTATGTTTGCTCTTGACTTCTTTCTTTCTACAACAAATGGGTATTGGTTTTGCAAAAACAAAAATGAACCTGCTGATATCTACACAATCCCTTCCCCCTTTCTTCCTTACTTTTTCTCTCTACTCCCCCTCCCCTTCCCCCTCACAGTCTCACTCAGAGAATTAAAGGGATTGTAGAACACATAAAAGCCACCCCTCTTTTTAAAAAATAAACTTGGAAGCTGTGACCATAGTGGGAGAAATGACTCATTCAGAAGTCACCCTGCAGTGCCAGGGATAGACTGGATCTTTTATCCCCAGTGCAAGTCATATAAAACATTTGCTTGGCTATTCTGAGCACATTGTCAAAAGCACATGTTGATGTTTTCCTTACTATTCTTACTTCCCTTTCAGGCATGGTCCATTTCTCAGATTGGGGAACAAAAGATGATTTTTCTTAAAAAGTTTCCTCACTTTTAACTAATTCATATGTGACTGGGGATGGAACCAGGGGTGAGGCAAAGAGAAAGGGCCAGTCCATTTCTTGGACCTCCCCTCTACAGCCTCAGAAGTGGTGGCAAATCCCAAACTTTTGGCTTGATCTGTTTGGCAACTTAAGTTTCTCTGATGATGTACATTGGTTTATGGACTAGAGTGCTGGAAAGGGCTGATTCCAGCTGTGAGGCTAATTATTCTGTGAGTTGCAAGCTCTCATATTATTAATTTATGTTGGGTATAGCATTTCACACAAGCCCTCCAGCATTATTTTTATATTCATTCACAGAGTCATATTTCACAATTTCCAGGTAGCAAACATTTATTTATTATTTGAGTACCTATTAAATACAAAGCACTGTTCTAGGTATCGGGGATAATACATTTAACAAAACAGACAAATCTTTGCTCTTATGGAGCTTTCTTCCTTTAAGTGGGGAGAGGCAAGACAATAATTTAAAGATATTTTTAATTGGTCACTTGTATTAAGAAGAATAATAAGGTGGGGAAGCGGGGGTATAGGAGTACCGGGCAAAGGTTATGTTCTAAACTACGGTAGTCACAACACCCTTTGAAGTAGGGATTATTTTATTCCCATTTTGTAGGTGAGGAATCTGAGACACAGATTAAATAATTTGCCCAAGATCACACAGTTAAGAAATAGTACAACTGGAATTCAAACCCAGCTGCCTCACTCAAGTCTATACTCTGCTGTCTGAAGAAAGCCTTCCTATTTTAACTTCACCCAGTCAACTATGACATGCTCAGAGAAACGTATCTGCAAGTGGAGAAGGCCCTGGAGAGTCACAGTTGGCAGTTGGCAGGCAGTGTGCCTGCAGTTTTCTCTTGCCTTGGTCCTGTTGGCCTCCATTCTGACTCATGACTCTTTGTAACTCCAGGCTCCTCTGCCATGTTACCTCTGCCCTGTTTCATGCTCAGAATTCTGTGCTGCTTTATAAGAAACTTCATGTGGTGTGGCTGTGTTGCGCTATTCAAATGTGATGGTCATGTAAAAGTACTTTAAAAGTACAAAGTGTAACACACAAAAAAGGGGATTGTGATAGCATCTTTGTTTGACGTAGATATTGAAACCAGCCTAACTCAGCTAGTGTCAATTTGAGAATAAAGAGTTACATTTTGGCCAGGCGTGGAATCCTAGCACTTTGGGAGGATGAGGCAGGAGGATTGCTTGAGGCCAGGAGTTTGAGACCAGTCTGAGCAAGAGGGAAACCCTGTCTTTACAAAAAAATAGAAAAATTAGCCAGGTGTGGTGGAGTGTGCCTGTAGTCCCAGCTACTTGGGCAGGAGGATCACTTGAGCCCAGGAGTTTAAGGTTGCAGTGAGCTGGGATGATGCCACTGCACTCTACCTCAGGAGACAGAGGAAGACTCGGTCTCAAAAAAAAAAAAGAAAATCACATTTTCACTTTGAGAACAAGCTTGAGATGGGGGAATAGGATGAGATAAAATATTGAACAATTTGATAATTCCCTCAGTTAAGGTGAATTAATTTGTAGCCTCAGTGGTATGCTTTTCTAGTGTGTCCTGATACATTGCCAGGAAGGCTGGCAATTTGAGAGAGGAAAATGGAAAAATTCTTTCTTAACTGCTGTGTGTGGATGGTGATTCAGAGCAGGAGTCTTTTCTTCACAAAACTTCCTGTGCCAGGCTTGGTCCATTTGTCACAGAAGAAGGTATCAAGGCAGTTTATGTATAAGCAAGCCCATGCAGACTGCCTTCAGAGAAGGTGAGAAATGTACTATAAGTTGAGTATCCCTTGTCTGGAATGCTTGGGAGCAGAAGTGTTTCAAATCTTGGATTTTTTTCAGATTTTAGAATATTTGCATTGTATACTAGTTGAGCATTCCAATTCTGAAAATCCAAAATGCTCCAATGAGCATTTTCTTTGAGCATCATGTCAGCACTCAAAAAGTTTCAGGTATCAGAGTATTTGGGATTTTGGATTTTCAGATTTGAGATGTTCAACAAGCATTGGTTTTTCTTCCTTGACCATGTACCTCCTTTTATTTTGATCTTTTTAATTTTTTTAGTTTTTTTTTAAGAATTACATATTCATTGTAAAAAGAAATGAAGCACTCCCTTCAATTCCTCTCCCCAGAAATAACAATTGGAATTTCAATATTAATAATATGAATTTTTTTAGTTACCGTATCTCTATGAAATATTTCTCATCTTTGCAAACAGTATTTTGTGAACAGGACATATATATATATGTAAAAAACACATGTACTCAGAAACATAAATATACAAATACATTTGACTTTAAATTCTCTAAAGAGGGTAACTTAAATCTTGTAAATGTGAGACCATGCTGAATTTCAATAAGGAAATATGCCTCAATCAAATACCTCATTTTCCTCCGAAGTGTCCTCAGGAAGCAGCATGGAAAGAGTATGTGCTTTGGATTAGGGTTCTAATCTCAGCTCTACCACTTACTACAGTAGGTGACTTTAGGCAAGTTCTCCAAGCCTCATTTTCTCATCTGTAAAATAGGAATAATAGTCATATTCTGTCATGTTTGTAAATGATTAGCAATAGTAATACAGCTAACATTATTAAAGTCTTTACTGTGTTCTAGGTACTTGTCTAAGTGTTCTACACTAAATCCTTCATCTACCCGCTTATGAAGTGAGTTCTTTTATTGTCCACATTAAAGATGAAGAAGAAACAGAGCAATTGAATAATTTGCCCAGAGTTAGATTCTGGCAAGTGGTACTGCTGAGATTTGAACTTGGGCAGTCTGACTCCATAGTCTGCTCTTGTGGTGTACAAGTGTCATGATGGGGCTTGGCCCTTGGGCAATGCTTAATAATGTAGTTGTTATTAATGCTTAAATTTTGTATTCAAAACATAAAAATTAGGGAGTTCATTGAAAAATAAACTGACAACTTAGTTAACAGAATTTTTAGATTCACACATCCCATCTTAGCTAACTAGTTATTTTTGATTTTTCATTTTTCTTACGTATTTTGAATGAGTTGTTTTACTATGCTTGAGTTTCTATCTTTCAGGTTATGTCACTCTTATTTTTAAAAACTGTTACATGTTTAACATGATAGAAATCAATGTGTAGTCAAATGTGATGTCTAATGTAATGTTTGGGGCCTTTTGGCAGAAGCCAGAGGTCTTTTTTGGTCCTGATAATTCTCTTTTGCATTTAGAGTCAGGGGTAGTAGGGACTGTTGGGTCAGAATAGGGATAGTAGATTTATGGCATATGGTGCTCTATTTCTCCCTCTCAATCCCCCTGGCAGATATCACTAATTGGTCCCTACATTCTTTCCTGCCAATTGATATAACCTCAGAACCCTTCTTAACATGGCTTTCAAGGTAGTCATGATCAATAGATTGGGTTGGTATGTTAGAAAACCTATTTGTTATTTTTGGATTAAATGGTGTCTAAAGTTAATTCCAGGTCTACCACTCTACAATTCTAAATAGAGGGGATAATAAACTCCCCTCACTCTGCTCCCAGGCTAGAGTGCAGTGGTGTCATCATAGCTCACTGTAGCCTCCAGCTCCTGGGCTCAAGCGATCCTCCTTGCTCAGCCTCTCCAGCAGCTGGGACTACAGGTGTGCACTACCATGCCTGGCTAATTTTTTTTTTTTGTAGAGACAAGGTCTCACTATGTTGCCCAGGCTGGTCTTGAACTCCTGGGCTCAAGTGATCCTCCTGCCTCAGCCTGCCAAAGTACTAGGATTACAAGGCATGAGCCACTGCATCTGGCCAATAAACTTTTGGTAGTAGACTCTGAGGCCTCTCATAGTCCAAAAGAGTATTGGTAGAAGAACAACAAAAAGTTAAATACACAGAAAATTGTTTTACAGGCAGTTTCTCAGGAACATGTATGTGTATCAAAGTTCCCTCATTGTATTTTGGTAAGAAGAAAGTACTCTAGTTTAAGATAGGAACTAGATTTTTAAAAATTCAGCAGTGTTTATCTATTTAAAAAGTGATGGGAGTAGGGTTAATCCATAGAATTGTTTTATTCTTGATAGTTTTAGAAAAATAGTTCAAATATTAAAAAATTAAAGTTCACTACTAGTAGAATATAACAAGGATATGTAATTTTAAGTCAAGAGGAAAATGAAGAGGAACAAAAAACTTGATCTGTTAATGAAATACAATAAAGGTTTTGGAAATCTTTAGAAAATGAATAAAGGTAAACAAAGTAAACTAATGTGGCAAAGTTAATCACTTATAATGTGAATGTGTCAAGTTTGCCTATTAAATAGTAGACTAGGTTTAAAAGCAAAATTTTAGCAATATGCTTTACATAGGGACATAACTAAAATAAAATGACACAGAAAAATGAAAAGATAGGCAACGATAATATATCTAGCATACACAAAAAAGAAGAAAGCAGGAGTGATATTTTTTTTGTTAAGAGACAAGATCTCTGTCACTTAGGCTAGAGTACAGTGGCCTGGTCATAGCTCACTATAGCCTCAAACTCCTGGGCTCAAACCATCCTCTTGCCTCAGTCTCCCGAGTAGCTAGGACTTATAGGCATGCATCACCATGCCCTGCTAATTTTTAAATTTCTTGTAGAGAGGGGGTTTTACTATGTTGCCCAGGCTGGTATTGAACTTCTGACCTCAAACGATCCTCTTGCCTTGGCCTCCCAAAGTGCTGAGATTACAGGTGTGAGTGCCTGTGCCCTGCCAGGAGTGACTTTTTTTAACAGAATTCAAAGCAGAGGTTATCCATCTGGACAAAAGAGTCAAAAGGCATAAGGTACAGTGAATAGAACAGTCACCAACCATCATACCCCAAGTATTTAAGCCAAAAATCACTAGAAGTACTGGAAGAAGTTGACAAAATCACAACTCTAGAGGTATACAGATGCTGTGGAAATAGGAATACCATTTAAGAGGTTAGTGTGTTGACAGGAGGTGTATTGGTTTTCTATTGCTATATATCAAATTACCACAAATGTAGCTGCTTACAACACACATTTATTATCTCACAGTTTCCATGGGTCAGGAGTTCAGGCATGGCTGAACTAAGTCCTCTGCTCAGGGTCTCACAAGGCTACAATCAAGGTGTTGGCTGGGCCATACTCTTATCTGGAGTCTCAACTAAGGAAGAATCTGCTTTCTCCAATCTCATTCAGGTTGTTGGCAGAATTCATTTCTTCTTGGCTATGTGACTGAGGTTCCCAGCTTCTTACTGGTCTCCAGCCAACCACAGGTCCTAGGGGCTGCCCACAGTTACCTGTCATGTGATCTTCTCCATAGGCAGTTCACAACATGGCTGTTTGCTTCTTCTAGACCAGTAAGAGAATCTTTCCAGTCATCTGAGTAGAGTCTTATATGATGAAACATAATCACAGGGATGATATCCCATCACCTTTGCCATAATTCTTTTGGTTAGAAGCAAGGCACAGGTTTCACCTGCACTTAGTGGGAGGGGATTACACAAAGGCATGACTTGGACCTGAGGGTGTGTTCATCACAGTAGAGGAAAAAATGAGGATAAAGAGAATTTGAATAACATAATTAGCAAGCTGACTTAATAGTTTCTGTAACATCAGAGAACATGCTTTAAATTTTTTAATAACAGCTTTGTTGAGATATAATTCATATATCATAAAATTCACCTCTTCAATTTATGTATCAGTGGTTTTTAGTATAGTCAAAGAATTATAAAACTGTCCCCGCCAGCTAATTTAGAACATTTTTATTGTTCCCCTAAAAACCCCTACCTAATAGCAGTCACTTCCCACTATTTCTTGCCCCCAGCTCCTGGCAACCACTGATCTTTCTGTCTTTGGGTTTGCCTATTCTGCACATTTCATGTAAAGGGAATCATACAATATGTAGCGTTTTGTGTCTGGCTTCTCTCACTTAGCATGATCATTTCAAGGTTCATGTCATGTCATGAATTAGTACTTTATTCCTTTTTATGAGTGAATAATATTCCATTGTATGGCTAAAACACATTTTGTTTATCCATTTACCAGTCGATGGACATTTGGATTGTTTACATTTTTTAGTTATTATAATTATGTGTTTTAGATTATAACCATACTAGTGAATGTGAAGGGGTGTCTCATATTAATAGTTTTAATCTATTGACTAATGATGCTGAACATCTTTTTATATGCTTATTTGCCATTTCTAAATCTTCTTCGAAGTAACCTAATTTTTATATGTGGTCTTTGAATATGGATTTCACTGCATAAGTATATGAAAAGTCAGTTAAAAACCTCTTTTATTGTTCTGACCCTTGTACTTAAAAACAAAAAAATGAAAATCTCCCCATGCCCCAGTCACATACTTACTTACGTCCATTATGGGAATTGGGAAAATACATAGAAGTAGACTACATCATAAGTAGTCTAACCTCCTTAAATACATATCTATCCTTTCCTTTTCCCTTTCCTTTTTTCCTTTTCCCTTTCTCTTCTTTCTTTCTTTGTTGATACAGGGTCTCACTCTGTTGCCCCACCAGAGTGCAGTGGCATCATCATAGGTCACTGCAACCTCAAACTTCTGACCTCAAGTGATCCTCCTACCTCTGCCTCTCAAAGTGCTGGGATTACAGGTGTGAGCCATTGTGCCTGGCCTATAACTATTCTTAACATAGCATTTTCCCTCAGTTTTCTCTGCGTTCTCTGCATGGTTGAAATCAAACTTAATTTTTCTCGTTTTCTAATGTTATGTAACGAATTACCCTGAAACTCAGTGATGCAAAGCAACAGTGCTTTCAGTATCTTTCATGGTTCCTGGGTTTCCTGTGTTCAGCTAGGTGCCTGTTGCTTGCAGTCTGTCATGCAGTTGCTGTCAGATGGTAGCTGACACTAGAGTCATCTTGGCTTCCTCACTCAAATCTGATGGTTGGTGTTGACTATCAGCTGGGACTTCAGCAGGGGCTCTCAGCCCAAGCACCTGTGTGTAGCCTTGGGCTTCCTCACAGCATGGCAGCTTGATTCTAAGAGTGAGTGTCTCAAGAGGACCAGGCAGATGCTGTACAGCCTTTTGTGACTAGCTTCCAAAGTCACAAAGTGTCGCTTCTAACATAGTCACAGGCCTGCAAAAATTTAGGAGAAGGAATATCAATTGGACCACTGCAGAGGAATGTCAACATAATGTTATAAGAATAGAATGTAGGGTGTGAGAACTTGTTATGACCACCTTGGAAAATACAGTTTGCACGCGAAATATACGTGAAACTTCAGTTAAAGTGGCTGTATAGTGTTCCATCATAAGGATACACGGCAATTTATTTAACCAGTCTTTAATTGTGGAGCTTTAGGTCATGTTAAAAAAAACTGTTATGCATTTATTCATTCATCAAATATTTACTGTGTGCCCCAGGTATTTAATGAGTCACCAGGATACAGTAGGGAAGGTCCTTATTATTTGGGTGGAAGGGACAGGAAATATTTTTTATGGAAGGGAAAGGAAATAAACTGAATATGTAAACCAATAAATAATCAGAGACTCATAAGTGCTGTGCAAGTAATTGGGCAGTTAGCTGCTCTAGATTGGGTGTTGAGGATTGCCTTTAAGAAGGTGACACTTAGGCTAAGATATGAATGGTAAGAAGGAACATGTGTAAAAATCAAGGCCATGGGGAGAACATTCCAGGGAGAGGATATAGCTAGTGCCAATACCCTGAGGCTGGAAATATTGGGGAGACAGAAAGAAGGCTGATATGCACAAGCAAGGTGGATGAGGGTAGGAGTGGTATGAGATGAAGTTAGAGAACCAGGCATGGGCCAGATCATGTTGATCTTTATAAACCAGGGAAAGAAATTTAGATTTTATTCTGCCTGTTACAGGAAGCAATTGGAGGATTTTAAGCAAAGGAGTGGCACCATCTGATTTATGTTTTTCAAAGATCACTTTTGCTGCTGTGATGAGATTATTTTTAAAAATTGAAAATACACATAACAGAGTTTTATCATCTTAAACATCAGTAGTGTATAATACATTCACATTGTTACGCAATCTCCAGAGCTCTTTTCATCTTGCAAAACTATACTCCTTAAAGGACTCCTCATTCCTCATTGCACCCCCAGCTGCTGGCAGCTATTTCCACTTTCTTTCTCTATGAATTTGATGCCTATAGGTACCTCGTACAAGTAGAGTCAACACTATTCGTCTTTTTGTAACTGGTTTATTTCACTTAGCATGATGACCTCAGGGGTCATCCATATTGTAGCATATGTCAGAACTTCCTTCCTTTTTAAGGCTGAATTCCATTGTTCCATTAAACAAATTGCATTACATTTTGTGTACCCATTCATTTGTAGATGGACACTTGGGTTGTTTCTACCTTTTGAGTATTGCAAATAATGCTGCTATGAACATGGGTATACAAATATCTCTTCAAGACCCTGCTTTCAGTTCTTTTGGATATATACCCAGAAGTGGAATTGTTGGATCATATGATAATTCTATTTTTAATTTTTTGAGGAATTGCCATACTGTTGTCTATAACAGCTACACCATTTTACAGTACCACCAACAGTGCACAAAGATTCCAATTTCTCTACATCCTTGCCAACACTTATTTTCTAGGTTTTTTTTTGTTTTTTTTTTTTTTT
>NW_012135414.1:1686304-1709972 GCF_000956105.1 Propithecus coquereli
CTCAGGCTGGTCTCGAACTCCTGAGCTCAGAACGATCCACCCGCCTCGGCCTCCCAGAGTGCTAGGATTACAGGCGTGAGCCACCGCGCCCGGCCTTTTGTTTGTTTTTTGATAGTAGACATCCTAATGGGTGTGAGATGGTAGGCATCTCATTGTGGTTTTGATTTGCACTTCCCTGATGATTATGATGTTGAACATCTTTTCATGTGCTTATTGGCCATCTGTATACCTTACTTGCAGACATGTCTATTCATTTTTTAATCAGGTTGGGTTTTTTGCTGTTCAGTTGTAGGAGTTCATCATGTATTCTGGATATTAACCCCTTATTAGACGTACGCTTTGCATATATTTTCACCCATTCTGTAGATTGTCTGTTCACTCTGCCGAATGTGTCCTTTGATGCACAGAAGTGTTTAGTTAATCCAACTTACCTATTTTTTCTTCTGTTGCCTGTGTTTTTGATGTCATATCCAAGAAATCATTGCCAAATCCAATGTAATGAAGCTTTTCCGCTATTAAAGTTCTATAATCTTAGTTCTTACGTTTAGATCTTTGACCCATTTTTAGTTAATTTTTGTATATGATATAAGGGGAGGTTCCAACTGCACACTTTTGCATGTGGATATTCAGTACTCCCAGCTGTTGAAAAGACTGTCCTTTCCAACATTGAAGGATCTTGGCACCCTTGTGGAAAATCATTTGTGTATTCAAAGGTTTGTTTCTGAGCTCTCTATTCAAATTCCATTGGTCTGTATTTGTCTTGATGCTAGCATACACCGTTTTGATTATTGTAACTGTGTAATAAGTTTTAGATTATTTCTTGAGCCTGTATTATTACAGTGGAATTACTGAGTCCAAGGATATGGACATTTTTCAGTCTTTGTCTCTTTTTATGTATTTTTTCACACATTCATATGTATCAGGTTTTTCTTCCACCTATATACCATATAAGAGTGTCCTACTTCTTTCTGACATCATTGAATATATCCTTATGTCATTTGCTTTGTGAGTAAGATTGATGAGAAATAGTGTCCAATTGTTTTAATGTATATTTCTTGGATAACTACTAAGGATTTATAGGTTTCATATGTTTGTTCATTAGTCATTTGTATTGTGTTTTTAAAATTGTGCCTTTGTGTGCGTATTTTTCTCTTCTTTGGGGATATTCTTATTTTCCTGTCACTTTGTGTAAGGGCATTAATCATCTGTCATATTTGCAAAGACTTCCTCAGCTTGCCTTTTAATTTTTAATGAATTTTTTTTCCCGTGCAGAAATTTAAAATTATTTGGGGAACAAATCTATTGGTATATTCCTTTGTAATATGTTTCATTGCTTTTGTGTTTAGGAAATCTGTCTCCATTCAGATATTTACTTATATTTTCTAAGTTTTGTTAATTTTATATTATCCTTTCTTATCTACCTGGAAGTTATTTGGTATATGGTATTATGTGATCCAATTGTTTTTAAAATAGATTCTCATCTTGCTTTATTGTGAAATATCTGGGGTGATTAGAAATATCATGTAATGTTAGATATTTTGAGATTATTGTTATTTGACATTATTTTTTTGTCCTTTAAAATGTCATGGCCTGCTAAGTTTATTTTGTTTTTATTTATGAGACATTTATTTTGTTTTTATTTATACTTGTTCCTGTTGTGACAGGAACAAGCAAGCAGAGGGAAGATAAATAAGCTTTCTGTGGGAGCTTAACTTTTATATTTACAAAGAGTCATACTGCTTTCAGAGTTTTTATTCAAAGTTATGATTTCTTTTTTGTGATACAAATTAGAATTCTGCTCAGGTAACACATTTCCTTCTTTTCCTTAGATAAAGTCTGGAAAGGCCTGTAGAATGTGTAATGGGCGGGCAAGAGGATGCAGAGTTTATGGAGATGTGCCCTGTATCACAAATGTCTGCACAACCACTCAAGTTAGGCAGGGGCCTAAAAATGTATCATCAGTGGAAACTACTGTGAGGACACTGGCAGTTCAGTGAGCTGGTCACGTTTCATGAATGCCAGATGTTAGAATTCTATAGCAGGGTGTATTATTTTGAGCAGGTTATTGACTATCAGGTAAATGAGATCCACCAGAATTCCCTAGAGGAAACTCTTCCTCATGAAACATAGTGGAAGTAACAAGACGTTCCTGTGGTCTGGTCTTTTAAGAGAGCATTCTAATGTTTCTTGCATCTCAAACTTTTTAAGACTCTTCTTCATTCCCATGTCCCTTTTCAGCTGCTCCTCCCCAAAGCTAGTTGTCTGTGCTTCTGTTTCTTAATCAGTGCTTATCCCAACATTTATTTTCTTCAAGCACTTATGTAAGTGTATCCCATGTAAGTAAGTCCCTGTTTCACCAGCTTTTTGGATTATATTTTCCTTTAATGCTCAATTCTTAATGATTTGAGCCTGTGTTCCTTTTAACTGCACTTGTCACTGGCTTTCCTCCCCAGGTGTTTCTGGGACTTCAGGTATCTATCTTTTCTGATGTTTGCCTTCCAGCCAGTCTTTAGACCAGGGCCTGTTGGTCACCAGCTTTCCTAAGCAGTTGCTATTCTCTCTGTTGTCGCTTGGCTTAAGTTTGAGCCCAGTTCTTAGGCTATCACATTTAATGAGACTACAGTAAAGGTTCAGGTATATGGTATTATGTGATCCAATTGTTTTTAAAATAGATTCAGTAAAGGTTCAGGGATTTGACAGAAGGGCATTTTAACAAAGAGAATGTAGAGCTGGTTATGAAATATGGCTGCTTTCAAAGTATACTGGCCTAAGTTTGGCTTCAGGTTTCTCTCTCCCTAGTGTTTGGCCTGCTGCTGTCCATAGGATCAGCCTATCTTTCCTCGGGGAGTTCCTTAAGCACTGTTGTTTCCCACTCTGGGGTTGACTCTGAACTACTTTCACTTAGTGGTAGTTGGAGTAAAAATTGGTGCAGCATTTTAGAAGGCAATTTAGCAATATACCTCGAAATTTTGAAAAAGACACACATACCTTTTGAACCAGCGATTCCACTGCTAGAAATTTACTTTATGGATATATTTTCAAATACATGCCAAACTATATGTATGTACAAGAATATTCACAATATCCATGTAATGGTAAAACACTGGAAACGACCTAAATGTAATACAAGATTTTAAAAATAAGAGACAGTTCATCCTCAACAATGAAATAATAGGCTTTGTTGAAAAGAATAACCTAGATCTGTGTGTGGTTAACTTTTTTCTGTGCCTCTGTCTGTCCATTGGATTTGGTAAAAAACTATACTATTAAAATATGATTTCCCCTGAGATTAATCTGCTGGAGTACTATTACAATGACAGGCATAGCAGCAGTTGTTCCCTAGGTGCTTTCTGTTCTCTAGAACAGAATAAGCAAGAGCTCAGCTTCCAAGGGCATACTTTAAGGCAGGCCACACAGGGAAGGTCTTATCACCTTAGGGTCAGCTCCTGCCCATTTGCCCTGCTCTAAAGATTGAATATGCTGTGGTGTGCAGTGCTTGCTTTATTTGTACCCTTGGCCCTCCACTTCTGATTTGGTACAGGTCTCTATTTTTCTGTTTCTGACTCAGCTTATCCTAGGTACTTAAATTTATTCATTCTTCCATCTTGAACACCTTCCTGGCTGATGGCTTTTCACGCTGGATCTGCTTTAGCCTTTCACTACCATAAGAGCTTTCCCTCTGTCATCCCAGCTGCCATGGTTCAGTTTCTGTCATCTCTCACTTGTGCCTTGCAACCTGACCACTCACCCACCGCAAAGCCAGATAACTGGTTATGTATTCTGGGAGGCTTGGATTTGGGTGAGCCTTTGCTGCCCTCTTCTGGTCTCTAGCGGTTATAGCTGGCAGCTGCTGCTGATTAACCTTGTCTGCTTTGACAAGTGTTATTAACATTTCTGGGTGAAACTGCTTATGCTGATTGTTTTGTAGTAGATCATGTCTTGGCATGCTTGTAGATGCTATATACCCTGAATACTGTTCAGCCAATACACCTTTCCCCTCAGTGCATCTTCATCTTATTAAGTCTTTTTAGCTGGGTTTAGTGCAAGGAAGGAACCTTTTAGGGACCAGAGTCAACAGAGTTAACTTCATGGAAAAATTTGAAATTTACTTTTTGCATCCTTTTTGCTCTTTATTTCACTGCTCACTTTCCTCTGTTTTTGTGCCCCATTTCTCCTTGGGAATTTACCTATTGAGAAAAATGGAATTACCACTGCTGTGAAATATTTGTATATCATTAATTGAGCTCTTTATTAAACACATGGCATGTGCTTAAACCTTTGTCAGATCCAGTGAGGCTTAGTCCTTGGCTTCAAGGCGTTTACTGTCTATTGGGCAAAAGAGTCAAGTAAATAAAAAGTTGCAAGGCAGGATGATTAATGTTATTTTAGAACACATAGGAGAGGCCACTAATTTAGCAATAGAGGTTGGGGTTGTTGGAATGAGGTTACAGTCAAGACATTTGGCAGTGGATGTGATGGCAGAACAGCCCTATTCATGACAATGTTAACCAGTGGGGAACTGCCTTTCTCATTAGTAGAGTTCATTGCTTAGGCCTTTTGAATGTGAAATAATAAGAAAATAAATAATAAAAAAAAGTAAATAAATTTTTAAAAAAGTGGAGGTCAGGGGCTTCCAACAGAAGGCCATTCTCTACCTGACATCTACTTTGGCATTTTCCCTCCATGTGAATGGTTCTTCAGCATCTGAAAAAGTGATTCTTTGGTCAAAAAAAAAAAAAAAATCACGGCTGCCTGATGGACAAGTGATTCTTTATCTACAGTTCTTCAGTCATGCCTTTCAACCTCTTAAAACAGGAGATGGCCCTTTTTCCATTTTCTACCATCCATCATTCCCCCAATGTGGGTGTCAGTGATATACAAACAAAGCAGAAGTGGGACCTGCCCTCAAAGAGCTTACAGTTTAATAGAGGGAAATAGACATTTAATAAATGCTGTAGGATGTTAATAGAAGTGTGTGAAGGGATAAGAAAGATAGCCTATAGCCTCAGAATCAACTTTTTGTGTAAAAAGGTCCTTCAGATAACCATTTAGATATTCCTTGATGTTCAGAAATGCAAAATTGATCACAAAAATAAATTTCATATTTATCATTTGACAAAGTATTAATTAGCACTTAAGTAAAATTTGTTTATAATTATTGTTTATGTAGTGTGCTTGAAAATATATTTCCAGCAGCACTACCTTGCAAATTCACAAGATTTGAAGATGGTTTCTAGAAGTAGATTGTGAATTTCAGAATGAGATCTTTCTTACATATGTCCTAAGGTTATAGTTGTTTTCCTTAGTTAGAAATAAAGAAAAGACAGGAAATCTAAAGAAATTTAGTTGCAAGTTCAGTTGACTAACCAGTGAATCTTACAAAAACGCTTCTAGAGAATAGAAAAAAGACACTCCTGATTCATTTTCTGAGGCTAGCATAAATCTTTGTAACCAAAGACATTACAAAAATGGAAAATTACGGCTAATCTCAAGAACTGAGATGTAAAAATCCTAAACAAACCAAATCCACCATTATATAAAAGGTCAATAATAAGACCAAAATGGGTTTATTAAGAATGTAAAAGTGGCCTAACATCCAAAAACTAGTGAGTCTAATTCATACATTAACAGAAAAATCATGATTATCTCAGATGCAGAAAATTTTGATAAAATTAAACATCCATTTATGATAAACTTTTAACAAATTAGAAATAGAAGAGAACTCCCTTAATTTACTAAAGGGATCTACCAAAAAGAAAAAGAAAAAGAAACCTACTGCAAACATCATACTTTTAAATGTTGAAAGTTTTTCCATTGAGATTTTGGAATAAGGCAAAGATGCCCGCTCTTAACCATGTCTGTTTAGCTCTGTACTAGATCCTAGCCAGTGCAGTAAGACAAAAAAATGAGTATATGTTGGAAAGAAATTGAACAGTCATTATTTTCTGCCAAATAGGATTTAAAACAGGATTGTGTATATAGAAAACTCAAAAAAATTGAGACAAACTATTAGATTTAATAATTAAATTATATAAAAACCCTAGAGTAAACCTAAGAACGAAAAATGTGTAAGACTTCTACAGAAAACTGTGAAGCATTATTGAAAAAATTTAAAGGTCCAGGTAAATATGCTTATAAATTGGAAGATTCAATATTGTGAAGATACTAATATCCCTTAATTCATCTCTAGATTCAGTGCAGCCACAATCAAAATCCCAGCCAAGTTGGCTTGTTCTTCCCTTTCCTTTCCTTTTCCTTTTCTTTTCCTTTTCCTTTTCTTTCCTTTTTCCTTTTCCTTTTCCTTTTCCTTTTCCTTTCTCTTTTCCCTTTTCTTTTTTTTTTTTCTTCTTTCTCTCTGATTCTAAAATTCCTATGGAAATTCAAAAGGCCAGGGATAATACAGACACTTTTGAGGACAACTTGCTGTAACAGATAAAAGGAGATCTTATAAAAACTATCATAATTACAATAGTGTGGTATCAGCACAAGAATAAAGAAAACACTGAAACAGGCTACTGACCCCGGAACCAAACAAACCAACCCATGCATATATGGACACTGGCTTTTAACAAAGGAACAGTTGGAAATGTAGTTTTTTCAGCATATGGTGCTGTGTCAAATAGATGTCTGTGTAGGGTGGTGGAGAGACTTGATTCCCACCTCACCAGAACCAAAAATCAATTCCAGGTGATGTGTAGATCTAAATGTGAAAGAGAAAATAATATAGGAAAATATCTTTATGACCCACCTGTAGGGAAAGATTTCTTAAACAGGATAACAACAGCAACAACAAACACAAACTCGACTGTAGGTAAAGATTTAAAGGTGGGAGAAATGAATGGTGTATGGGTGTATTGGTGTATTGTGTTAGGAATGATCCAGTAGCAAGAGAAAAACATGGTATAAAAGGGAGAGGGAGAATTGCTAGTGTCACATCCTTTAGAAGGTGAAAAGTGGATGAGATTTAGAATTGAAGAATAGGCTGAATTTGTTCACGTGGTAATCTGTTATAAAATTCTGTGCAGTTTCTGTATTGTGATGCATGCCTAGACTATCTGTGGTGGCTGCTGTTATTCCTATGTAATTAGAATGTTCGAACACCAGGGTAGACAATCTCATGAGTAACTACCAGAGATATTTGAAGAAACTCTTCGGTATTTTCCTGTTTGGTCAGCAATGTTTTGATATATTTTTATTAGAAGTGAGGGGACTCAAATGGCTTGGGTACCTCCGGAAGAACGGTTTTTAATAGTCATTCACAATTCTTACTTACCCTTTTTAAAGTGCAGCCTTGGAGCCAGAATTTCAAATAGCTCCTGCCACAAGCAACTGCTTTTCCTACAAATGCTGTGCTGCCCCCTAGACATATGTGGCTTTTAAAACTGGTCCTGGACAATTCATTAGTTGCACTAGCCACATTTCAAGTGCTCAGTAGCCACATGTAGCTAGTAGCTAGCGGCTGCCTTTGGATGGTGCAGCATGATGGTTCCATCATTGCAGAAAGTTTTATTAGATGGCTGTCCAACAAGACTTTCCACCTTTGTGGACAGACATCAAATAAAATTTTAGCAGGACTGTAGTTGAGTGACTACTCTGGTATTAAAATATAATTTTAACCCCTGCCACATTAGATTGTCACAAGTGGCCCATCCTACTAGCCTATCTAGTCATTAGGTGTTTACTAGCATGGCTCCAGATTTTCTGGTTAAGAAACCCAATTAGAGAAAAAATTGTAGTACGAATTTCAAACGTCCAACCTGGGGTTGTGGCAACATTGTTTACACCTTGACAGACTTCCTAGGTTAAGCCCCCAGTTAGCTAAGATTGTAACCATTTGAGAGGTTCTCAAGGAGTTCGTCTCACAAAGGTTGGCTGAAGCCCCAGGAGGATTTGCTTAAATTTATGGATGAGGAACAGGAACCCTGTAGAATTGCCATAGATTTTTGCTGCTGAGATTCAGCACTTGAGGAATCTGCCTCTTTTCTTAAGCCAACAGCTCCCAAATGGTAATTTCCTTCCCCTTACCCAATTTTCTTCTCCTCTCATTACATAGCCCATATCCAAGCATGCAAGAAAAGTTGTTTCAGGGTGGTCTGCATTATGTAAGGAAGCTTTTTTTTTAAGCTCAGCTTCTGGTGGAAGATCTGTAATACAAATTGAGTCCACAGCAGTAGAGTGGGCGCTGTGATGCATCCCGAGGTTAGAAATGATTACATTGGATGCACCTCATGGTATGGTTGGCACTTTATACCAAGAAACTTTAAAATTTTGATATAATCATATCCAAATTGGCTGCTTTCAGGGAGAGTCAGCTAGATAACTGGGCTACATAATGGGAGTGTGGGGCTGGGGTGGATATGTTCATAGGGGCCTGTTAGCTCATTCCAGCTTCCCTTTGTCCTGGAATTATAAAAGTTGTGATGTTATTGCTGGAACTTTGATGCAGCAGTTGCTAAGCACCTGCTGTTGTGTTTCAGGCACTAGTCTTGAGCCTTGAGGTTACAGAGTCACGAGAGTCCCCGCGCTCAGTCTGATATGGGAAACAAATGTACACAAATAATTACCATATACTGTTACTCATAAATACAATGTACAAGGTCCAGAGGGTCTTGAAACATTTTGGTCTGATTCCCCCATTTTCTATTGGATGCAGCTGAGGCCCAGAGAGGGAAGGAGACTGGTTTAAGTAATGCCAAGAGAACTAGAACTTGGGTTTTCTGCTGACTGGTTCTTAATAATTTTGCTCCACCACCCTAAAATATGATCAATATCCTTGTAGGATTCATCTAATTTCTATCAGCTTTAAAAAGCCCACCTCTTCCATGAGGTCCCTTTGACTGCCCTTTCTCCTTAACTCCGCTTAACTATCTTTTCCTCGTATTTATTGTGCTTTTATGAATCGTCTTTCTTCCTGTCTTACATGTTGAACGTGATGATCAGGACAGAAGCCAAGCCGGCTTCACTTTGTCCTTATCTCATTTCTTATCCCCAGCAAGGTCTGAACTGACTGTCAGGCTTAATGAAGCCTTAGAGTCGAACAAGTTGGGTTAGAACCTGCTTGCTCCATTGTGAGACACTTCCGGCTACAGCAGTAAAAATTCGTATGTCTCGGGCCACACGAATACATATTATACTGTGAAAATCGAGGTTAGTTACTATTTGCCGAGTTTGGGGGGGCAGGAGACACAGAGCAATAGCAACAATTCATGGAGAGAAGATTTGCACGCAGTAGGAAACAAGGCCCTCTTAAGCGGCAGCCTCCGTGGGCGCTGGGGGCGGGCCGGGGCGGGGCTGCGCAGTGGAGCTGCGCGAGGGCTCTGTTGCCGGAACTCGCCCGAGTTGGGCGCCAGGACGCGCGCAGCCCTGCCCCCTCCCTTGCGAGGTGGAAACAAAGGGGGCTTGGCGCGCGGAGCTGAGCCAAGGGGGGGAGTGGAGGAGCGCTCTGGCGGTCTCACGTTCAGAGCTCTCTAGGTTTGTGCTGGCGAGGGGGCGGGGCGGGGGACCCAGAGCTGAGGAGTGGGAGGGCCGCGTGCTCGCGTATCTTGCGGCCTAGCGGCGAGAGGCGTAGCCTGCGCGCGCAGCGGAGGACAGTGCGCCGGCGCGCGGCGAGTCCCGGTCCGCGAGCGGCGAGGCGGGGTGCGGTGGGGCGGGGCCCCCTCGTGCGGCGGTGCGGGACGGTGGCGAGGCCCGGGCGGTTGGGGTGCGGGGGCGGAGAGGATGGAGCCTCCGACGCGTTAGCCGACTTTGTCAGCTCTGGTCGTGCAGCCGTCGTTTCCCGGCGAGGCCCGTGTGATGGTGCCGGGAGGAAGGAAGCGCCTTGACAGCGCCGCAGTCGGAGCCCGGGTTCCAGGGGTGACGAGGCCCGGGGACAGCGGATCTGGCGAGCTGGCCGCTGGCTGGACGAACAGTCACAATAGGAGGCGGCGGCCCAGCGAAGAGCCGCGGGAGCAGCCCCGCAGGGCGGAGCCTCCCCTCTCAGGTACTGGCTGCTGCGGCCGTTGGCTCCAGCGCGAGGGCGGGACGGGCCGCGGGCTGTTGGGAACCCGCGGAGCGGCGCCTGGCGACCGTCGAAGGTTTGGCTCCGCAGCCCAGCGCTCTTTGTTCCCGCGGTGGCAAGGAGGTGCAGCCGCAGTCAGCGGGAGCCGCCGGCCGGCCGCTGCCTGGCAGATGGCCTCGCTCTCTCCCTCCCTTTTTGCCGGGGCGCAGGTGAAATGATGTCACTTAAGAGAACGCAGAACCCGGTCCGAAGGGTCCTCTCTTGCGTCCTTTTAGTTCCACGGGTTTCTGGACAGGCTGCGTTTTGTTCTCAGGGGATAGAAATCTTCCTTTCAGGGCTGAAGAATGAGAGAGGTTGGTTTTTGAAATGGGAATTTTTCAGGTTGTTGAGAGCGAAAGAGAATAAAGTTTTTGTTTTCGTGTGTACAGCCTGTAAGGGACAGCAGTTTTCTTTGTGTTACAAGGATGATGTATGCTCTCATCCAGTAAAAGTTGAGTATGCTAATTCTACTACCATAAATAGAAACGAATACTTGTATGTAATTATCACTAGCATCATGAATTGTCATTTCTTAAGAGGTGGACTCAACGTATGAAAATTTAAATGTATTCAACGCTAACAGACAATCGTTTGTTACCTTAGAATTGCAAGCCTGCCGAATCCTATTTGGCCTTGATTGCAAGTACTATTGTAGTGACCACATTTACCATAAACTCCTTTCAACAGCAAGCAACCCTTGTATGTAGGCTTAAAAAAACACATTCACGCAGTTTTTATAGGTGAAGTTGGAATCAGTAAAATTATTCTATCTTTGGGGAACATCGTCTAAGGGAAGAAATAGAACTTCTGTAGAAGTAACAATACACAAACCAAATATGTATAGGTGTCAGATCATGTGCGGGAAGCTGGGACACCAGTGAAATAAAAAGATGAAATTTCTAACGAATTTTATCTGGAAATTGTATCACTTCATATACACCTTTTTCCATTTCCTGCTGGTTTATAAATATATTGGTTTAATGTATTTCACCTTTTGAAAACCTACTAATCTTACATCTGTTCATTATAGGGGGTTCAATTTTAAGTTGATTTCTATAATTTGCTTATATCTAAGAGAATTGAAGGCCCTAATTAGAGTCTGTAGTTGAATAAGTTTTGCCAGCACCTGGCCATGTGGACCTCAGACCCTCATTTGTAAAATAGAAAGAGTTGCACTTAAATGATCTCTGTAGTCCTTCCACCTCTGCTATCTTCTATGATTCTAGAAGGCAGTTTGTGTCTCTATACTGGCTATAATTTTTATTCCCATCCTGTTTTTATAGCTAAATTGGCAAGTATTAATCTGGATAAGTATTGAAAGTTTTCTCTAGTAAAGCAATCTGATTTTTGATAAAGATTAAACAGGATGACACAGATATAGCTGAATGCGTTAGCATCATATTGTAGATCTATTGTCTCTCTGTCAGCAACATTGGGTGAGGCTTTTGGTTAACTCATAATACATCCTCAGGCTGTTTCTGTTTGTCCTCATTTTTTTCTTCCTCTGAAGCTGTGAGTGGGAAGTATGGATGAGAAATTAAGTATCTGAAATGATTAAGTGCTTGATCAATATGGAAAGATTATTTGTCAGGATTACCTATGTCTTCTAGTTTATTCCATCTATTTCTCTATGTTTGTATTGATCCTAGTTTGGTTCAGGCCATCACCACCTTGTAATTCACCTTGCTGGAAAGGTAGTTGTGGATTAATCTTGGTTGTTGCATAGTGTGTGGGTCTACTTTCTAGTTTTCTGATTGTTTTTTATTAAACACATATATCAGACAACAGTTTTCACTTCTCTTCTACTCTGGTTAACTCATGGCTTGCTTGCTTTTTCTCTGTAGAGAGCGAACAGATTGTAAACATGCATTTAGATGGTGTAGTTCTTGTCTAGTTCATTCATCAGCAAATGTTAAATAACTAATATGACATTGTTTATGTAGAAGAGATAGAGCAAATGCTTGAACTCCACAAATTAGGGAGAGAGAAATTTGTAGTAAACAGATGAAGAAGAATCATGTCCACAGTCTTCCCCACCCCCCAACTCCTACATCTTTTCCTTTTTATTTTTTTATTTTTAAATTTTTTAAATTTAATTTTATTTTTCCAGAGATGGCATCTTATTATGTTGACCAGGCTGGCGTTGAACTCCTGGGCCCAAGCCCTATCTCCTCAGCCTCCACTGAGCCTGGCTCTCTTAGATCTTTTCCTTTTTAAAGGATCTGAACACCTTACTTTCTCACCTCTATCTAGGTCTAGGTAATGGGGCCCTATTGTCCTCATTTAATTTTTGTTAATTGTCCCTTACCAGACTGAATCTCTTTGAGGGCAAGGACTGTTTGTTTTTCCCGTTGTATTCACAGCATCCAGCACATGGCAGACATGCAATAAATATTTGAATTATGATTGTTATTTAATAAGAAAATGATAAAGAGCTCAATTATGGCTCATCTTTTCAACTATTGTGAAACCCACAATTTTATATGAGTAATTATATATATGTATATGTGCGTGCATATATACATAATTTTTGTATTGATTTGAACTAGTCATGGTCCACGTATTTTCCAAATCCATATAATTCTTATAGGCTACCAACCTGAATAAAATGATTTTAGACACTTCTTTGAGGGGAGAAAAATCATTGTGCCAGCAAATGTGGATTGTGGAAGGGAAGGAAAGAAAATTTTAGAAAATATGTATAACTCTTATTTTTCCTAAACTTTATTTCCACCTTCTCAGTACATATAATGGATAGGGGAGATATTTGAATGTGTCTATTTTCCCCCTCCCTTCTCATTATTTTATGGTACTGTGGACTGAGAAAAGGAAGTCGGGGAGCCTTAGGCTGTTTTCATCCACCTTGGTTCTTTTGCTCCTAGAAAGACATGGGTCCACTTTGTTGTTGGCCTTAACTCAAGAATGAGAATAATAGTTCGCTTTTAAAAATGATTGTCCCAGTGTTAGGCAGTAATGAGTCCCTCCCCTCCACAGGTAGTACCAGTCCTTAAATGATTTTCTCCTAATACTGCCTACTGGCTTTTCAAAATTATTTTTTAGTTAGAGAAGCAAATTGTGACAGTTATATAAATGTGATAAAATGATTATTATCTCTTGTATTACCTCCTTTTAGTCTTTTTCATGTCCTATTTGTGTGTGAATTGTTGAAGCTTAGAGAGGAATGACTTAGAAATTTTGTCTTAAATCTCAAAGGGTAGTGCATCTCCAAGGGTCACCACTATCCCATGTTTGGACCTCAGCTTTCCAGGATCTGGTTCTTGATTGTTATTTTTATTAATCATCAGTACACACAAAGTTGATTAAAGCTTTTTTTTTAAGGAGCTTTATTGAGTTATAATTTACATATCATAAAATTTACTCGATTCAATTCAATTATTTTTGTTAAATTTACAGAATTGTGCAGCCATCACTCCAACCTAATTTTAGAACATTTCTGTCATCCCAAAAAGATCCTTGTGCCCAACTAGGCCTACCTTTGGCATGGCTCCAAGGCCCACAGTCACATTCATATTTCGTAAGGTCCTCTTCCCTACTCCACAGTAGCAAAATCCTTTCAGAGAACTCTGTTCCCAGAAAACAAAAGCCAAGGAAACAGATTTATCCCAGTGACACAACTTTCTTCAAAGGCAAGGAAGCATTTAGGTGTGGGTTCATTCTCAGGACAGGAAAAAAATCCTAGCAAGAAACACAGCACACATCAATATGTTAATGATTTTTCCTGCCTCAGTAGGGTGGCATGGACTTACCAGGCAACCACTGACTCCATTGAGTGTGATCTGCAGGAGAGCGAATCAGGTCTCTTCTCTTTCCCTGATCAAAACTTTAGCGTTTAGCCTATCTCGTTGCTAACTAGATTCATAAGGAAACTGGTTACACAAACCAGAAAGGCAGGCTGTTATGTAAGTTGGTTAGTTTGGAAGATTATTCTTTTATTATTATTCAATAAAGAGTTGAGTGCCTGTACATGCCATGCACCCTTCTAGATGTTAGTAATGTATGCTGAACAGGACATGGAGCTTCTATGTGTTTTCCTGAGGGTATGCTCAGGTCACCTCATTGATTTGGTTAACCCTTTAATCTTTAGAGGGAATTCCTAGTTTTTCTTCCTGATGGTCTAAGATAACTTTTATCTTGAATTTATGATGTCCCATGTATATTTAACGTCAGTTTTGATTGTGGCATTTAAATAATTTTGTTTCTCCCCTTGATAGCAGTATTTTTTCATTGCTACTTTTTTTTTTTGAGACAGATTCTCACTCTCTTGCCTGGGCTATAGTGCCGTGGCGTCAGCCTAGCTCACAGCAACCTCAAACTCCTGGGCTCACCCAAGTAGCTGGGACTACAGGCGTGTGCCACCATGCCCGGCTAATTTTTTTCTATTTTTAGTTGTGTGGCCAATTTCTTTCTATTTTTAGTAGAGACGGGGTCTCGCTCTTGCTCAGGCTGGTCTCAAACTCCTGAGCTCAAACAATCCACCCGCCTCGGCCTCCCAGAGTGCTAGGATTAGAGGTGCGAGCCACCGCACCCGGCCCATTGCTACTTTTTAATGGCTGCATAATAGTTCACCAAGCAAGTGTAGCATAATTTTACTTAGCAAATACTTACTTGTTAAACATTTAGGTTACTTCTAGTTCCCTTTTAAATTGTTGCTGCTATTGTGCTGTGGTAAACATATTTATGCATATGGCTTTTCTCATATTTTGGAGTATAACCTGAGAATTTATCAGAGTAAAGATTACTAATTCAAAGATTATGTATGTTTTTTACATTGTTAATAAAATCTACCTAATTATTCTCCAAGAGACATTTACCATCATGGAAGCAGTGAGAATATTTGGATTTTTAGATCATTTGTGTTTGACTTCATTTTATAAATGCCCATTCGTGGACCTAGAGGAGTAAGGGCTTATTAGAGGTGACACTGAGCACCCAACTCCCCATCTAATGTTTTGTTTTCCCCTTTTATGTTAGGCTGTTTGAGTGCTTTTGACCACTTGGTGTGCCGCTAGAAACAATGAACAAATTTTTTGTTCTGGAGAATAATAGAACAATTTTTGAGGAGTGTGTTTGGGCCTTTGAGCACCTTATTTAATGCTGGCCTAGAGGTCATGTACCTACACACATTCTCTATCTCACGTTTATGAGAAAAATGTAAATGAATGAAGGAGGAAGGTATCATCAGAAGCAATTTTAAAAGAAACAAGTTCTGGGACAATGTGTGTATGGTCCTAAATCCTGTGTTATTTTTAGTGCAATAACTATTAATAATTACTACACTTTGCCAGGTGCAGTGCCTCATGCCTGTAATCCTAGCTTTCTGGGAGGCCGAGGCAGGAGGATAGCTGCAGCTCAGAGGTTCGACACCAGCCTGAGCACAGTGAGACCCCGTCTCTTTACCCTATAAAAAATACAAAAAGAAAAAAAATAAACAAAACCACAAAACCCAGCCCGGCGTTGTGGCGTGTGCCTGTAGTCCCAGCTACTCAGGAGGCTAAGGTAGAAGGATTGCTCACAACCTAGGACTTGGAGCTTGTGGTGAGCTACAATCACTGCACTCAACCCAGGGACACCGAGTGACACTATATCGCAACAACAGCAACAAAAAAAAATTTTACTACACTCTCCAAGAAAAAGGTTAATTGTTACCAAAACAGAGAAAGACCACATTTAAACAAAAGATTTCCTAAAATAGTAGGCTGATATTTAAAAGGTTAAAACTGTTTTCTGTAAATTTTAGTCTTATCAAACAGTGCTTTTATCAGTTATGCTGGGTGAATTAGTCATACAGTTATATATAAATTATTAAAAATGAGAAGTTCTAGGAATTGCAGATCTGGTCACAGGTCACAGGTATGTTTCTTTGGCAGGACTTTTCACAGCCTGCAGCTTGAGAGAGGGCTGAAATTACCAGATCTTTGTAATGCTCAACAATTGCCAGGCTAGAGAAAAATAAAATTGTATCAATTTTCAGGTGTAGTACAACCTCGGTAATTTCAACTGAGGCAGAACTGGTGAAAAGTTATGTCAAACAGTTTACAAGGAAACAAGTTTGTTATTTTTAAATACTTAAGATAGGCCTTGCGGAATAAATTGATAGTTACTGATCAAACTAGATTATAAAGAAGAATGTTAGTTTTATAGTACAAGGTGGTTTAGTGGGTTGAGTATGAATCTTAGAGTCTGATAGACTTGGGTTCAAATTAATGGTTTTGATATTTCTGAGATGTGTGACTTTAAGCAAGTCAGTTAAACCTGACGTGCAGTCTGTAAAGATCAGAGAGCCCAGTTCAGTTTCTGGCGTGATGTTAGCTGTTACTGCCAGATAGAGTCTTTAAAAACTGCCATGCTGCTTAAATAAAAATGTCTTAATTTTTATCTTCTTATAATCAAATTAATACAGCCAAAATACTGGAGAAGAAACTTTCCTTGAGTGTGGTACAATAATTTTTATTCTAGTTATATGCATATACACTGTATTAGTTTTCTATTTTGTGTAACAAATTACCACAAATTTATTTGCTTAATACACAAATCTGTTAGCTCACAATCCCCATGGATCAGGAGTCCCCTTAGGGGTTAGCTGCTGGGCTCTCTGCTCAGGGTCTTACCTTGCTGAAGGTGTGATTTCATCTTTCAAGCTCACTGGTTGTTGGTAGAATGTGGTTCTTGTGATTACAGGACTGAGATCCCCTATTTTCCTGCTAGCTGTTAACTGATGAGGGCTTTCAGCTCCTAAGGGCACCTTGGTATGCCTTCTCACAATGCAGCAGCTCCATCTGAAGGGTTGGCGGGAGACTCTTTTCAGGAAGGGCTCAGTTCCTTTTATAAGAGCTTTCTCTGATTAAGTTTCAGCCCACCCAGGATAATCTCCCTCTTTCACTTCAGTTCACCTGATTTGTGACCTTAATTACATCTGAAGACTTCTCCCCCTTTATCATGTGATTTAACCTAATTATTGGAATGAAATCCATCATTCACAGTCTCACCCACACAAAGGGAGAGGTTATACAGGGGATATACACCCAGAGGTGGTAATCCTGGGGGTCACCTAAGATAGGTAGTCTGCTTACCACATACATACATACACAAATAAAATATGTGTGATTTTTCTCTTAGCCAGTTGGGGGCACCTGGTTTTGATCAAGCCCACCTATTTTTGTTTTATCCCAGATTTTTTTTTTTTTTGAGAGAGAGTATTGCTGTCACCAGGGCTAGAGTGCAGTGGGTGTCTTCATAGCTCACTACAACCACAAACAATTTCTGGGTTCAAATAATCCTCCCACCTCAGCTCCTTAGTAGCTGGGACTACAGGTGTGCACCACCATGCCAGCTAATGTTTTTATTTTTTGTAGAGACAGGGTCTCGCTATTGCCCTAGCTGGTGTTGAACTCCTGCCTTCAGAAAATCCTTCCACCTCAGCCTCCCAAAGTGATAGGATCATAGACATGAGGCACTATGCCCGGTTCGTCCCAGACTATAGGATTTGAATATAGCTTTTCTCCATTATATTGTCTGTCTTTCCTTTTTATAGACAAATGAAGCTTCTGACTAAAGGAGACGGTTTTGAATAAGAGAGGATGTGCTTGAAAATTAACTTATGGCCACAGGAACCAACATTGCCAGTTTTTTATGTATATATGAACAAAATCTTAAGATTTCAAAGGAACAAAGAATAAAGGAGAGAAAACCTGACCTTGATTTCTATTTTCCCAGCCAGCTACTTGTACTAGCAATTTGTAAGACTGCTTTGGGCATGATAGTTGAAGGCAGATGGCCTTATTAAACATTCTATAGAGGTTATTTATTTACTGTGCAAATTAAAGGCATAAGAGGACTGCAAAAAGATTATTAAACCTACATAAAGGAACAGACCATTTTGAGAGAAGATTGCTTTAAAGTGGTAAAAGCACTCCTTAGATTGAGTAAGGAGTCAGGAATGTGAAATACATCTCTTTTTATGAAATCTTTTCTTACTCTTACCTTTAGACAAACGCAGGGCTTCTCCCTCTGTTCTAATTTTTGCCTACTTTATGGCATTTAAATTATACTGTAGTTGGCTGCTTGCATCTAGTTTTATGGAAAGCTTTTTTTTTTTTTTTTTTTTTTTTTGAGACAGTGTCTTGCTTTGTTGCCCCTAGCTAGAGTGCCCTGGCATTAGCCTAGCCCACAGCAACCTCAAACTTGTGGGCTTAAGTGATCTCCCAAGTAGCTGGGACTACAGGCGTGTGCCACCATGCCCGGCTAATTTTTCTATTTTTGGTAGAGATGGGGTCAGGCTGGTCTCGAACTCCTGAGCTCAAGCATTCCTCCCTCCTCAGCCTCCCAGAGTGGCAGGATACAGGCCTGCATCTAGTTTTAATTAGAGTAAGTTTCTTGATGGTGGGATTCATGTTTTATCTTTATATCTTCTTTCCTAACAGAACTCTTGGCTTGTAGGAGGCACTCAGTAAATATTCCTTGATTCAGCAATGCATACTTCTTAGTGCTAAAGGATATTAGCACATTCATGTTTGTAGTACAGAGATAAGCTTTACCTTATGTCCAAAACATTTTGTAGAAAACTAACAGATTCTACGGTTCCTGCCCTCTAATGGTTTGCTTTTACTCTGAGGAGGGTCTTTGGAAATACTTTTACTCTTACCAGTGGGCTTGGTTATCTCTTTACCAGGTTCATAGCAAATCAGAAACAAAATATAATGAAGTTAAGGAAGATTATTACAGCAGGGATGTTAATGAAATTCATGATCTGTCTCTGCCTTCCTTTCTGACTACTTGCTTACTGTTTAGTCATACTGAATATTTTGCAGTTTCCTGACTACGCTGCTGCCTCTTGCCAATTACCTCTCCATATCACCTGGTGCTTACCATTATCACAATACTTACATTTTGCAGCGATTTACATTTGTTTCTTTTTTATAGCGTATGCTTTTTTTATTATTATTATTTTTTTACAGTACTTTGAGTTGCTGTTTTAAGCATATGCTTTTTAAAGGTAGAAAACTATGCCTGCCCTTTTGGTTTAGTGCCTGTCAGCCAGTAGACATTTAAATGTATGACTAAATGAGTGAATGAGGCAATGAAACTTTAAAAACAAGATCATGTTAAAGCACATGATTTTTAGCATAGGGACAAGCAGGTCTACAAACCTTAAACCCCAACGAGAATTCACTGACACAACACAGTGGAATAGGTGATGTTCATGCTTTTTAAAATGCTGTAGATTAAGTATATTTACATAAGAATTTAGGAGGATTAACCTACAATCAAGTCAAGCTTTAAAACATGCAGTCATTTACTTTAGGGTTTATGATCTTGCCTTTATTCCTTAGGAAGATCGCTAGATTTGTGTTGAATAGAGCTGAGATCTCCATAGTCGAATGTATGATCACTATACATCATATGCTATACAGTCAAACATACGATGGCTATAAAAATTTTGCCACAGATGTTATCAAGTCTCTCATCTTCCTTTGCATGATCACTTGGAAGATTAAAAAATAGAATGAGAAAAAATATGTCTTACTCCAGGCAAATATTTATCTTTCTGTACTTAAGATACATGATTTTACCTTGGGTTTCCTTAGCATGAAATCTTGCGGATTTCAGAATTAACATCAACAGAAAAGATATCAGTAGGTATTTGGGAAACAGGAAGGACTTGAAATTCTTGAGCTATGCTTTTTTGCCTCAAGAAGTTTTTATAAGATCCATTGCCAGAGGCAGACTTTGCCTGTTTTGATGTTTAAAATTAATTTTTAATTTCTTTCCAGTCTCTGCTAACAGAATCACCAAATACCTAGAAAATCCAGACTATCCTTCATAGGCATGACTCTCCACATTGGTGCGGCTAGCCATGAACTATCCTTTTCTTCTCCCTCTTTTTCCCAGATATCTCCCGGGGCCAATTCAGCACCTCTACCTGGCCATCCTAACAAGGTGATTTGTGAAAGGGTGAGACTTCAGAGCCTGTTCCCTCTCCTCCCAAGTGATCAGAACACTACCGTTCAAGAGGATGCTCACTTCAAAGCTTTCTTCCAGGTTCTTATATATTTACCCTTTCCCTACGTAGGGCTAAAAGTCACAGATACATTCTAGGGTGTTTCTAGGAAAGATTGAAACAAAATTCAAAATATCATCTTCTTATTTTCTGTTGTATGTGGGAATAAGTATTCTTCTTAGAGGACTTCTTTAATATAACTTTTTCAGACAGCTTTTCTGACAAATGTTTGTCTTCTCTTGAGCTACTGTTAATTATTTGACTATGTAATATTCTTGTTTTTTGATCTTTTGGTCTTACTTATCCTAATAGGCCAAATTCTGTAGAAAAGTAGAAGATTCTATAGAATATATGAAGTTGTGTAGGGAAGGAAAAATGGAAGCATTTAAAATATTTTTTTAAAGCCATCACTACTTATTTGTTTGGCGCTCAGAGTTTGATAGTAATGTATGTTTCTGAGAGAGAAAATGGTTACTTGCCTTATGACTTTCGAAACCTGTGTGTAAAATGTGATAATTCGTATTTCTGAGAGAAAAAATGGTTACTTGTCTTCTATGACTTTTGCTACTGTGGGTAAAATGTGATTTTAAAATTTTAAAAAATATAAAATGCAAGGAAAGTAAGGTGTAAATGGATTAAATCATCTTTAGGTTATTAACAGGATTGCTGGGATCTGCCCACATAAGTCATTGGCTGCTGAACTTTCAATCAGTATTCCTAAAGAAGCATGTTTTAGTAATGGACGTCAGTATCACTATTACCACAAAAGAAGTTACAGAATTGCTTCTGGATGGTAAGGTTGTGGTCCAACATATGATAAACCTGAGGTAATGAGATAGTTGATAATCAGGGCTGGGGCTTTTAGATAAAAACAGCTAACTTTATGTTTGTGTCGGAGTGACAGGTTGGGGCCAGGAATTAGTTCTAAAAGAGAAATGCATGTGGCATATTAAGTTGGAGATGTGAACTTTCTGGGCATAGCTGTCTAAGTGATCTAGGGCTCTTCAGTCTGGTATTCCTTGTTGGAATTTGTGCCAAGTTCTCTGCTTTGCATGTATTAACTTCGTTTGTTTTTAACCTTCACTATAAACTAGTCATGAATGGTTTTTTAGATGAGGAAACAGGCTCAGAAAAGCTCACTGAGATGCCCAATTGCTTATCCAGTTATTGGCAGAGCAGGGACTCAAATCCAACTTCACATGTATCTTGTCTACTATGCATACATATAACAGGAAGAAAATGACTTGATACCCTTACTATTGCCACCAGTGAACAGTTTTTTTGACACTTTCTTTATTTTCCATACTCCCTTTGAGTCTTCAAACATTAACTGAACTTTAAACTCAGAGTAGCTGCCAAATGCATTGGATTTAAATCAATGTTGTGAAAGTGCAACAATAAAGTTAGAGCTGATTGCACTTGGGTGTTGGGTGTTAACAGAAAGGTGAAGGATAGTATTGTTAAATTTGTGTTTATAGTCCTGATTTAATTTAAGCCTTACTTTCCTCTAACTTTGGAACAAGGACCTCACTGAATTTTGGTCCCAGAGGAAGTAGAGGTTTCTTTACCCAGTTACTGCCCTGCCACTGTTGTCCATGAAGCAAAGTAGATGTTTCTCACAACCTCCTTGAGATACTGTTACCCTCAACTAATTCTGATACCAAAATTGGGTGTAATTTCTTAGTTCCGCTTATGCTTCTCATCCTTAAAAACAGTTACCACATGAAAAGGAAAACCTACCCAGCGTTCTCCTATCCTTACAAAGTTATTGTCTTAATGCTTTCTTATTCTTGGCTTTTACCCCAAGTACCTTGCCTCCTAACTCTTTCTACTTTTCCTTCCCTTTGGAATAATCCATTTTAAACAGATTTACCTACCTCTTCCATTTTGTTCTTAAAGCACCTTCTCTGCTTCCTTGTCTTAGATAAAACTCCTCTCTTTTCTGAGGACATCACTTCCCCTGCAACCTTCTCTAGGGGTAAAGAATTCCTCTCCCCTCCCCCCCACATCAAGCACAGAGTTGGTGTGTGGCAAGTATGTAGAGGAGAAAATGTTGATATTTTCCTGGATCTTTATTATTGTTTCCAACCAATGCATGCTTTTTTAAAAAATTATAAATTATTTCATATATGCAAGTGATAAAGTATAAAGCAGACCATGTATAATAATAAAATACCATCTAGCTTAAAAAAAGCAACCATCATCAATACTTTTAAAGCTCTTATATGACCCTCTATATTATATCCACCTGCTGTCCCATAACTGTGCCTCAGGTAAACCTCCATGTTCAGTATCCCTTTGCTTTTATTTATGTATGGTTTTACCACATAAAATATCCCTCGATGCTATAGTGTCTAATTTTGGTTGTTTCTAAATTTAATATAAATGGTATCATACTTTGTATACTTTTCTTCTTGAGATTGATCCATATTAATGCATGTGGCTGTGTAGTTGATTAATTTTACTGCTTTTGGTATTCCATTATATAAATATACTGTAGCTTATCCCCTTCCTTTTTGATTGAAATTTGAGTTGTTTCCTGTTTTTTATTGTTACAAACAGTGCTGCCATGAATTTTCTCATATGTGTATCCTGGTGAACATTTGGTTGGTATTTTAATGTTTCTGTGAAAGTAATGACTTTGTGTATTTATTGCTCACAGAAGAGGTATAAATGTAGGCACATTTGCATCTCTATAAAAACCTATATTTAAAATTAGAGTCCAAGGGCCGCCTACAATATTTTAAAAATTAACAAATCAAAGTATAATTAACGTGCAATAAAATTCACCCTTTCAGTATACATACAGGTTTGTGAGTTCTGACAAATGTATATAGACTTGGAACCACCACCACAATCAAGAATAGAACAGTTACATCACCCTTTAAACTCCCTCAGGTCTCTTTGCTCTCAGCCCCTATCTTAAAGTTTTAAAATTAGCAATTTCTTTACTATCAGTAGATTCAATGATAGTAAGCTTTCATAAAGTAATTAAATACATGGTGGAGAGCTTCAGTTTCCTGTCTGGCACAACCATTGATTTCAGGGATGTTTGTGGTATCTTAATGACAGTTGTGTGGAACCTTTATTTTGTAAATTTACTAGTTAATTAGGGGATTAAAATTTTGAAGATTTATACACAGAGAAATATCTGAGTTTCTGAAAAAGAAGACTAATTGTTGTAGAAGTATTTATATTCCAGCAAATTTATAGACTTTATGAAAGTTCCAGCCAAAATATCAGCAGAATTTTGTTTTTAAAATTTTACAGCATTATCTTTAAATTCATTAAGAAGATTACTGAAGAAAAGACAGGGGGAAAAACTTTCCCAAAAATTACTGTGAGGGGAGAATATGCTATAACAGGTAGCAAATCATATTAGAAAGAAATAGCTCTTCGGCAGTGACCTCCATGTTGGTAAATCTAGTAAATGTTTTTCAGCCCTCATCTTACATGACCTCTCAGTTGCATCCTTGAGATCCCCTTCCACTGGCTTCCATCACACTCTATACTCCTCTACTCATCAACTACCCAACGTTAAATGTTGGATTTCTCAGGATCTATTATTGAGCCTTCTTTTTACTATATAAACTTTTTTTTTTTTTTGAGACAGA
>NW_012135414.1:1710197-1710989 GCF_000956105.1 Propithecus coquereli
TTCTTAGTTCCGCTTATGCTTCTCATCCTTAAAAACAGTTACCACATGAAAAGGAAAACCTACCCAGCGTTCTCCTATCCTTACAAAGTTATTGTTAGCGTATGCTTTTTTTATTATTATTATTTTTTTACAGTACTTTGAGTTGCTGTTTTAAGCATATGCTTTTTAAAGGTAGAAAACTATGCCTGCCCTTTTGGTTTAGTGCCTGTCAGCCAGTAGACATTTAAATGTATGACTAAATGAGTGAATGAGGCAATGAAACTTTAAAAACAAGATCATGTTAAAGCACATGATTTTTAGCATAGGGACAAGCAGGTCTACAAACCTTAAACCCCAACGAGAATTCACTGACACAACACAGTGGAATAGGTGATGTTCATGCTTTTTAAAATGCTGTAGATTAAGTATATTTACATAAGAATTTAGGAGGATTAACCTACAATCAAGTCAAGCTTTAAAACATGCAGTCATTTACTTTAGGGTTTATGATCTTGCCTTTATTCCTTAGGAAGATCGCTAGATTTGTGTTGAATAGAGCTGAGATCTCCATAGTCGAATGTATGATCACTATACATCATATGCTATACAGTCAAACATACGATGGCTATAAAAATTTTGCCACAAATGTTATCAAGTCTCTCATCTTCCTTTGCATGATCACTTGGAAGATTAAAAAATAGAATGAGAAAAAATATGTCTTACTCCAGGCAAATATTTATCTTTCTGTACTTAAGATACATGATTTTACCTTGGGTTTCCTTAGCATGAAATCTTGCGGATTTCAGAATTAAC
>NW_012135414.1:1715569-1716886 GCF_000956105.1 Propithecus coquereli
AAATTAGTTTTTGTGAACCAGTGATGTTTAATTAAAAATTGGGAAAAATCTAGGCTATAACATCACTACTCTGTTACTCAAAAACTAGCCAAACTTCCCTAGACTTAGGAAGCGACTTCAATGCTCATGTGTTCTAGTGGATTAGCAGTTACAGCCAGTGATAGTAATGTAATATTTTCACAGAATGTTGGATCCTATTTTTTATGATGGGATTGCAGTGTGTTATGCTACTGGAGTCCCTTTCCAAGCACTCAATGCATATAAAACGGTTGTTTTCCTTGGGCTTTCATGAAAAAAAAAAAACAAAAACACACAAACTTGGATCATATCAAAAAGCAAAATTCTTATTTTGTTTCTGCATGTTTATGGCAACTTGAAAACACAACATTCAAAGCCTCTTTTCCCTCCTGTATCTATAAGTAAAATAACGTTCTAGGAAGATGTATTTGTCTGGTTGAGAGATTGAATTTTATTGTGAAATCTTTTAAGCTGAGGAATATCAGAGCTATACATCAAAAATGAAAGTTCTCTGTGAAATAATACACTACATTATATAGTTTAAGGGCAATATATTCACTGAACTGTCTTGAGTTTCAGTTTCACTAATAGAAACACATTTTATATATATCTATCTGAACATAGTTTAAAAATAAAGACTTCAGCTTGTGGAGAATTAAATGAGGTAATGTTTAGAGATCATTTTGTAAACTATACTGTGTGATCCAAATATAACATTATCAATTTTCTGCTTTCCCATGCTTATATCTATCCACTGTAAAACAAAAAAGGATCTTGTCTTGGTTATTAATAGCAAGTTGCCTATATATAGAGTATGTTAGTTTTCTAAGTGTTTTCACCTTTGTTTGAAATAGATGAAATCCAGTGAGAGTTTGTTCTCCTGAGGCCATTTGCATTTAACTGGGGTGTTTTTTTTTCCTTTAATCGTGGAATGAGAAACCACATTTTTGGTACAGATAGTTAAGGCAAGTAGAGAAAGTCTGGTAGTTTGAAGGAGAATTGAGGATTCTTAAATCATACTGTGCTTATTTGTAATTGTAAGATGAATGGTAGTACTGAATGATGATTGGAGAGGATCAGGTTGTTGGGGGATTTCATTCCCTTACACTAGTTGCCTCCTTACTGCGTTGGAGAGGAAGCTCTTGGGACTTGCTAATGGCTGATAAAGTCAGAGGCACATTTTAGTCACTGGTGTAGTAGAACTTGGACCTTTTTTCTGTTTTGGGGAAGTTTGTCTGGCACAGCATCTCCTATCATTCAAGACTTTTTCAGGTATATATACCTGAGATATATATTACA
>NW_012135414.1:1727261-1728080 GCF_000956105.1 Propithecus coquereli
ATATTTTAAGTAATGTATGGGAGAATTTGCATGAATTATATGCAAACGCTACACCATTTTATTTTGTTTTGTTTTTTTTTATAGAGACCAGGTCTGCTCTGTTGCCTGGGCTAGAGTACAGTGGCGTTAGCCTAGCTCACAGCAACCTCAAACTCCTGGGCTCAGGCAATCCTACTGCCTCAGCCTCCCGAGTAGCTGGGACTACAGGCATGTGCCACCATGCTGGGCTAATTTTTTCTATATATGTATATTTTTAGTTGTCCGGATAATTTCTTTCTATTTTTAGTAGAGACGGGGTCTCGCTCTTGCTCACGCTGATCTCGAACTCCTGACCTTGAGCGATCCACCTGCCTGGCCTTAACTATTTAAACTTCTTCGGGACAATTTTGTCCATGCCTGTAGCCTCATTAACCTACAATCTATTTATATACCCAAAACTCCTCAATTTATATTCCTACCCTCTGAGCTTCAGCTGTCTAAAGAACACCTCCAGGTGGTTATCTCAGAGGATCTCTTGATTTCAGGTTGTTCTTACTGTCTTTTCTATTTTCACTGGCTTTATGCTTATGCTTTAGAGTTTTCATTTTAACCATTTGTTTATATTTACAGCTTAAAATTATTATAGTTATGGATACATGATTAATAAAATCTAGTACTCTGGTAGAACTAAATATAGTGATTGAAAACAGTACAATTGTAGCATTAAGTTAAATTAGTTTTTGTGGGCCGGGCGCGGTGGCTCACGCCTGTAATCCTAGCACTCTGGGAGGCAGAGGCGGGCGGATTGTTTGAGCTCAGGAGTTCGAGACCAGCCTGAGC
>NW_012135414.1:1730229-1779081 GCF_000956105.1 Propithecus coquereli
ATTTATTTTTTTTTTTTTAGTAGAAACGGGGTCTCGCTCTTGCTCAGGTTGGTCTCGAACTCCTGAGCTCAAACAATCCGCTTGTCTCAGCCTCCCAGAGTGGTAGGATTACAGGCATGAGCCACCGCGCCTGGCCCTTCTTTCCTTTTTTACTCCCTTTATTCCCTCCCTTACCTCCATTTACTCCCTCTCTTACCTCCCTTAATTCCTAAATCTGTACCAGTGTTCTGTACTGTAATTTCTGTATAATATTCTGTACCAGTAGAAATAGTACTTGTTCCTGATTTGAACAAGATAAGTCAACATCTTTGGCTTTAGGTTGTCAACATCTGGTAGTTTGAAAAGTCAGTCCATTGGCACAGAATCAACAAGGAAAGGAGGGAAAGAACTTCTCCCTTTGAGAATTAAAATTTTTCTTTTATGGTAATTTATTATTAGATATTTTTCCCGAGAGAGTCCTTTATCTCTTGGTTCATTGATTCTTAAAGTGTTCCTGGACCAACAGCATAAAGCATCACCTGAGATATTGGTAGAAATGCTACTTCTTGAGCCCCAGTCCCAACTTTCTGAGTTATAAACTGGGGAGTAGGGCCAGCAATCTGAGGTTTCTGAGACAAGCAAAAGTTTGAGGACCACTGGTGCAGGTAATGGGAGTACCCTTCCTGATTCACCTTTGTATTTACGTCTATCAGGGGGTCCTAGTGGCTGGGCGCAGTGGCTCACGCCTGTAATCCTAATACTCTGGGAGACCAAGACAGGAGGATTGCTTGAGGTCAGTAGTTTGAGACCAGCCTGAGGAAGAGTGAGACCCTGTCTCTACTAAAAATAGAAAAAACTAGCTGGGCGTGGTGGCATGCACCTGTAGTCCCAGCTACTCAGGAGGCTGAGGCAAGAGGATTGCTTGAGGTCAGTAGTTTGAGACCAGCCTGAGGAAGAGTGAGACCCTGTCTCTACTAAAAATAGAAAAAACTAGCTGGGTGTGGTGGCATGCACCTGTAGTCCCAGCTACTCAGGAGGCTGAGGCAAGAGGATTGCTTGAGCCCAGGAGGTTGAGGTTGCTGTGAGCTAGGGTAACACCACAGCACTCTAGCCTGGGTTGACAGAGTGAGACTCTGTCTCAAAAAAAAAAAAAAAAGAGAGGTCCTAATGGTAGCATAGTTCTGGATGAGTTTTCATATTAATTTCTAAGCTTCTAGGTACATAGGCAGCATTGGTAGTGAAAATTTGAACTCCAGACTTGGTATGAGGAGTGAACCTGGGTTTGAATTCTAAGGGGAGAAACCCCTCCTTCGCTCAAAAGTCCAGACAGAGCAGACATGTTTCTTTGTTGACTCTCTATGTCAGTTGGATGACTTTTTCTAATCTTCCTTTTTATTGTAAGTATACTACTTTGGAAGTTTTGACTTCATGCAGGGATCCCAGTGATAAGTCCTTATGAATTTGTTGCTCCTAAGATCATCAATAATACAAACCAGGTTTTCGGTTTTCCTTCCTGTTTCTGGGTCCCTTTTTTCCCTGAATTCAGCAATGCATTTAAAAGTACATTTGTTGTACTTAAGCCATTACTTACAGATATTTATTATGATTTTCACATTTAGTTCATGATTTTGTCTGTAGAGTTATTTTATCAAAGTTTATATTACTTAAGTCCTATGCTGTAACTACAACAGTGATCTTTCATGTCTTGTCCTAGGTTAATTTTAATTATTGACAAACCAGTTAAACACTTTGCATTGTGGTAGGAATATCCACATATTCCTAGACAAAGAGCATGTTTGGCCCTGGAGAAGTGTAATCATCTGAGACCTCTACCTATTCCACTCAAAGAAAAGAATGCTTTAGATGACAAGGTCAGATGGATTTGCATTCCTGTTTGATTTTCCTGGACTGATTGCCTTTTATATTTTTTATAACAGAAGAACCATGTGCTTAAATTTTATTAATAACTTCCAACTTCTCAGTCATATGTTTTGTTATTTTAATTTTATTAACCGCCCCCCCCCCAGGGTCACCCAGGGTGGAGTGCAGTGACCTGATCATAGCTCACTGTACCCTCGAACTCCTTGGGCTCGTGATCCTCCTGCCTCAGCCTCCTGAGTAGCTACAATTATAGGTGCATGCCACCATGCCCAGCTAATTTAAAAAAAAAAAAAAAAAATTAGAGATAAGGTCTTGCTGTGTTACCCAGGCTAGTTTTAAACTCCTGGCCTCAAATGATCTTCCGCCTAGGCCTCCCAAAGTGCAGGGATTACAGGTTTGAGCCACCATACCCTGCCCTCAGCCATATGTTTTTAATCTACTTCATTTAGGGCATTTTTCTCAGAGCCCTCTGACTTGTTCTAATTTGGAATGATTACTTTTCAAATTTGCTACATTGCCATTCCTGGGATTTCATTTCATCGCACTTCTGGGTTGGTTCTACTGTTTATTGGGCGGAGGGGGTGAGTGTGCGTGTGTGTGTGTGTGTGTGTGTGTGTTGTCAAGTTAAAGCAAAATCAAGTAAAATTGTCTGATATGTGAGAAGGAAGTTTGAGTCTTTATACATCTGGCACAGGTCTTTACTAATTAATAGTTTGATCAGAGTATAAAATTCTAGGTTCAATATTATTTTCACTCAGCGCACTTTTTTTTTAGCATCCTTTTTCCTATGGGAAGTCTGATGCTAATCTAATTCTTGTTTTTTTGTAGGTTACTTACTGCCCCTTCCCTTTTCTGAAAACTAACTAAACTAAGTACTCCTTAGAGTACTAAAATTGACTAATGTGATGAGACCACATTGCATATAGTAAACTACTTTTTAATGTCTTCCTGTCTTCAGGTATCCATCGTGGTTTCCAAGTACTTTGAGTAGAAAAGTAAGACTTTTTTGCCAGACAGCTAACAAATAGCTCACCTATCTTCACTTCCTATTCTTCGTCTCCTCTTTTTTGCCAATGAGAACCCATCACAGCACAATGAGAAGAGATGGGGAACTTTTCTCAGCCATGTGTCTTTACCTCTACTCTTAAAAGCAATTCGTTTGTTGTAAACTAAGAACAGCTGTTAACTTACAATTTGAACATCACTGAAAATATCAGTGAGGCCTTTTGACTGAATCCAAATTTTACAGAACAAATACTTTTATTAAAAGGGAAACATCAGAGAAAGGTGAAGCTTTTCTTGCCTCCTCTGGTGCTTTAAAAAGAACAATCTTGATATTAGAAGGCTGCAGGTTCCCCACCCCTGGAAGGGCTTTCTCAGGTTGTTTGACTTTTATCATGTCGATCTGCAGCATTCCCCATTTTAGGCCTTGAATTTCTAGAATTCAAAGTTCCCTGTCTTAGCTTGCATTAGGCTTTGCAACGTATGATAAGCAGTGTAGGATACATATAAAAGCTAATGACTGTGATTGTTGCTAGTATTTTGTTCTTTGAAAAGTCAGTGTTAATCAAATCTGTTTTCCCAACTGTGGAGATAGCCTATTTCTGGTGCTTATGTGTAGTTCAAATAGAAGTTTGTCAGTGTTGGTTTTGCCTTTTTCTTTTTTAATCAAAATGTGTAAATTTCAGTGGTTATTTACCATTTTTTAAGTTTTAGGAATAGTTGGCCCTCCATATTGGAAAGTTCTGCATCTGCAGATTTAACCAACAAGGGATCGAAAATATCTGAAAACAATAAAATAAAAAGTAACAGTACGACAATAAAAAGTAATACAAATTTTTAAAATACAGTATAACAACTAATAGCATTTACATTGTATTAGATATTTTAAGTAATGTATGGGAGAATTTGCATGAATTATATGCAAACGCTACACCATTTTATTTTGTTTTTTTTTTTTTTATAGAGACCAGGTCTTGCTCTGTTGCCCAGGGTAGAGTACAGTGGCCAGATCATAGCTCACTGCAACCTCAAACTCCTGGGCTCAAGTGATCCTCCTGCTGACTCAACCTCTCGAGTAGCTAGGACTAGAGGCGCATGCCACCATGCCTGCCTAATTTTTTAAATTTTTTTGTAGAGATGGGGTCTTGTTATGTTGCTCAGGTTATTATCAAACTCCTGGGCTCAAGTGATCCTTCTGCCTCAGCCTCCCAAAGAGCTGGGATTACAGGCATGAGCCACTGTGCTCAGCTTAACACTACACCATTTTATGTAAGAGACTTGAGCATTTTCAGATTTTGGTATCCTGGGAATCTGGTGTCCTGGAGCCAACCTTCCTGCCCCCAATACCAAGTGACAACTTTACCATTAAATCTGGGGAAATAATAAGATTTGTGTGGTGGCAGGGAGAGTGATAACAGCATGCTTTCATATTTTGTGTTTTAATTACAGTATTTCTTATATATATTATAGAAGGAAAATGTAGTTTTTGGAATATCTCTGTTAAATAATTTGGAATGATCTAATATAACCCTTTAGCAATTTGCATTTTTCCTGCCTCTTTAAATGAAACAATCAGTTCTGTTTTATAGGCTTATGTCTTTAAAATCTAACATAGGATTATGTAGCCCTGTATACTCTTTTGCTAATATTTTAAGGTAATTTTTGTGCTAACAGCACTAATTGTTTTCCAACCGAAAGAACTCTAATGCCCAAGTAATTAGAACTTGCAAGGATAGATTGGAAATAGGAGAGGTTCTATTAGAATTAGAATACACACAGCCTTATCAAATTTTCAGCTGATTTGTAATTTTCAGTTTTCTTGAGACTCATCTGGGAAATTGAGTTGGGTAGGGAATCCTGAAACGTTAATAATGCAATTAAATGATCCATATCAATTTTATAGACAGTCAGCCCATGCTGGGACCCTTGAAAACTTGACAAGTTACTCCCCAAAGTGTCGTGATATTCTAGTTAAGAATTGATGATTTATATCAGCTGATTATGATTTTATCTGTTTGATGTAACTCTTACCTTATCCATGTAACCTTCATTAGAGAAAATAAATGTAGTGGCCTAAACAACAAGAATAAGGAGGAGGGTGAAGGAGCATGATTTAGAATCAAGTTGAGGGCCTACTGAAATTATACTCCCTCCTAAACTGAGTTCTCAGCTGAGAATTGACGCCTAAAAGAGTATAACTGATAACTGATCAGGAGAGTGTAGTGGAATTTATCAGGTTGATTGGGATTTTAAAGAAAAGGTCAAGTACTATACAAAAGTTTATTGCACTGTTGTATGCCCTATATGTTGTTACCTCGTGTTTTGTGATGAGTTTTTAAAAACAAAGTTCATTTTTCATTTAATATTATTTACTGTGCATCTCCCTTCTTACCCTACCCCATCATTTTTTAAAGGTTTTTAATTTGGTTTGATAGCAAATATATACATTTTTTTGCCTCCTTTACGTTTTTAAGTTAAATATATTTAAACACCTGTGCATATACAGTAACGTGAAATCCTTTAAAGGTCTTACTCAGTTGATCCATTTTGTTGCATTGGCAGAGTGAAGATAGTCCAAGTCCCAAGAGACAGCGCCTCTCTCATTCAGTCTTTGATTATACATCAGCATCACCAGCTCCCTCACCACCAATGCGACCATGGGAGATGACATCAAATAGGCAGCCCCCTTCAGTTCGACCAAGCCAACATCACTTCTCAGGGGAACGATGCAACACACCTGCACGCAACAGAAGAAGGTTAGTTGATTACAATTTATTTCTTAAATTTCCTTCCCTTACTAACTTTGTGAATATTTTTTTAACATCAGAAAGCATTTTTTCTAGGCATTTCATAAACACATCAACATATGTACACACACATTCACACATAAAAAAACAACATTGTAAGTTGTTTAGGTGCCTGCCCTAGGTCATGATAGTTCATTTAGCTTGTAATTGACAGGTGAAGAAATTGAAAGAGGCTACAGTGATTCACCTGAAGTCAATCCATGCCATTATATATGAATTCAGCTGCCTCATGGTTTAAGAGTTTTTGTGTGTCAGCCTGCAATCCTGATTACTGGAAAATACTTTCTGTAGTTCATAAAATGGATACCTTAGATGTAAATTACTCTTCATTCCTGTTCCTTCTATATCCTCTAAGGCAATTAGGAGCTTAATTATGTTTCTTATAAAACTGTGGAACCTGTGATATGAAAGGATGACTGAAGTTTAGTTCACCTTTCAGGCCTCTCTTCTCTGGAACTTGGCCCTTGCCTTTTCTTCACAGAGGAATGCATTTGTTCCTGATTTTCTTCCTCTTTAGTTGTTGCCTGAGGTCATATGTCTTATTTCAGGGAAATAGTGTATCCTTAGGATGAGATACCTGTTTGTGTGTTCAGGATGTTGATAATCTAAGGAATAGTAATGAATCTTGAGTTAGGAACATGTTATGGACTGGATGTTTGTCTCCTCCCTCCCCAGTTAATATGTGGAAGCCATAACCCTTAGTGTGGTTGTTTTTGGCAACATGACCTCTAAGGAATTAATTAAGGTTAAAATGAGGTCATAAAGGTAGGGCCCTTATCCATCGGAATTAGCATCCTTATAAGAAGAGAGGTCATTAAAGAACTCACTGTTCTCCCTGTGAGGATGCAGTGAGAAGATGATCATCTCTAAGCTGGGAAAAGATCCCTTTTCCAGAAGTGAAGCATGCTGGCACCTTGATCTCAGACCTCTAGCTTCCAGAACTTTAACAAAATAAGTTTCTGTTTAAGCCACCCAGTTTGTGGGGCTTTGTTATGGCAGACTAATGCAGAAGGGATCTTGAAACCATCATTCTGTGTTCCAAATGAGACAAAACAAACTGTGTCTGAGCTGTCTTCTGTTGAGACACTAAGACTTTTATATTGCCTAGTACCTTATTAACCAATTATATGGGAATTTTAAGTAAAATGTCAGGTAAATTATGTTGTAGCTATTAGATATAATAAGTATGAGGAAATAAGGTTGTTTCAAAGTTATAGCCCAAGTACCTGCTGTAGTCTTTTCCTGTTTCTTGGTAAATTGTGTCATACATTCAGAAGAACATGCAAAACAAATATGCAGTTAGGATAACAAACACATGTACCCAACACCTAGGTCAAAATAGTGTTACTGATTCCCCAAAACTCCCTCTGGTGTTACCATTCCCCTTCCTGCTTCCTAGAGAGTAACCTTGTCCTGGAGTTTGGCAGCATTCCTTTGTTTGTTACAGTTTTTAATACTTTTGGATGTATTCTTAAACAACGTGATTTTGGTTTTTGCCTGTTTTCATTTAAATGTATTCTTAGACTTCGTTTATTAGCATTCTGTTTTTAATGTTGGTCGCAGTGGTTCATTTATTTTTACTGTGATACAGTTGTGCCAATTTCTAGTTATTATAAAGATTACTATTAGGAACCTTGACATGCACATCTCCCTGTGTACATGTATAAAAATTTCACTAAGATATAAACCTAGGAGTAGAATTTTTAGGTCGTAGGAAATGCCTTAGACCAGGAAGGGAGTGTCAGAAATATCTGTTTACAGATGTTAATAGTAACTAGCTGAGTGTGGGTTTTTCTGTTTTTTTTTTTAAGAGACAGATCTCTGTCACCCAGGCTGTAGTGATGCAATGATACTTCTGTGTAACCTTGAACTCCTGAGCTCAAGCGGTCCTCCTTCCCTCAGCCTGCTGAGTAGCTGGGACTGTAGGTGCACACCGCCACACCTGGCTAATTTTTAAATTTTTTTAGAGACAGGGTCTTGCTATGTTGCCCAGGCTGATCTTGAACTCCTGGCCTCAAGCTATACTCTTGCTTCCCAAAGTGCTGGAATTACAGGCATGGGCTATAGCACCCAGCCACTATGTGTTCTTCAGTTGGTTAGAAGCATCATGCTTTTTGTTCATGGCAACACGAGGGAAGAGTAGAGAGCATTTACTACCTAGAAAACTGGCTTATTTTGTTCAGCAGTGTGTCTTATTCCTTATTATATTCTCACTTACCACTTAGTATAGGCTAGCTATGAACTTAGTTGCCAGATTTTCTCCCATAAGTAGGCTATGCCAAGCAGATGCAATTTGTAACAGTAATCTAGCAGGATTTCAGATACAAAGGAGAGCACAAAACCAGGAAATTGCCGAGCATATAAGAAAACCAACAAAGTGAAAGAGGGGCATTAAATGCAATAGAACAACTTAAATAAATAGGGGCATTAAACCCAATAATTAACAGAAGAACCTGAAGAAACAGTGGAATTAAGCAAAATCAAATTTTAGAGTAAGTGTAATATGAGAGATACAAGAGGGATATTGCATCCATAAAAATCAACTAGAAATCTTAGTTGGTAAAACTTAATAAATGGGCAGAAAAACTGAGTAAGTTTCTGGACGATCAAATGGATGAAATTTCCCAGAATGTGTTATAAAAAGGCAAAATGGAAAGTGTGGAAAAGTAAATTTAAGTATCGAGACAGAGTCATCAGTTCTGAATATGTCTAATAATATTTCCAGAAGGCTACAAGACTGAGTTTTGAACAGGATCTTAGTGAAATTCCAGCACAGAGAAAAGACACCAAGGATAAATAAAAATTCACAAACATCCCAAGACAGAAAATACTATCCACAAAGAAGTGGGAACCAGACTGACCACAAGCTTCTTATTAAGAGCATTGGATATAAGAAGACAGTAGACTAACTCTTCAAAGTTATGAGAAAATTGTTTTTTATTTTGAATTCTGTCAGTTCACTTATTTGATATAAAGTCAAAATATAAAAGCATTTGCAAACATTCAGACTCAGAAAGTTGGCCAGTAAGAGATCCTCCCTCTGTATCAACGTGGGTTGAACCAGTCGTGAATCAAAAATACAGTATTCTTGGAATATGGAACCTGTGGATACAGAGGGCTGACTCGTGGTATCCTTGATCCCACAAGACCAACTGTGCGACTTGAGCATCTACAGATTTTGGTGTCCGTGGCAGGGGACTCCTGGAACCAATACACCATGGATACCAAGGGACAACTTTATTATTAGATATTGTACTATATCCAGGAAGCAGAATAATAAACCGTAAGAAGTAGGGTTGAAGACCATTGGTTAACAAAGAAAACAAAAAGACACACTACTAAGTCTCAATAATGTTGCTTAAAAAAGAAAGAAATACAGAAAATGTCTGAATATGAGATGGGAGCAGAACAGAGAGAAGTAAAGGTATATTAACTCCCCTCCCCAAGAATCCTGATTAGATGATTTTAGAAAAATGAAAGTATTTGTTGGGAAATTTAAGACTAATCATGAGAAGAATAGAGTATTTATATAGATAAACAACATAAATAGAAAACTTAGTGCAACAGAAGGCAAAAAAGTGAGGCCAGCACAAAATCCATACTTTGTGCTATGTACAAGTGTTATACCTAAAACAAAATGATAAAGTATATATGAATCACTGGCAGAAATATTTCAACTGAAAGAAATATTTGTCCATCATTTAATCACTGTTTCTCATTTAGAGATTTTCTAATAATTCTGCTTCTTAAAAATTCTACCATAAGGCACATATAATAGATTTAATGAGAGACAATATAGGAAATATAGGGCTCAAAATCATGAGGGAACTTGTGTCAGGATGAGGACTAGATCTTATTTTGTGATTAGTTGAAGAACTATTGAAATTGTTTTTGAGTGGGGAAGTAAGATCCAGTGGCAACAATTGACAGAAAAAACTTATTAAAAAGGGTTCTTAGGTTTGTGGATAGGTTGGGTTTTTTAAGGGAGATGAGTGATCTGAGTGTATGTATTCCATTTTCATTTTAAGGTGCACATTTTTTCACATATTAACATCTAATAAAGACAAAATTGGTCTAGCATAGTTTGTTTGGCAACTTTTCTTTTTAGTAATACATAAGATAATCCTTTAAAATATTTAATAAAAAATGTTGATACGTACATAGACATGAGAGCCTAGAAACAGTGAGTTAGTGGTAGCAGTGAGTACAACTAGCACCTGATCTTGGCTTCTAAATACCAATCAGTAGTCAGAGGAACCAGGGCTCTTTGGAGAGCTAGTTCATTCCAGGGCTGGGTAGGGAAACTACAGGATGAACCTGGAGCACATTGTGGCACCATATATTAAGGAAGTGCTCAAAAGGATAGGGACATACTGAAAAAGCACCAGAGCCAAACTAAAAGTGTTCCCATTGGAGTAATTTGAAAAAAATAAAATAATAGTATGGATTATAACCCAAAGAATAAAATAAATATCCGTGAGTCCATATTGATTATAAATAACTGAATAAGAAAGTAAAGTAACAATTCTTTCTTATAGAAGAATTCCAATTAATAAATATAGAAAAACTGACGGAAATAAAAAATCACCACTAGAACAACATAGGTAGTGATTGCTACAGATCCATTCATGCATGATAAAATTACTGGTGAAACTTTGAGAAGAAGCAGGATATTTGCATAGTCTGAAAGTATCTCTCCCCAAATATTTGGTAATTACAAAAGGAAGAATGATAACTTTGTAGTGGAGAGTCCTGGCAGACACCTCGTTAGCCATGTGATTAATGTTGTTATCGCCAGTGATGTATATTGATTTCATGTGATACACTAAAAGTGGCATATCACCTCTGTCATCTCTTTCCCAATAATGCATACCCTTAAAGGCAGAAGGTGAGGAAACATCAGATAAACTCAGGATGAGGGGCATTCTGCAGAGTGAATGACTAATACCTTCAGAGGTGTCAAGGTCATGAAAGACAAGAAAAGACTCAAATTGTCACAAATTGGTGATTAAGGACACATGACAACTATATGCAATATGGGATCCTGAATTATATTCTGAAACAGTGAGGGACAATGGTGGAAAAATGGGTGAAGTCCAAATATATTCTGTAGTTTAATTAATAGTATGGTATCAATTTATCCCTTAATTTTGATAACTGTTCTCTGGTTATGGCAGATATTAACATTAACGGAAGCTGAGTGAGGGGTATGCAGAAATACTATACCAAAATTATTTCAAAATAAAAAGGTTTTAGTACTAAGGTAGATGGCCTCTTGAATTCAGTAAAATACAATCTGTAGATCTGGAAACAAAAATACAAAAAGTTGTTCTAAAATTAAAGATAGAGGAAACAATTAGTGGAGCAAGAACCTGGGAGAATAGTGTCAATAGTACTATTGAGTTGATCTTGCAAAGGAATATCCCTTGTTCTCTTAAGATTAGAGAATTTGTAGTGAGAAGAAACAGATTTAGAGGTACAAAGTGGGAAGATTGAGAAAAAAGTGACCTACCTCAATAAAAAAGGTTGCTGAGATGGCGTTTTTAACTTTGCCTAGAAGAGAGATGTTTGGCCTCCTTTGCCCAACGTGGATACATTTTAGTAAGGCCCTTTTATTAAATTGCTTTTGTGCTGAGCCATTGTAAAAATCAGTGGAGGTGAATTATGGAAGTAAAGAGAAGTAGAAAATGAAAGTTTAGTTACAATGACAAAATTTTTATTAAACTATGTAGATGACTAGTACATGGAGAATAAATGTGGTTTGCTTCAATAAGCAGGTTCTAATTAAAAATTCTGGGCCGGGCGCGGTGGCTCATGCCTGTAATCCTAGCACTCTGGGAGGCCGAGGCTGGCGGATCGTTTGAGCTCAGGAGTTCGAAACCAGCCTGAGCAAGAGCGAGACCCCGTCTCTACTAAAAAAATACAAAGAAATTAATTGGACAACTAAAAAATATACAGAAAAAGTTAGCCGGACATGGTGGCACGTGCCTGTAGTCCCAGCTACTCGGGAGGCTGAGGCAGAAGGATTGCTTGAGCCCAGGAGTTTGAGATTGCTGTGAGCTAGGCTGACGCCACGGCACTCTAGCCCAGGCAAAAGAGTGAGACTCTGTCGCAAAAAAAAAAAAAAAAAATTCTGTATATTCTCATACTATTTATGCTGACACTGTCAGTCATAATCCATTCTCAGTATTAACTCAGTTACTGTTGTATTTGCAGTTGTCAGTAAATTGTATGATCTTTAGTTATTTCATCTTTTCTTCTATTCTCATTTTTTAAAAATACCATTTTGGGCAGATAGAAACTGTACCTTATGTATGTCTTAGCCAAATATAAAAGCACAAAGTGCTCATTATGTATATGAGGAATACTGACAAGATATCTACGGATTAAAGTTTGCTTATTATAATATTTATAAAGGGAGGAAAATAATAGGTTAAGCCATATGAAACTGCTGATATTTATTTTTTACCTACAAAAAGGGCAGTTTTATATAATATTTTAAAAAGACTCGTTAGCTATTGATTTCTAAATACTTTCAGAGCTAAATACTCTGAATACAATATTGTTTTCATTATTTAAAAAATATATGTAGGCTGGGCACGGTGGCTCACACCTGTAATCCTAGCACTCTGGGAGGCCGATGCAGGTGGATTGTTTGAGCTCAGGAGTTCGAGACCAGCCTGAGAAAGAGCGAGACCCCGTCTCTACTAAAAAAATACAAAGAAATTAATTGGACAACTAAAAAATATACAGAAAAAGTTAGCCGGACATGGTGGCACGTGCCTGTAGTCCCAGCTACTCGGGAGGCTGAGGCAGGAGGATCACTTGAGCCCGGGAGTTTGAGGTTGCTGTGAGCTAGGCTGATGCCACGGCACTCACTCTAGCCTGGGCAACAGAGTGAGACTCTGTCTCAAAAAAAAAATATATATATATATATATGTGTGTGTGTGTGTGTGTGTGTGTGTGTACATACACTTTGTGTTTAAATCCATAAGTTTTTGGAGCTGATGAAGAACCTCAGCAATTATTTAATACTCGAGCTTACTTTAATATATACTGTTGATTGATAACAAAGAGAGCATACAGAATCCTGATGGATCACAGCAGTAAACATTATAATGACTTTTGATATTTACTATATTACAGTCCTCCTGTCAGACGCCAGAGAGGAAGAAGGGATCGTCTGTCTCGACATAATTCCGTTAGTCAAGATGAAAACTATCACCATCTTCCTTATGCACAGCAGCAAGCAATAGAGGAGCCTCGAGCCTTCCACCCTCCGAATGTATCTCCCCGTCTGTTACATCCTGCTGCTCATCCACCCCAGCAGAATGCAGTAATGGTTGACATACATGATCAGGTATAGTAACAGAATGTCCTGGAAATACAGATGCCAGAAAGTTGATGGCAGTTTACTGAGATTGTTTGGTTCTTTGTTGCAGATTTCGTTTAATTTTACCTAAAATGAAGTTATTTTTGTTAAGTTTCTCATTCCTTGTAAGAATCGAGATTTAAATTCTACACAGCTTCCGTAGAAGACATTTGAACTTAAAACATTAGGATCAAGGTTATGAAAGCTAAGAATAATTTCATGTAATAATTGGTGTGAAATTATTGATTTAGGATTAATAGTAAACACCAGACAGCTGGTGGTTTGAGTACATATCCCATTTCTCTCACCCTTCCAGTTTCTTCTGGAATAATTCAATGAACAAGACAGTTGAGTGAGTCTTTGCTCACAGGTTTCCATAGGTCTCCAAGGAGATGACAGGTACAGGCTTTGTTTCTCTTTTTTTCTTGTCAAGAACTGAGGGACTAGCCAAGGGAGAGAGGTTGCCTGTTTTTAGAGCCTAAGGATGAAGACCACAATTATATGATTCATCAGAAAATCTATGGAGTTTCTGATGTCAAGAAAGACACAAATCTAAACACATCCTTATAAATTCACTGGATTTTAAGGATAAAGAAAAAAAGTCTTTCAGGTTTGTGGATAGGAGAAATTACAAAGGAAAGCTAGTCAAAATAGCATCTGATTTTTTTGTCTTCTGTACTAGATAATAGAAAAAAAAACATAATGTATACTGACAACTGAGAGAAAATAGGGTCTCACCCAGATGCCATTCTTCTGTCAAGACATTTTTATTGGCCAAGTGTAGTGGCTCACACCTGTAATCCTAGCACTCTGGGAGCCTGAGGCAATAGGATCACTTGAGGTCAGGAGTTAGAGACCAGGCTGAGCAAGAGTGAGACCCCATCTCTACTAGAAATAGAAGAATTAGCTGGGCATGATGGCATGCGCCTGTAGTCCCAGCTACTCAGGAGGCCGAGGTAGGAGGATTGCTTGAGCCCAGGAGTTTGAGGTTGCTGTGAGCTAGGCTGATGCTGCAGCCTGGACAACACAGGGAGACTCTGTCTCAAAAAAAAAAAGAAAAAGACATTTTTATTACGTTCCTGAAACGCTTTTAAAAAATTACCATGTAGTAAATTATAAAAAGAAATGTTTTGGTTTTCTAGTTTACATTATTTGTGACCATAACCTGATAAGACTATGCACATAAAATAACAAAAAAATAATTTTATCTTTTTCCTCCTCATTATGAGCAAGAAAAACGAAATGGAGAAAGGTGTTTATAAAGTCCCATTTTGTAAAGCATAATATGTATGTATACATAGGACTGTGGGAACACAGAGAAAAATATGGAAAAATGTGTATTAGCCTTGGGAGGTGGATGCTAAAGTGAAGGGAAGAGGGGTGGTGGTTAGGGGTGGAACCAAAGAAAGAAAAGAAAAAGGCTGCATTTCAGAAAAGGTGAAGGTCTCATGTTATGTATTGGGTCTATGTATTGAGAAATTAAAAAGATTACATATGTAAATAACCAGACCAAGAAGTAGAAAACCTGAGCAGACTAGGTCTTCTGCTTTAAAAATCTGTCTTTAGAAAATACATCTGTTTTTAGAAATTACTCTGAATTCTTATCTAACCTTTAAAGAAATGGTAATTTCAATTTAAACTATTCCAGATCATAGAAAAAGATAGAAAATATCTAAATATATTTTATGAAGCTAGCACAATCTTAATAATGAAACCTCATAGTACAACAAAAGAAAGCTATCAACTAGTTTCCCTATTGAATACAGATGAAAATGTTTTAAATAAACCGTAGCTAGTGAGATATTAAAAGAATACTCTATTGGAATTATTAAAAGAATGATTACTGGAGTTTATGCTAACGATGCAGGATGGGTTGACTATTAGAAAATCTTTCAAGGTAATCGGTTTCATAACGCTATAAAGGAAAATATGTTATTAATAGATGCAAGAAATATAAAATTTAGCCATAGTTTCTCATAAAAGTTCTTACATAAAGTGGGAAAAGGACTTTGCTTTTCTAGAAGTGGTAGTAAAGGTTATTGAGAGGATTTTTTTTTTGCTTGAGGATAGCTGAGGTGTGAGATAAAATATTAACAGTATCTTAAAAGCATCAAAACATCAGAGGGAATTGCTAGGCCAAAATCTAAGGGAAGGTAAGGATGCTAGTTCTGTCTTGAGGGCATTTATTCATTTGGGCAAGCTTGAACTTCAATTTTAAGTCTGTCAAGAGGCAAAGGGGACAGAAATCAGAGACTACTTAAGTTTAAGGAGTCCCTTCCTACATTGAAGTACTGTATCCCTAGGATAAAAGTGACCAGAAGCAAATTTGCAGCTCAAATTTACACTAGTCTGTGAAATTAAAGTAATTGGGAGTGTAGGGGCCTAGAAAACAGAAACAAATGCTCTTTCCCTGGAGGAAAGAACCTTTATTCTAGTTCTCAAAGAATTCCCCCAAATAATTTTTCAAGGATAATAAGCAGTAAACAGAGTTAACTCTCTATACATGAAGAAAGAAGGACTATAAATGAAAACCAACAGAAACAGACCTACAGTAAATTCAGATAACCTACTTCAAACATCATATTTAATGGTGAAACTTCGAGCACTTTCCTGATGGTACCTGGAACAAATCAGAATGATCACTATCACCACATCTATTTAGTATTATTCTGTAGGCTAAGCTAGGACATAAGGCAAGAAAAAGAAAGTTTAAGAATAGGAAAAGGGGCCAGGCGCAGCGGCTTACGCCTGTAATCCTAGCACTCTGGGAGGCCGAGGCGGGCGGATTATTTGAGCTCAGGAGTTCGAGACCAGCCTTAGCAAGAGCGAGACCCCGTCTCTACTAAAAAAATAGAAAGAAATTATCTGGACAACTAAAAAATATATAGAAAAAAAAATTAGCTGAGCATGGTGGCGCATGCCTATAGTCCCAGCTACTCGGGAGGGTGAGGCAGTAGGATCGCTTGAGCCCAGGAGTTTGAGGTTGCTGTGAGCTAGGCTAACTCCACGGCACTCACTCTAGCCAGGGCAACAGAGTGAGACTCTGCCTTAAAAAAAAAAAAAAAAAAGAATAGGAAAAGGGCCAAGTGCATTGACTCGCACCTGTTATCACTTCAGGAGGCTACCATGGGAAGATCGCTTGAGGGTCAGGAGTTGAAAACCAGCCTGCGCAATATAGTGAAACTCCCATCTCTCCAAAAATTTAAAAAAATTAGGTGGGCATGGCAGCATGTGCCTGTAGTCCTAGCTACTTGAGAGGCTGAGGCAGGAAGATCACTTGAGCCCAGGAGTGGGAGGTTGCAGTGAGCTCTGATTGCACCTCTGCACTCCAGCCTGGACAACAGAACAAGATTGTCTTTTAAAAAAAAAAAAAAAGGAAAAGAACAACTACCACCACCAATATTTGTAGTTGAAATGAGCTAATGGATAGAAAATCCCAAAGCATTTTATATAATTGTTATAATTAAGAATTGAACAGGTTGAAATGTTACAAAAAATAAATATGAACAGTTAGTTTGTTTCTTTATACCAGAATCAAACAGAAAATGAAAAACTTTAAAAATACATACACAGTAAAACAACCCAGACATACCAATCAATTGCAATATGTTAACCTTTTTTTGGATCCTAATTTAGAAAAAAGAAAAAACTTTTAATATAAAATCATTTATGATATTGATGACATAATTGGAATTTTTAACATTGACAGTATATTTGATTTTAAATAACTTTTTAAAAAGGTATAATAATGATATTGTTAAGTGTTATTTTTTAGAAATGCATACTAAAATATTTTTTTAAATGATGGGTTGCCTCAACAAAATATAGGAAATGGAGAGGTATGTGGGGGTAGATTGTCTATAGTTTAATGGCTTTTGGTGCTGGGTGGTAGATATGAAAGCAGTAATATGAAAGAAGGATCAATCTTAAAAGTGGTTCAAGATCACTACACAGAAGATGAGAAAACATTGTTGAGGGAGTTTAAAGCAAACTTATTTAAAAGGTAAGAGATTTGACTTGACTTTTCAGTTTTATAAACGCTGTCAGTTCTCAAAATTTATAGGCAGAATACATAGAATTAGTGCAATCCCAAATAAATTTTCAGTAGATTTTTGGTGTAACTTGAGAAGAGATTCTGCAATTTCTATGGCAATTTAAAGGACTGGAATAGCCTATAGCAAGAGAAAGTGAACTATTGCTGGTTGTTTTTATAAAGTTTTATTGGAGCATAACCAGCCTGCTTGTTTATCTATCGTTATGGCTACTTTGTGCGGAGACCAGAATGGCCCACAAACCTAAAATAGTCACTTCCTGCCTCTTTAAGAAATAACTGGCCCACTGACATCCTGGTCTAGAGTATAGACCAAGTGGTTCTCAGAGTATGACCTCAGTCAGCTGACCAGCAGCAACAGCATCACCTAGGCATTTGTTAGAAATGCAAATTCTCAGACTGTACACTAGACTTACAAAGTCAGAATCTCTGGGTGTGAGACCTAGCAACCTGTTTTAACAAGCCTTTCAGGTGACTCTAATGCACACCATGATAGAGGACCAGTGTTCCTTGCAAGAAGAACAAGGGAGAGTAGGTCTTCCTACTCCTAGGCAGAGTAGGTCTTCCAAAATTATTAAGAATTACTATAAAGCTAATAATAATGAAGGCATTTATGCCAACATAGACAAATAAGCTAATGAGATAGGATATATAGCCCAGAAATAAACCGATACATTTACAAATACAGTCAACAGATTGCATATACAGTGGTGGTCCTGTAAGATTATATTAAGTCATTAAATAGGAAATGTCCGATTTTGAATCAAAAGTTTAGTTTATTATATCTCAAACAAGAAGAAGTACAATTAATCAAATTATGCATCTAAACTATTGACACAATTTTGCTATCTTAAGGGTAGCTTGTTTATGCCAGCAGTGAAGAAACCTGGAGAGTGAGTGGCAATGAAATTGCAAAAGGCATTTTCCACAGCTTATTGGAAATCGACTATTTTTCGTTGCAAGAAGTGAAAGCCTGGAAGAAGTGGTAGTCAGTTGGTGCAAGGTCTGATGAATATGGTGGTTGACAGAGAGTTTCCAAGTCCAGCTTCTTTAGTGTGAGGAGCATTGTTTTTTGCAACATGTGATCTTGTAAGAGGACTAGCCTGATTCTGTTGACCAATCTCAGCTACTTAATCACAAGCATCCTCATCATTTCATCCAATTTGTTGCAGTAGACATCTGCTGTAATCGATTGACTGAGTTTCATGAATCTGTACTGGATAATGCCAGTTCTGGACCACCAAATAGACACCATTAGCTTTTTTTGATGAATATTTGGTTTTGGACTATGATTTGGCACTTTATCCAACCATTGTGCTGAATGCTTACAACCGTCAAAAAGAATCTATTTTTCATCACACGTAACACTACAGTGTAGAAATGGTTTGCCTTTATGTGGTGACAGCAAAGAAAGGCAAGCTTCCAGATGATTTCTCTTCTGATGCTCATTTAGTTCACATGGTGCCCATCTGTCCAGCTTCTTTACCTTGCCAATTTGTTTCAAATGGTCCAATATTGTTGGAATAGTAGCATCAAACCTTGCTGCTCATTCATGCATAGGTTGAGATGAATTCACTTCCACTACAGCTTTCACCTCATCATTATCCACCTTGGTCTCAGGTCACCCACATGGCTCACTTTCAAAATTAAAATCACCAGAATGAAATTTCTCAAACCATCAACATACTGTGCATTCATTAGGCACATCCGTCCCAAACACTTCAATGATATTTCGAGTTGTTTGCACTGCATTAGTTCCATGATGGAACTCATATTAAAGAATAACGTGAATTTTTGACTTACCCATGGTTTCACAAAAATGGCTCTAAAAAAAAATGTGAAAGACAGTCGCAAGCCGAAACGCATGTGTGAAAGACTGTGAATGGGCTTCACTATAGGAAAAAAACAAGAAATGTCGAATTGAAATGTCAGAGATATCAGCTGTCAAACTTAGTACTTAAGGAAATGCGGACATTTCATACTTAATGACCTAATAATACTGTATTTTTACCATATGTTTTCTGTGTTTAAATATGTTTAGATATACAAATACAGTTGACTCTTCAACAATGCAGAAGTTAGGGGAACCACACCTCATTTTCGATAGACCACTGTTGACTGGAAGCCTTATCAATAACATAAACAATTGGTTAACATGTATTTTGTATATTATATATATTATATACTATACTCTTACAATAAGGTAAGCTAGAGAAAATAAAATATTAAGAAAATCATAAGGAATAGAAAATATGTTTACTATTCACTAAGTGGAAGTAGATCATCATAAAGGTCTTCATCCTAGTCTCCATGTTGTGGAGGACGAGGAGGCGTTGGTCATGTTGTCTCGGGTGGAAGAGGCAGGATTGGTAGGCACTTTTATTGAAAATAGTCTGTGTATAAGTGGACCACACAGTTGAGACCTGTTCATGGATCAGCTGTACTTAATACTGTGTTATAGTTGCCTGCAGCATTCAGTACAGTAACATGCTATGTGGGTTTGTAGCCCAGGAGCAATAGGCTGTGTACCGTATAACATAGGTGTGCAATAGGCTGTCTAGTTTGTGTACGTATACTCTGATATTGCCACAACAAAATCAACGACACATTTCTCCAATGTATCCTCTGTATATGACATATGACTTGATATATGAGTGCAGATGAGTTGAAGAAGACAGAATTTTTAGTAAATGATGCTGAGACAATTGGGTATCCAAATGAAAACGTAAAACTGGATCCTTTACTTAATACCATTCACAAAAGTCAATTCCAGGTAAATTAAAGACTTAAATGTTAAAGGCAAAACTATAAGCTTTTAAGAAAGTAACAGAGGAACAGCATGACCTTCAATAGGGAAGACTTTCTTAAATAAGACAGAGAAAACACCAACTGTGCATAGAACTACTGATAAATTAAACTTAAATAAATTGTGTTTATTTTCAGAAATAGACTTAAACATATATTGGTCCCTTAATTTTTGACAATGATGCCAAAGGAATTCAAGCAGGGAAAAGAAGGTCTTTTTTAGTAATGGTACAGGAACAACTGGATAAATTTGATCCTTGGCTCCTACTTTATGTCATGCAAAAATTAGTTCAGGTTGGGGTATAGATCTAAATGTGAAAGGTAAAACTATTAATGAAAAAAGATCATCTTCAGGAGGTAGGCAAAGATTTCTTAAACAGGAAAAATAATTACCACTTAAACACAATGTATTAGATTTCATTAAAATTAAAAATCATCCAAAAATAACATTTGAAAATGAATAAGCCACTGCCTGGAAGAAAATATTCATAGTACCACATTGGAAAAAAGGACTAGGATCCAGAACATGAAAAGAACTCTCATACACATTTTTTAAAAAGACAATCTAATTTTTCAAATGGGCAGAAGACTTGAACAGGCATTTCACAAACACAAAAAACATACAGAAGGCCACAAGATGCTCATCAAGAAAATGCACACTAAAATCATAAGATATCATTACACATCCACCATGGAGACTGAAAAAGACTGACAGTTCTGTTGCTGGTGGAAGTAAAAAGTGACAATCACTTTGGAAAACTGTTGGGCAAATTCTAATCATGTCATAGCAATACCCTGTAATCCAGCAGTTCTACTCTAGGTGTACTCAAGAGAATTGAATGCACATGTCCACAAAAAAATTTTATATTGGATTGTTTATAGTAGCTTTCTGTGTCAGTTTTTTAGACAACTCTATTCCTCAAAATCACCATGAGTGGTGCACACTTTTAGTCCCAGCTACTTGGAAGGCTGAGGTGGATTGTGTTTGGGGAGGAGGGGAGTTAGTATCATTCTCCAAGCAGGAGTCAAAAGTAGACCAGCTTTACATAGTTACAAACCTGAATAAAGAATGTAGCACAAAATAGCCTTTGTTTCTTTTATGGATTGTTTTAAGGAATGTTGCATTACCAACCCCCTTGATAGCACTGAACCTCTTGTGGAAAAAAAGAAGCATTGACACAGAGGTGAAAAGTGATTCAGGCTGCCCACAATGGTTCAGGCCTGTAATCCTAGCACTTTGTGAGGCCAAGGTGAGAGGATTGCTTGAGGCCAGGAGTTTAAGACAAGACTTTGTTTATGGCTCAACAAAAAATGTAAAAATTAGCCAAGCATGGTGGCACATGCCTATAAGTCCCAGCTACTCAAGAGACTGAGATAGGAGGATCACTTGAGCCCAGGAGTTTGAGATTATAGTGAGCTATGATGAAACCAATGCACTTTAACCCAGGCTACAGAGTAATACCTTGTCTCAAAAAAAAAAAAAAAAAAAAAAAAATCAAGAGTCAAACTCTGAAAATAAAGTAAAGAAATACTGGGACTAACCACTTTATTTTACTTGTATTTTCCTTTTTATGAATGCACCAGTGTTACATGGTATCAACTAAAGCGTTTTTAGTAAATTTATAAATGTAAAATTTCTGAACGACGAAGTGAAATGACCAAGTGTTGTGTCAGTTAATTGGAAGAATTTTTCTTAGTACATCAAAAAAATGCAATCTTGGTGTCTTAAATTCAATAAAATATGAAATATTTTACATATGAAATACAATAAAGTATGACAGACTTTATCAAAAATCAGTTAATTTTATTGGTAAAATTCAGCATACATTTCCATTAAAATCAGATATAAGGTGCCTATAGGCATTATTTTTGAAGGTTCTAATTTACCAATGCAAAAAGACAAAAATAAATAATTGGGTTGAATCTTAGTTACAGAAATTGAGCATCCCTAATCCGAAAATCAGCTCTAAAATCTGAAACTTTTGAGCACCAACTTGACACCCAAAGGAAATGCTTATTGTTGAAGCCTTTTGGATTTTGGATTTTCAGATTATGGATATGAACCAGTGAGTATAATGCAAATACTCTAAAATTGGAAAAAATCTGGAATCTGAAATACTTCTAGTTCCAGCCATTTCAAATAAGGGGTGTTCAACCTGTAGTGTGTACCTAGGGAAAGAAATTCTAATTTTTAAAAATACTAGAATCAAGAAGTTGATAAGGTTGCTAGAGTCAAGATAAATAAAAATTAGTATCTTGGTACTAACAGTAGCCAATTTGACATGCAAATAGAGAAAAGTAATCTAGTGACAATATAACAAAACTCTCAAACTTTGAGGAAATAAATTTAATAGTAAACTTTGAGGAATAAATTTATAATATATCTTCATGAAGAAAGTGAATTTCTTCTTAAAGGACAGAACTGTGGTATAGAACATAGTGGCATAATGTTCCTGGATAAAAGGGCTTAATATAAAATTGGATCCTTTGTAAAATAACATAAAATTTAATAGTTATAATACCAGTACAAGAATAAATATGTGAAAATGGCCCCCAAAATTAATGAAACAAAAGTATGGTGAGAAGAAGAATTTGTCTTACCAGAAACTAACTATTCTAGTAAGATATTGTAGCTAAAACAGCATGAAATAGGTCCAGGAATATGTGGGAACTCTGGAAAAAGATGGTTTTTCAGTTTAGAGGAAAGAGGGTGGTTTAATAAATGAAGCAGGTATAATTGTCTATCCATGTGCAAGAAAAATTAGAGCCCTACTTCACACTGTAAACAAAAACAAGATTTTAGTTGGAATATAAATTTAAAAATAAAAGTATTAGAAAGCATAGGAACTATTTGTATAACCTCATCAATAAAGGAAATCCAAAAGCTATGTTCTGACTACATTAAAAAAATATAAGCTCACAAATGACAAAAATATGCCATTAAATAAAGGGTTTAATCAAAAGATAAAACATAGACTGGGAAAATATTTTGTTACACATGACAAGCAAAAATTCATATCTTTTAAATGAAAAACAACTAAAAATGGTTATGACAAACCTAGTAGAAAGTAGGCAGTGAGCAAAGGACACATTATTTATAGAAGAGAAAATCTAAAGGGTTAATAAACGGTGTTAAAATATGTTCAGCCTTTCTAATCAGAAATGCAAATTTAAAGCAAGCATGCTGCTAACATTTTTTCACTCTTCAGATAGATAAGCATGCTTATAATGCAATTACGTCTACCTTGAGTGAAGATCGTGGTAAATATGGGCCCTCCTATGTTATTCTTGGGAGTGTAACTTCATTCAGCCTTTTGCAGGTGATTTGGCAATATCTGTAAAAGTTTAAAATATGTTTAACCCTTTACCCAGTTATCCCTCTGAGATAAATAAAACTAATATATACCTTCAATGGCATTTTTTACAGTTGTGTTGTACTGATAAAAGAGTGAAAACTTGAATGTCTATTAATATATGGCAGGACTGTGTTGAGTACTTGAAATATCTGGCTAGTATCAAAAAGAACAAGTTGCCTTTAACTCTCTTGAAGACATATCTGCAATACAGTGTAATAAACAAAAATGGCAATTTATGTGTAATCATGTTTGTATGCTCATAGACAAAAGTATGATGAGAATAAGATTGTCTGGGAGGGAAGGACATTATTTAACTTTTTAAAATAGGGTTTTGCATTGTTTTACTAGTTTCAACTAAACAAAATGTGTTTTCTATTGAATGTGACCAAGGATAGGAAATACCAACTTTTGTTTTTCCAAAAATTTCCTTTTTAGAAAATATTTCTGCTCTATAAGTCAGGCTAAAAGAGTTAATAATCACAATTCATTATTCTCCTGGGCTTTAAGTCACTTGAGGGAAGAGTTTAGCCCCAGTTCTGCAGGGATTGTATAGACTCTTGAAATAGCTTTCCTGTACAGAGATAGTATTCTGGTCAAAACTATTAAAGAGGAGGCTGAGGCGGGCGGATTGTTTGAGCTCAGGAGTTCGAAACCAGCCTAAGCAAGAGCGAGACCCCATCTCTACTAAAAATAGAAAGAAATTAAATCAGACAACTAAAGATATATAGAAAAAATTAGCTGGGCATGGTGGTGCATGCCTGTAGTCTCAGCTACTCGGGAAGCTGAGGCAGAAGGATCACTTGAGCCCAGGAGTTAGAGGTTGCTGTGAGCTAGGATGATGCCACAGGCATCATCTAGCCCGGGCAACACAGTGAGACTCTGTCTCAAAAAAAAAAAAAAAAAAACAAAACAAAACTATTAAAGAGGTACATTGTGACAATCTGTGCAGCTGAGAAAGGAACCAATAAAAGACCAAATGTTAATTTTTAATAGTCACATATTGTATCTAAACAGCTAAAGTTCTATTTTTCTTTCCCAATAGCTCCATCAAGGCACAGTCCCTGTTTCTTATACAGTAACAACAGTGGCACCACATGGGATTCCACTCTGCACAGGCCAGCACATCCCTGCTTGTAGTACACAACAGGTCCCAGGATGCTCTGTGGTTTTCAGTGGACAACACCTCCCTGTCTGTAGTGTGCCTCCTCCAGTAAGTCTGTGCCTTTTTCTCAGTAGATCTCACAGCACACCAACTTGGATTTCGTTTCATGATTTATGATTCAGCCTTCTTTAGAATAGCTAAGTGCATTATGTAAGCAAATAAAATTTAAGAGACTATCTTTATAGCTTCACTTCCAAGGAAGATGGCCAATTTTATTGCAACAGAAATCTCAGTTGTCATCCATTTAACAAAATTAGTAACCATTTAATAAAATTAGTTTTAAAAGCTGATATCTTTTTACATTAATAAAATCACACATATTTGGCTATCCTGAGGGTCAAACCATGTTTCCTCATGTATCTATACTGTTTATAATTAAAGCTTGATGTTTATAATTAAAGACTGATGAGGGTCAGCCTAAGTCTCAGAGTCTTAGTGTTCAGCAGTTACAGTCTCAGCACTTACTGGGTTTTAATAGGCACTTTGAGTGCTTGGTCTTATTCCTCACTATCAGAAGCCAGTGATGAAAGTCCCATTTTCTGGATGCTGAATCTGAAAAGTTAAATGACTTAGAGAAAAATAGCATGGGAGAACAGAGATTCATACCCACTTTTTTTTAAACCTATGAAGCTTATGCTTTATCCTTTAATCTACTGACTCTCAGTCCAACCTCCTTTCACAAATGAGGTTGCTGGAATCCAGAGGATCTAAATGACTTATCTAAGGTCAACAGTATCTTCAAAGGAAAGCATGTGGCAAAATTTAAATATAACTAATAACTTGGTCTGGCTGTGAGATTAAAACAAACATACACGTACAAATACCAATGCCACTTTAAGAGACTAAACAAGTTTAGTTTCTCAGTAATAGAACCATTGTGCTAAATTTACTGACTAAAATACTGAGAGAGCATAAGGCAATTAGTTGAGAGTTATGCTCTTATGAAAATTCTAGAAAGAAAAATTCTACAAGATTGAAAAGCAGAGTTTATCGATATAGCAGTAACTAACATCTGCTACATCTTAAAGCAACTAGAGAGATTCCTTTTCCATGCAGCACTTCTCCCCATTTCATGGGTGTTAAAAAGTCTAAAATAAAAGATGTTTTGACCGGTGGTAAAAATTATTTAAAATACAGAATAATTAGTAGTCACCAATACTTTACTAGTAGATCAAAAATATACTACTTTATTGTTAATATAAGTTATTTAAAACATTTTTGTGTGATTTTAGGGGAAGAATAGCAATGACAGATTTTAACCTATCTTTTAAAAAAAATTATATATTCTCATATTTTTAACCGAAAAATAATGGTTTCTTTTACAGATGCTTCAGGCATGTTCGGTTCAGCACTTGCCAGTACCATATGCTGCATTCCCTCCCCTTATTTCTAGTGATCCATTTCTTATACATCCTCCTCACCTTTCTCCCCATCATCCTCCTCATTTGCCACCACCAGGCCAGTTTGTCCCTTTCCAAACACAGCAGTCACGATCGGTAGGTATCTCGACTCTTATGTCTTTAATTTTGCCAGAATGTTTAGACCAGGGAGATGTATTTAATAGATATAAGTTATTGCTATTTAAACACTCTGACTTAGGCATTCTTATGTAGTTCTTAAAATAATTAAAGGAATTCACAGATAAATTAGTATAAACATATTTACCTTGAATTATCCTGATTTAAGTTTTTCTAGTTGTTGTAATATCACTTGTCCAATTTAAATTTGTGTTGTTCCTTCATATCTGCAATTCTTCAGGAAGTAAATCTGAAGAAAAATTTTTATTTAGTTGTACTAGTTTTTCCCCTTTTATGTATTTCTAAGTTGGAAAATGAAAATCTTACAATAGTGTTGATACTTGTTAGAATAATACTTGAATTCATTTAGGCAAGTAAATTCACCCTTCTGAGTCTCAATTACTTTTTCTGAAGGTCTGTTTTTGTATGTTTTGATGAAAAGAAGATGAAATAGTCTATTAACATAGTTAATTTTGTCCTGGGGCTAGAATATAGCTGAGAGGCATATTGTCGGGGTCTGGGGGAGATAAGTACTATATAAGGGCAAAGAAGGGCACAGGAGAAAGGTCCAGTTGTTTTTTAGGTGAGCCAGGTACACTGTCTGAACCATCAGATGGTGAACCTTAATGAGGGAAACAGGAAAGACAACCTGTGGAAATTTTTATAGTGGAAGATTTCAGCTCTGTGGAAAAGAACTTAGCAGTCTATTACAGCAGAGCTTTACCGTTGTTTACTAAGGCTTTATGTACCATGCCGACTACTAAAGAGGGTGAGTTTAGCTGGTTGCTCTCCTGAAAACTATAGAAGCAATTACGATAGAAGTTGTATTCATCTAAAAAGTTAGCTACAAGAAAATCTTTTCTTGTAATCAGGATGGGATTCATGCCAGGATATTCTCCTTCTTAGGTTCCAGTGTCTAGAAATTCAAGGTTAAAGCAAAATTAAACTATCATTTATTTCTAAATCTGGATTCTTTAAAAGGTCCGGTCATATAGCTAAATCAGGACTTAGGTTCACCAGTGTTGTCATAGTATCAGCAGTTGTGATTTCTCTCAAGCGTGCATAAGCTTCCAAATTAAAAATTTAATATTTACTTATATTTGAATGTGTTGCTATTACATAACTGTGGGAGGAAGTCAGACTACATTTAAATATAAATATGCCCAAGAGAACTGAATTGAAATCCCCAACAAAAATGTGTATACAAATGTTCGTAGGTGCATTATTCCTGATATCCAAAAAGTAGACGATCCAAATGTCCAACACTGGTGAACAGATGAACAAAGAGTGGTGTATCCATACAATGTAATATTATTTAACCATAAAAAGGAATGAAGGGCTGGGCGAGGTGGCTTGGGCCAGGAATCCTAGCACTTTGGGTGACTGAGGCAGGAGGATCGCTTTAGGCCAGGAGTTTGAGACCAGCCTGAGCAACATAGCGAGACCCCATTTCTACAAAAAAATAGAAAAATTAGCCAGGCGTGGTGGTGCATGCCTGTAGTCCCAGCTACTCGGGAGGCTAAGGCAAGAGGGTCGCTTGATCCCAGTAGTTTGAGGCGTGCATTGACCTATGGTGACAACCACTGCACTCTAGCCTAGGCAGCGGAGTGAGACCTTATCTCAAAAAATGTATAAATAAATGACATATTGATACAATTCACAAAATGGATGAACCTTGAAAATATTATGCTAAGCAAAAAAAGGTAGACATGAACTTCTTAGTTCTGTTTATATGAACTGGTTCCATTTATATGAAATGTGCAGTATAGGCAGATCCATAGAAATGGAGAGCAGATGGCTTGGGGAAATGGGCAGTGACTGATAATGGGTGTGGGGTTTCTTTTTGAGGTGGTGAAAATGTTCTGAAATTAGATACGATGGTTGCATAACTCTGTGACTATACTAAAATGCATTGAGTTGTACTTCTTTTATAGTATGTGAATTATTTCTCAATAAACTTGATTTTTAAAACTACATGCTATGTGCTTGCATAGCAGCGTGTGCTTTATGTACATCATCTCAGTGTTAACAACATGCTTTTGAAGTAGGTCATGAACTTGTCAGTTTTATAGATGACAATACGAGGTTCAGATTAAGTAATTTATCTCAGAGTCATATGGCTGATTGGTGACAGTGCCAAGATTCTGTCTAGTCTCAAAGCCCATAATCTTTTTACTATAGTGTAATGTCTTCTGTACTTTATCTCATTTAGCCCTGTTTCTGATTTATAAATATACACCATGTTCTGTTTCATCTGTGAAATGTTAAGTGTCTGAAAATCCTTTTAGTAGGTCAGGGTGCCTTGACTGAAAAGTAATTTTCCTGTATTTCGTTACTAGATGGCTTTTTGTCTTTCTTTCTCATTTTAAGAGAAAGGTTTAAATAGCGAAAAAAGAAAAAGCAAAAAGTAAGATAGTGACAATGTTTGATAACATTTTTTTCAGAGACTTGCTTATTGAAATTAAAGGTAGGAAGATTTTACTGTAGTCTGTATGTCCACCTGTATGAATTTCAGATTGATGTGAACATCAAGAGATCCATGGCCTTAAACATGTTTCCAGGTTTTTTAAATTTTTAAGTATTATAAAGCACAATCTTTAACTAAACATTGGAAGTATATTAGTATTTTTCTCTTCTCAGCCTCTGCAAAGGATAGAAAATGAAGTGGAACTCTTAGGAGAACATCTTCCAGTAGGAGGTTTTACGTACCCTCCATCAGCCCATCCACCAACATTACCTCCATCAGCTCCTTTGCAGTTCTTAACACATGATCCTTTGCATCAGGAGGTGTCCTTTGGAGTAGTAAGTTTTCATGGAATATTATATTAATTACTTGCTTTGGCAACTTGTTCTGAGTTATATTTCAATATAATTTTCACCGTGTTTAGAATTTTTAATGTATTTTTGAAAGTATTTAGATGGAAAATTATATTTAGAGATACACCTAAGTGTATGTTTTAAATTGGTTGTTGCATCTGTGTTAACATTTAAGAAATATTAAATACAACTTGAACAGTAAACAACTTTCTAAGTTTTTAAAAAATAAGAGACTTTGACAGATTATTTATAAATGTAGAATGATCTTAAATCCTTTTAACATTTATCCCCCTACAGCCTTATCCTCCATTTATGCCTCGGAGGCTCACAGGACGTAGTAGATATCGATCCCAGCAGCCAATACCACCTCCCCCTTATCATCCCAGCTTACTACCATATGTGTTGTAAGTTCGTTCTTTCTTATTTTAATGATTTCTGAATTTTGAAACCCTTGAGATTCTTTTTCCTTTATAAATATCTTCTTTGTGGTCTGTAACTTGGGATATGCTTGTTATTTCTTTTTACTTAAGGGGTTGAGGTGGGGGAGCCAGTTAAAGCTTAAAGAAAGAACTTAGAGCAAGAACGTGAAAAAGTAGGGGAGCAAGAAATCTGTTAGCCATAAAACACGTTTAACAAATCAAGGGGCAGAAAAGGTTAAGATTTTTGCCTCTTTTACAGCTGTCTACTCTTGATTATCCAGCTTTTGATGCTATTCCTCTTGGGGGTAAAGGAGAAAAGTTATTTCTATGTTTTAGTACTACTTTGTTAGGATTAATTCGCTCTGTAACAGAAACACCCATGGTTAGAGGTGGTATAATTTATTTCTCTCTCACATAGTAAAGTCTAGAAATAGGCAATTCAAGGATGGTTTGTTAGCCCTATGACTATGAAAAATAGTTCTGCTATGATCAAAATTTTATGGCGTCTTCCTCTACATGATCTAAGTAAGATGGATCCTTAGGCTTTAGTCATCACACCCACATTCCAGCTAGCAAAAATAAAAATTAATCCCTCTGCCTACCTGTTCCTGTCAAGGATATGTCCTAGAAGTTGCACGTATTACCCCTGCCTACATTTCATTGGCCAGAACTTAGTCACATATCTGTAATTACCTCCTAGGAAAACTAGGAAACGTAATCTTTATATCAGAAGGCCACGTGCCTGTGTCACGCTGTTTTGATAGTTTTAGCTTGTTCTCTCCCTCCCTTCTTCCCTTTGTCTCTCTCTTTCTCTATTTACTTACATTTTTCTATTTTAAAGTCAGATAGTATAAGTCTTTCACCTTTGTTTTTAAAATGTTTTTATTTGAGCTCTTTTGCATTTCCTTATAAATTTTAAAATCAGACAGGGTGGGATGGCTCACACCTGTGATCCTAGCACTTAGGGAGGCCAAGGTGGAAGGATCACTTTAGGACAGGAATTTGAGACCAGCCTGAGCAATACAGCAACACCCCATCTCTACAAAAAAGAGAAAAATTGTGGTGGCGCACACCTGTAGTTTCAGCTACTCAAGAGGCTGAGGCAGGAGGATCACTTGAGTCCAGGAGTTTGAAGTTGTGGTGAGTTACAGTGGTGCCATTGCGCTCTAGCCCAGGCTATAGAGCAAGACCTTGTCTCAAAAGATAAATAAAACAAAATCAGCATGTGAGTTTCTACCAAAAAAAAAAAACTTGTCACAATCTTGGTAGGCATTATATGGAATCTGTAGATCAATTAGAGAGGGAAAGTGACACCGTAACTATATTGAGTCTTCTAGTTTGCTTATGTGATATATTTCTGTTTGTTCATCTTTAAGTTATGCCAGCATTGTACAGGTCCTACATATGTCTTATTAAATTTCTCCCCCTAATTTTATGGGTTTTTTATGCTATTGTGAATGGTATGTTTTTACTGTTAATTTTTAATAGTTTGCTGCTTGTAAAATCAGTCTCTTTTAAAAGGTTGCTACTGATAAACACTGATCATCATTTATAGCACTGGCCTCTATCCTTCCTGTCCTATTTTTTGAATTAATATCCTAACATATCAATGCTAATGTGGTTGTTTTCATTACAGATCAATGCTTCCAGTGCCACCTGCAGTGGGCCCTACTTTCAGCTTTGAATTGGATGTGGAAGATGGAGAAGTAGAAAATTACGAGGTTAGTAGAGGAACTGTGGATTAATTTGGGGAACATTGTGCATAAAAGAATTGTTCTACTCAACTCTTTTTATCGAATCATTTATTAGGTAAACATTTTGTGCATTTTAAAGTACAAATATGTCATAACCTAGGGACGAAGAGCAGGCACATAAAATCTTAAATCACCTTTGGTGTTTTGTTGTTGGTTTTTTTTTTTTAATGCATGTGAAAGAATTCTAGTTTGTTATTGTATTCCTCTGTAGTTTTTCAGTAATGCTATTATTTCACTTTCTTTTATACATGTATAATCAAACTTCAGTGTCCTTTGGATTCCATTCCCAGACTTGAGAGAGAGAGGGGCTGTAATAACTTTCTATTTCTACACTATTTTTATTAGTTTTATACAGAGTAGTAAGAACAGGAGTTGCTTATGTACTAAAATTAATCTATCATTATGTTGATCAAAGGGACAGCTGACCAATAGAAAAAACAGTGATACCTTTGCAATATAAGAAAAATATCTTGTATTTGTCTTTGGAATCCCTTTCTAAACTGTATTTTTGGGTTGAATATTTTGATCTGCAAAGTCATACTTTGAACCAATTTAAAAAGTCTTATTTGCTTTTCTGTTTATATCTCATAGTGTAGACGCCTAGAACACTCCTTAGTCCTGGCTCACTCCAGAATACTCAACATCTTTTTCACTCTATACATTCTTGTCTTGGTGCCTTTACTTCCCTCGATCCTTCCACTAAGAAAGTCCCCCTTCCTCCACATTTTGAAAACATACACATCTTGCAACACCCAGCACAAAAATTGCTACCTTTATGAACAGCATGTCTAGTCTGTCTGTTAGATCTAAATGAGTTTGTCCTTTTTGTTTTTATGGTATGTACACACTAACCATGTCCTACCTTCAGTTGTCTTGCCTTCCAGATAACGAAAGTTCATTCAGGGCTTGATCATTATAGGTATACTTTAGAGATACTGAAGGTCCCTTTCCAGACCACTGCACTAAAGCCAAGTCACACAAACTTTTTTATTTCCTAGTGCATATAAAAGTTACGTTTATACAATATAGTCTATTAAGTGTATAGTAGCATTATATCAAAATACAATGTGCACATGTTAATTTAAGAATATTTTATTGCTAAAAAATATTAATGAAAATCTGAGCCTTAAGCTCGGTCAGTAATCTTTTCACTGGTGGAGGATCTTGCCTCAGTGTTGATGACTGCTGACTGATCAGGGTGGTGGTTGCTCAACCTTAGGGTTGTTGTGGAAATTTCTTAAAATAAGACAACAGTTAAGTTTACCAAAGTTTCACAAAAGATTTCTCTGTAGTATGCAGTTTAATAGCATTTTACCCACAGTAGAACTTCTTTCTAAATTGGAGTCAGTCCTCTCAAACTCTGCCACTGCTTTATCAACTAAGTTTATATAATATTCTAAATGCTTTGTTGTCACCTCACTAATGTTCACAGCATCTTCACCAGGAGTAGATTCCATCTCAAGAAAACACTTTCTTTGCTCATCCACAGAAAGAGCAACACTTCATTCCTTCAAGTTTTATCATAAGATTTCAGCAATTCAGTCATTTCTTCAGGATCCACTTCTAGTTCTCTATTCCTACCATATCCGCTGTTATTTCCGCCACTGAAGTCTTGAACCCCTCACGGTCATCTGTGAAGGTTGGAATCAGCTTCTTCTAAACTCCTATTAATGTTTACCTCCTCCCATGAATCACAAATATTGATGGTATCTAGAATGATGAATCCTTTTCAGAAGGTTTTCAGTGTACTTTGCTTGGATTCATCATGGAATTACTATCTATGGCAGCTGTAGCCTTATGAAATGTATTTCTTAAATAACAAGACTAGAAAGTAAAATACTCCTTCATCCATAAACTATAGAATGGATATTGTATTAGCAGGCATGAAAACGTTAATCTCCTTGTACATCTCCATCAGAGCTCTTGGGTGACAAGTAATAGTGAGCAGTAATATTTTTAAAGGAATCTTTTTTTCTGAGTAGTAGGTTTCAACAGTGGACTTAAAATATTCAGTAAACCATACTGTTAACAAATGGTCTTGTTGTCCAGGCATTATTCTTCCATTTATAGAACACAGAGTAGATTTAGCATAGTACCTGAGGGCGCTTCGATTTTTGGAATGGCAAATGAGCATAGGCTTCAACTTAAAGCCACCAGCTGTGTGGCGCCTAACAAAAGAGTCAGACTGTCCTTTGAAGCTTTGAAGCCAGGCTTCGACTTCTCTCTAGCTATGAAAGTCCTAGATGGCATCCTCTACCAGTACAGGGCTATTTTATCTATATTGAAAATCTGTTGTTTAGTGTAGCCACCTTCATCATTTATCTTAGCTAGATCTTCTGGGTAACTTGCTGCAGCTTCTACATTAGCACTTGCTGCTTCACCTCACATTTTTATGTTATGGAGATGACTTCTTTCCTTAAACCTCATGAATCAACCTCTCATAGTTTCACATTGTTCTTCTTCAGCTTCCTTACCTCTCAGTCTTCATAGAATTGAAGGCCTTGCTCTGGATTAGGCTTCGACTTAATCCGGAGCAAGGCCGGATTTGTGATTGGTTTGATCTTCTATCCAGACCACTCAGACTTTCTCCATAAAGGCTATAAGGCTGTTTCACTTTCTTAACATTTGTATGTTCACTGGAGTAGCATTTTTAATTTCCTTGAAGAACTTTTCCTTTGCATTCACAGCTTGGCTAACTATTTAACACAAGAGGTCTAACTTTTGGCCTATCACAGCATTCAGTACTTAGCTTAGTCATTTCTAACTTTATATTTAGTGTGAGAGGCTTTTCAACTATTCCTTTCATTTGAGCACTTGGAGGTGATTGTAAGGTTTTTTGTTTTTTTTTTTTTTTTTTTGAGACAGAGTCTCACTCTCTTGCCTGGGCTAGAGTGCCATGCTGTCAGCCTCGCTCACAGCAACCTTAAAACTCCTGGGCTCAAGCGATCCTCCTGCCTCAGCCTCCTGGGTAGCTGGGACTACAGGCACACACGCCACCATGCCTGGCTAATTTTTTCTATTTTTAGTTGTTTGGCCAATTTCTTTCTATTTTTAGTAGAGACGGGGTCTCGCTCTTGCTCAGGCTGGTCTCGCACTCCTGAGCTCAAGCAATCCTCCTGCCTCAGCCTCCCAGAGTGCTAGGAATTACAGGCGTGAGCCACCGTGCCCGGCCCATTGTAGGATTATTAATTGGCCTGATTTCAATATTGTTGTGTCTCAGGGAATAGGGAGCCTGAGAAGAGGGGGAGAAATGGAGGAACCGCCATTCAATGGAGCATTCAGAATACACATATTTGTCATTTAAGTTTGCCATTTTATATGGATGTGGTTTGTGGCATACCAAAACAATTACAATAGTAGTATCAAAGATCATTGATCATGGGTCTCCATAACAGATATAATAATAATGAAAAAGTTGGAAGTATTGTGAGATTACCAAAATGTGGCACAGAGCACATGCTGTTGGAAAAATTACACCAGTACACTTGCCTAATGGGGGGGTTGCCACAGAACTTCACTTTGTTTTTCAAAAAAGAATGCAGTGTCTGCAGTTCATGATAAAGCAAAGTTTAGTAAAACAAAGTATGCCTGTATACTCTCCATCTAAAAAGGGCTTAGTAAACATATTTTATTGTCATAAAATTGTCTTCATTGACCTTTGTGTCCTATAATATATATAAGAGGTGTATAAAAGATAATTATAAACTATATCATGAATTAGATCTAAATCTTAAATGCTAATTATAATCAGCATCAATTAGATTTAATAATTTACCTTCTATTCTAGCATTTAGAAAGTCTAGGAGGCCAGTGAAAGGGGAATAAATTATTTAGATGACTCAATTCTCTAAAAAAATCTGTCCCAAAAGCAAAGTTGTGGTATCATTATATTAAAACAAACAGCTATAATAGCTTTCATTATTGGGATTTGGGGGAAATTAATTCTCTTTCATCCATCATCATTTTTTTTGTTATCGATTCCCATAACCCTGTGGCAGCCTGAAAAATGCAGAAAGGAAATCCACAAAAGGCAGCCCGATTGTGTGATAAAGCAAATGAGTTACTAGAGTCATTAAAACTAAGAGAGTAGTTACTGGTGTAAAATTAGTAAATATAATAATTGCAACATGTTGAAATAAATCAAATACGTTAAAATACTTGAGTTCATAGTGGATACTTAAAAAAATTCTACCTTTGCTATATAAATTACACTACTGAGTACAGTTCAGTATGAGTCGGTTGCTCAATATGGAAATAATTCATCTACTAAGAGAAAATTATAAAATTGGAATATTACCATTTTGCCATCTTTAATGAATTAACTGATCTATACAGTGTTCTGTCATTGGCTGCTAACATAACAGCTAGACATGATAGGCCTCGTGATAGAAACAGTCAAATCTACCAATTTATAGGAAATAATAAGACAAGGAATGTATTAAACCACACTGGTCAGGAATGGGGGAGGCTCATTCATCAATATTCAAACTGGGAATTTCTACAGCATGTTGACCTAGGTTCTTCAACAGATGAAAGGATTAACAAGAGACATATTAAGCCATGGTAATGTATAAATCTATTTGAATTCTTAAAATTTTTTAAATAATTGAAATAGTTAATGACATTCGAACATTTGGTGTTAAAGAATTGGTGTTAATTTTTTAGATGTGATGATATAATTGTGGTTACGTACTTTTTAAAAGTCTATCTTTTAGACCAGTGGTTCTCAACCTGGGGACAGTTTTGTCCCCCAAGGGATATTTGGCAAGTCAAGTCTGGAGATATTTTTGGTTGTTACATCTGGGAGGAGGTGCTACTGGCATCTAATAAGGTAGAGAGAGGCCAGGGATGGTGCTAAACATCCTGTAATACCCACGACTGTCCCTACAACAAAGAATTATCCAGCCCACAATGTCAAAAGTGATGAATTGTGTTTTACAGATACACCTAATACCAATGAAATAATACCGTCTTTTAGTTTTGTTTCAAAATAATCTGAGGTCTAGAGTAGATAATAATAGGTGAAATAAGATTAGCCATGAATTGTTGAGCTTGAGTAACGGGTATATGGGGGTTCATTACACTATTTCTCTACCTTTTTATGAGTTTCATATTTCCATAATAAAATTTTTTAAGTTGTTGGAATAGAAAATTTTTAAAAGATGAAAATATGTCTCCTTTTCCCGCTGCAGGCCCTGTTAAACCTAGCAGAGCGACTGGGAGAGGCTAAACCTCGTGGACTGACTAAAGCAGATATCGAACAACTTCCTTCTTACCGGTTCAATCCTAACAACCACCAGTCAGAACAGACCTTGTAAGAATATTTTTCTGATACCACTCTTAAATTTCCTTTTCTACCTTTATGAAAAAAAGTTTGTGAGTCAAAAGATAACTTGACAAAAATAAATTATCTCTATTCCATATTCTAGGCCTATGCTGTCCAATAAGGTGGCCACTAGTCACATAGAGCTGTTTAAATTAAAATTAAAAATTAAATACTTAGTCCCATTAGCTAGTGACTGCTGTTTTGGGAAGTATAGATATAGAACATTTCTGTCATCTCAGAAAGTTTTGTTGGACAGGGCTGTTTTCCATTTTTAGGTTTCCTAGAAATTTTGTTTCTAATTCAAACTCTAGAATGTTTTAATGGAAGAAAAGTCCCATGCAAATAAAGTTCGAAGTTTTTACCTGAAAATTCTGCTTATTACAGTATCTTTTTTGTCACAGCTTTATTGAGATATAATTCACATACCATGAAATTCACCCATTTAAAGTGTATACAATTCATTGTTTTTTAGTATATTCATAGTTGTATAACTATCACCACAATAAAATTTAGACCCTTTTTGTCACCCCAAAAAGAAATCCCTCACCCATTGGCAACCACTCCTCATGTCTCCTCAACCCACTGCACCTCACCCTGACGCCTTCTCCCCATCCCCTAATCTACTTTATATCTCTATAAATTTTACATAAATGGGATCATATGGTCATTTTGTATGTGGCATCTTTCACTTAGCATAACTTTTTCAAGGTCCATCTGTGTCGTAGCTTGTATCAGTAAATCATGTCTTTTTGCAGCCAAATAATATTCCATTATGTAGATACACCACATATTGTTTATTTTTTCATGTTGATAGGCAGTTGGGTTGTTTCCACTTTTTGGCTTTAAATAATGCCAAAGCCAAATAATGGCTTTGAATAATACTGCTGTGAATGTCTGTGTACAGGTTTTTCTGTGTATATATATTTTTATTTCTCTTGAATGTATACCTGGTGAGTGAATTGCTGGGTCATATGGTAACACTACATTTAAACTTCAGAGAACTGCCAGTTTTTCCAAAGTGGCTACACCATTTTATATTCCCACCAGCAATGTACAAAGGTTTTGATTTCTCCACATCTTTGCCACCACTTGTTATATATTATTATAGCCATTTTAGTGGGTATGAAGTGGTATCTCATGGGAATTTTAATTTGCATTTCCTTGATTGCTAATGATGTTGAGCATCTTTTCATGTGCTGTTGGTCATTTGTGTATTTTCTTCAGAGAAATGTCTATTCAGATCCTCTCTCCATTTTTTTAATCGGATTGTGTCTGTATTATTGAATTCTAGAATTTCTTTATATATTATAGATGTAAAGTTCCTTATCAGATAAATGATTTTCAAAAATGTCTTCCCATTCTGTGCGGTGTTTTTCAGTTTCTTAATGATGTCCTTCGAAGGACAAAATTTTTTTTTTTTTTTTTTGAGACAGGGCCTTGCTCTGTCTCCTGGGCTAGACTGCAGTGGCGTCATCATAGCTCACTGCAACCTCAAACTCCTGGGCTCAAGCTATCCTCCCTCCTGCCTCAGCCTCCTGAGTGGCTGGGAGCACAGGTGTTTTTTAGTTGTCCAATTAATTTCTTTCTATTTTTAGTAGAGACGGGGTCTCGCTCTTGCTCAGGCTGGTTTCGAACTCCTGACCTTGAGCTATCCACCCGCCTCGGCCTCCCAGAGTGCTAGGATTACAGGCATGAGCCACCGCGCCCGGCCTGCACCGTTTTATATAAAGGCCTTGAGCATCTGCAGATTTGGGTGTCCATGGGGAGTCCTAGAACAATCGCCTGCAGGTACTGAAGACACCTGCATCTCCTTTGCTGTTATTTCTTGTGTTTCTGATGTCATCTCCAAGAAACCATTGACTAATCCAAGGTCATCTTGTTTTCTTCTAAGAGTTTAATAGTATAGCTCTTACATTTAGGCTTTCGATCCATTTTTGAGTTAATTTTTATGTATGATGTGAGGGTATGGGTCCACCTTCATTTTTTTGCATGTGGAGATCCAGTTGTTCCAGCACCATTTTTTTTGAATACTATAGTATCTTTGGTTTGGTATTGAGACTGGCTTGGATATTAACCGGAAATTTTCTTGATAATCTGTCAGTAAAGCAAAGCACACTTACTAAATGCCTTAACGTCATGATTTTTTTAGGGTATTGATTGATAATTTCGTTTAAATTTTTAAGTGATGTTTTGATAACTGCAAATGAAAAGTGGTTTTATAGGCTTCAATGGTCATAACAAAATAGAAAGCAACCTGGTTTTTTGGTTAAATGACCTTTTTGGTTTTTTTTTAGGTGCGTAGTATGCATGTGTGATTTTGAGTCAAGGCAGCTACTTAGAGTCTTACCCTGTAACCACGAGTTCCATGCCAAGTGTGTTGACAAATGGCTTAAGGTAAAGTAATGGCATTTGTAAAGGAAATAGCATTGAATTTTCTGTTTTATTTATTTATTTTTTTTTTGAGACAGGGTCTCACTCTGTTGTCTGGGCTAGAATGTCGTGGCGTCAGCCTAGCTCACGGCAACCTCAAACTCCTGGGCTCAAGTGATCCTTCTGCCTCAGCCTCCTGAGTAGCTGGGACTGCAGGCATGCGCCACCATGCCTGGCTAATTTTTTCTATATATTTTTAGTTGTCCAGCCAATTTCTTTCTATTTTCAATAGACATGGGGTCTCGCTCTTGCTCAGGCTGGTCTCGAACTCCTGAACTCAAACCATCCTCCCGCCTCAGCCTCCCAGAGTGCTAGGATTATAGGCGTGAGCCACCGCGCCTGGCCAGAATTTTGTTTTATTGACCATAGGTTCATTAGAGTAAGTTCATGGTTTAGTGGAGAGTGGGTATAGGAGACAAAATTGGAACACAGATTTCAGTATAATCTCTGCAAATGAAGAGGCCAGTAAGAATTAACTGCAGTCATTAACATAGGAGTGATTATGCAAAACTTGAAAAATGGCTCATCTATTCTTGACAATCAGTATGTCCTGACTTCTCATGGAGTATAGGGACGAGGTGTGAACTTGTTAGGCCAGTTTCCTCTGAGAGTTTATAAAGGTGCCTAACTAGGAGCTCCTTTGTCAGAGATTGGCATAGGGAATAAACATCTACTGTTTTTATTTAATTCTGACCATTTTCTCCTTGTATATATGAAAAAAAAAGTCAAAAAACACAAACCCATTAACAGTGGTTTTGCCAGCATCAAATTATTTCAGGGGCTCCTTTTTTAAAAATTTTTTATGTGTTCTTTATTCTTCATGCTTTCACAGTCTCAAATTATAATAGTAGAATAAAAATGTGGTGCAGTAAAAGACTCTAAATAGTCAGTTTTTTTTAAATAGAGTGTTCTGATTTAGAGAAAATACTGGTTTAGATAACTTCACAGTTTGGTGAGGAAGACAGATAAGAGTTAGAGTAGTTCTTTGAGTGAGCACAGTTCAAGGGTACCCAGCTTAGCCATAACTGAATCCTGAAGATGAAGAGTCTTCAACTTTTTAGAAAAAGAAAGCATTCCATATGCAAATCCCTGACATGTCAGAACAGAGAACAATCTGAAAACCACAAGTTACTTGTGGCTGATGGCTGGAGTGTGAGGGAGAGTGGCAAGAGAAAATGTGTTCAGAGATAAAACCTGTGACCAACTTACTGTGCAGCCACGCTGAAGTGTCAGGGTGTACAGACTTGATCCTAAAAGCAATGGGGAAGGATATGACTGAGATTATGTTTTAGAAAGATCACTGGCCACTGTTTGGAGAAGAGATAATTTCTAAGATACAGGGAGATGGTATAAGGACATGGTGGTCAAGACAGAGAATGTAGAAACAAGACTATTTGCTGAATAAAGGGTTGTAGGAAGTAAAAGAGCAGGTGATGCTTATGTTTCTGGCTTTACCAATTTGGCAAATGATGATGCCAATTTTTGAAATGGAGAAAGAGCAACTTTAGGAGCCCAAGGAAGAGGTGAGTAGAGCCTGACTGTAAAATTGGCAATTTTACAATCAGGTTCCTCAGTACCACTAAATGTTTTCTATGACTTCATTCCATTAAGAATAGCCACAGTTTTACTTTTAACTCAGTTATTAAATTTGTCTGATCACGTGATAGATAATCTTGTTTATATGTTCGAACAGACTTATTAAAAATCATGCATGGACTATATTAAGTCTTTGAGGTTTGTGGGTTTTTTTTAAAAAAAAAAGGCAAACTAAATGCTTTGTATCTCTTTAAAGGAACAAAGAATGTAAAAATTATACAAGGAGTAAAGTAGCTTCATTGCTTTTATAATGTGTTTCATCATACGAGTCATAATTCAGACAAGTTTTCTCTTACTTTTGTTTTTTAGGCAAATCGTACTTGCCCAATTTGCCGAGCTGATGCTTCAGAAGTGCATCGGGATTCAGAATGACCAACCTAAGAGCACAAATTTAGTTTGGGTGTTCCTCATCACATGTATATACGGACTATCCATTGAACTTAATCTGTGTGGCTTCCAGCCCTCCCTTTACCAAAAGGGTCAATGGACCTTTCTTTGCACTGTGTGACTTAATCAACTATAAAAGCTTACAATTAGTCTTCACAATTATGGGATTGTTATACTAACCGTGTGATTGGAACTCCAAAGACTTTTTCTTTAGCTTAATTTCGTGTGTGCACTAACATTCCCTGGTTTTTGTGTGATCATTCCGAGTGTTGCTGCAAGATTACAGTGGACGTGATCTTTTAGCATGTGCTTTTATAAAAAGTGGTAGCTCCAGATGATATAGCAATCTACCTTATATAGAGCCTTCAGAAACTGTGAGTGGAAATGAATGCAGTGTCTGACTGTTGGTAATAAATGTATCTGTGTGTGAGAGAGTGTGTGTGCAACCACTTGTGTGAGGGCATGGTAGCTAATGTGTGTATGAGATCCTATATACCAGCATGTACCAAGAATGTGTGTGTAGTTTTAATTATGCTGCAATGTATAATCTGGTGTGTTATTTAAACAGCACTAGTACTGTACACTGGTTTTCCCTTGTGTTTGCTGTTGCACACTGATTGCTAAGGGTGCATCAATTATAAGCATTGAATACTCCATCCCTTTCCCTCCCAGTGAATGGAATGAGAAAAGCCTTCTTCCTTTGCTTCAGGCAGCTGTCACCTTCTCTTTATTGGTGGTCCTAAGTAGGTCACTTAAGAAAAAAAGTGTAACAGATTCTCACTCCATGTACCTGATTTTTTTATTCTGTTGTGAAAAATTTTTAAATCTCCAACTTGCTGTTTCCAAAAAGAAGGTGCAATATCATACATCATCAGTTAGCAATATTAGCATTTCAATCAGTGATTTGAATGTTGATACTTCTTGTTTTTTCCTTTACATTTCCAGTAAGCTTATTACAGAAAGTACCTGTGATTTTTTTTTTTAATGTTTAGATTTGTAGTCTATTCTGAAGATATTTGATTAATATATTTCTAAGAATACCACTGGTCCCATGAAGTCTCACCTCATTGACTTCCACCAGAACAAAATCTGTTAACTCAGCTTGACTTCCAATATGTGTTCTATGTTCAAGCTCCCATAGACGACTAAATTGTTTTATGAAAACTATATTTCTGCTCATATAAATTCACCTGCCAAGCTCCAGTTCTGAAAGTTGTCTAGTTGTTCTTCCCTCAGTAAATGTGCTTCCCATCGAATGCCTTGTTTCAGGGTGGATCAAGTGCTGTGACGGCTCGTGTTCCTTACACCTGATTTGCTTTGATGTTTTATTGCTTTTCCTTTTAATTTTTGTTTGAATGAGAAAACTTTAATATAACAGGTGTCCAGAATACTTGCAGTGTAAATGAAGATTTGATTTTTGTATAAGAAAATAATGCTGTTAAACAGGAATTGACCTTCATTTAGTTGATCTGAAATAATACATAGCCATGTGGGTTTTTTTAAAATAGGTTCATTGAGCATAATTCAGATTGTTGAAAGCCGTTTTTCCAGCAATGTTTAGATTACTTTCTCATTCTTTTAGTGTATTGAACATTGTCTGCCTCTTCCTGCAGTTGGTGTCATTGCTTTGTTTGCAGTAGCACAAGCTGCATTGTTCCAGTCAGGACTGTGATAACTTGCTGCCCAGCCTCACTCAACTTGCAGTTGGCTCTGTGTCAGTTTTCTGCTCAGACAGTGTTAACTACTTGTTACTGCCATGCTGCTTGCCCTCCCTTGGAAGTCTCTATAAGCTCATCACAGCCTAGAGTTCAGTAAAGTCAATTCACACAGAAGCACAATTTTGCCCTTTTCCAGACACTGTTGCCTCTATCTAGTCATACAAGTAGGATTTTGCATACTTTCTGTTGGCCCCTAGGTTTGTCAGTGCATCAGAAATACATCTAAACAGTGATAAAATGCACATGTTACTTTTAAATCATTAGGACATACTCCACCTGTTCCTGATGAATAAAAAGTATGTTAAAGACCAAAATTATTGGCATAATAATCAGCTACATACAAATCACGTATAATCTTTATTTTTTTTAATGAAAAAATCATGTTTAAAATGGCGAAAGCCCGTCTTATACATAGACTTTTATATAGCTGCAAAAAATTTATATCTGTACAGATCTAACATAACACTACTACACTCAGTATTCATTTTATTGAAGCATGCAAGCGAAGCACTTTTTCTAATTTATATAGAGTTACCTAATTAACAAGGCACATTGTACTAATGACTAGGAAAAGTAGCTTTTCTTCCCTCCCTCGGGAATTCTTATAATATCCCTTTTTCAGTAAATTTTTGAGAGGCAGTTGGCAATTTAGGAGGCAGCAGGGTCTGTTTGGTAAAATCCTGAATTTAATTGTTGCACTCTTGGGACTGATCTCTCTTCAGGAATGTCTTTTCTTTGCATGGGGCTCTTAGAGATGTGTGCAGACTTGCTTACTAAGTGGTTGGTGTGTATTAGGAGCACACATGCATGTGTTCTGACCAGCTCAGACTAGCCACAGTGAGGAGAAAGAACAGTTGATTCATGCCCAACCGTTTTCACCTTGGGTGAAGCACCAGATAGCAAGCAGATGTTGGTTTGTTGCCTTCGTTTTCTTTCCTCCTAAAACAATATTGGCTTTACCATCTTAACTCAGCTGTGGGTTTTTTGTGGGTTCTTGTTTGTTTTTTGGCATGAATTGTCATCTTTGATGTTTTTTTAACCCCCATCCCCTAAAACACAAGGCCTCCAGGTATCAAGATCTCATTAGGATTTTTTTGTCCTGAAACTTTTTCTTTTTTTGAGAAAAATCTGGAAAATGTGAAAGCATATTTAGATTTTATATACTCTCTGAAATGTGATTTGTTAAGATTCTTAAATTTGGGCCTCTTGTAATAATTTTAAATGAGATCTACCAACTCACTTAAGAGAATATTTTTCACAGATATCTTTAGGCCTTCATTAGAAAGCTGTTTTCCCCCTTTTGGTACATTTGGTTACCTCGTTTTGCTGTTTGTTTCAGATTATGAAAGCTCACAGGGGTGTTTTTTGGAATCATTTGCTGAGTCATTTCTTCAAATCATATTCCATTGTATCAGTTAACATATAGTTTTAAATGTACGTATTATAAATATCTGTAACCAAATCATTTGAAGGCTTGATAAATTTTTAACAAAGTTTGTACATTTTTTATGAAAGTTACTAGTAATGCTTTACTAAGTAGTGCAATGAATTTTTATTTTTAATCCCTGTGCCCAATTTTGGAGTTGAGAGGGTTGTTGGTAATAAATGTATGATGTACACTTAAAAAAAAAGTTTGTTGCATTTCATGTCACTGGGTTAGGGAAGGGGAAGCGGAAGGGTTATGTGTGCATGGAATGTTGGGGTGAGGTGGGGATTCCAACAGGAAGGTACAGCTGAGTTGAGCTACTAGCTGCCAGGTTTAGTTTTTAGACTGTATTTCAGATTTTATGTTTCTGCATTTGTGTAAACAACTTAGAAACACAAAAGTAACTACCATAACATATGGTACCTATTTCCCTACAAAAGCTACACCTGGCATATGCACAGTGAACAGTAGGGATACGTAAGTAAGTAACTAGATTTCTTCCTATGTATGTCAACTATAAGATGAAGGAAACAAGATTACAATAGGTCAAATTTGTCCATGTTAGCTATAGTTTGTCAGCATACGGAAGGAAGAGCCTCTGCTTTGTCATATATGTTTGTATAATAGCTTTCTTTTGACTAAAAAAGGAAGAAAATAAAAACAATCTGCTTATGCATATGGTAACTGTTACTTAAGAAGCTGATACCTTCTGACCAGCTCCAGTACTTAACTGACAGAAGCATTCAGAAAAGTGACCAAATCTTGATTTCCCCCCGTCCTTTTTACAACATACTTGGAAGAGTACTTGGATCACAAGAAACCCAAAACTTGTGCTTTTTTGTTACAGAGGCATTTACTGACTTACCCATGCACTCTCCCAAGTCACCCTGCTTAAAGTGAGGCAGGGAGGACCATATGGCTGATTCTGGCCAAGGCCTGTAAGCTATGTGGCCTTTCCATGTGAGAGCATATAAAAGCCAGCTCTCTTTTCCTCTGCCAGGGTGGAGGCAGCCCTGAGTCCTGAGTCACTGCCTGGAAGAGAGCTGTCCTAAAAAGCCACTGGATCCTCAGAACTTATTTTGGTGAGCTACAGAGGTCCTTAAATAAGACATAAAATGTGGACTCTGTCAGGACTTCATCCTGGCTAATTTATTTCCCTTTAAAGTCTTTTTAATCTTATTCTTACAACATAGTATGCTTTGATAATACCAATCCACAAGTGTTTCAAATGTGGAAATAACCATTACTGGGTACAATTAGTTCTTAAGCCCCTATTTGCAACAGAGGATGAAATTCTTATGAATGTGATCACTTCACAGCCAAGTGTTTCAGGTCTCTTATGCACTTTAATGAATTGGCTAGACAATGTTGTCCAGTGTACAATTAGCCACATAAATAATTTAAAATTTTTTAGTAGCCACATTAAAAAGTAAAAAAAGTTGAAGTTATTTTTAATATTTTATTCAATCCAACATGTACAAAATATTTCAATATGTATTCGATACTACAAGTTATTGAGATACTTTGTATTTTCTCATACCAAGTCTCCAAAATCCAGTGTGTATACTGCGTTTACAGCACATCTCAATTTGGACTAGCCACATGTGGGTGGTGGCCACCATGTTGGATGTCACAGATCTAAACCAGAGCAATACCAGGATATCTGGTTTCTAAAGAATTGACTGTTACTCTTGATACCCCAGAACTTCTTAATTTTACCATTGTGTGCCTTAACAAACTACAGTATGATTAAAAAGACATTTTACTCTATAGTTCAATGTAACTTTTGTTGCTGTGATACATAAAACTCATTTAAAAAGACTTAATTACTGTGAACTTCATATATGTAGCTGCCCTAGATAACATTCAAGAACAAACTCCGTTTGTCAGTAACTTTCCAAATCATATATTTGCTTAGCACCTTCAGGATACACAACTATAAAATAATTGGGCAGTAATCAAATTTATCATTCTGAAAAATTGAGGGTAGAAAACTCAAAACCCACTTTGAGATGATGGAGTGGTTTCCTCTTGAGTTTGCTCTAACCTTTTTCATGTGGCTCTCTGCCTCCCACACTGACAGGAAATACAGGGAAAAGACTGGAAGAAAAAACATCAACATAGTGACAGCCAGGAATATTGAACGCCACCTTACAATCTGAAAATATGCTGCAGAATCAGTATGGATGTTTTCCCATTACAGAGAGGAAGTAAATTGTTCAAGAGAAAGGAACCCCACATCCCCTTCAAACCTCTGGTTCTTGGTCTTCACATGGAAACAAGGCATGGTGGCTGGTTAATAATCTATAGCCCCATACCCAGCAGTCTGCCGGGATCCAGCAGTGTACACAGTAAACATGTTAACAAGCTGCCTTCTTAGTCTCCCTTCCAGTGTCAGAATCCCTTCCCCACAGCCTTTCTCCTTAGTAGTAAACTTGCAGGTTTGCCATGTGGTAGCCTCCCTCTTCTATTGCCCTGGGTCCTTTTAGGCCTGGAGAAGAGTCATTTTTGTATTATCCAATCTTCCTGGTAGTAATTGTATATGTTCTGATAAGAGTTCTCCGAATGTGGGATGTGAGGGCGGTCTGGCTGCGACATCTGTCACCCCATCGATTGCCAGGGTTGATTCGGCTGATCTGGCTGGCTAGGCGGGTGTCCCCTTCCTCCCTCACCGCTCCATGTGCATCCCTCCCGAAGCTGCGCGCTTGGTCGAAGAGGACGACCTTCCCGGCTAGAGGAGGACCGGTCTCCGGTCAAGGGTATATTGAGTAGCTGTGCTCCCCTGCTAGAACCTCCAAACAAGCTCTCAAGAGTTCTCCAAATGTGTGCTGAGATAGGTTTTTGACAGTGCAAACTTAATCCTGGTACAATAAATATTTTCGTAGTCAGTGCAAGCAGTATAGTATCCATCCACACATTCTGCCTCGTTCTTTTTCTTTTCTGCTTTTGGACATTAATACTGGACTTCAGCTAAATCAGAGGAAAATAACCTTGACTGTCTACCAAAACAAGGCCAGCTTTTCCAATAAAAAAGTATTACTATCTATGGTGATTCACACACAAAATACCCCAGTCCTGATACCATTAAACAGGAAAGTAGATCTCATTTAATCTTAATTTTAATATCTACAAAAAACTGGGACGATCAATCTAATCCAAGCTACCTAAATTTTATCTGGGGAAACATCAGAAAGGGAAAAGTGAGCTCATCAGTTATTTTCTGTTCTACACACACACAAAGATCCAGATTCTTGTAAGGAACATCCACAGGCTTCTGCTGAGCGCCAGCTTATGCCAGCTGCAGGATCAGGAGTCCAGGTATTCAGTTTATTAGTTTCCTAGGGCTATCATAACAAATTAGCACAAATTCCAGAAGTTCAAAATCAAGGTGTCGACAGGGTTGGTTTTCTCTGAAGGCTCTGAGGAGAGTATGTTCCTTGCCTCTCTCCTAGCTTCTCGTGGCTGCTGGCAACCCTTGGAATTCCTTGGCTTGTAGACATGTAACTCCAATCTCTGCCTCTGTCTTCACATGGCCGCCTCCCCTGTGTCTTTGTCTTCAACTGGATGGAAAGCCCCATGCCTCTACACAGATGTCAGCAGTAGGGGTACCTGTAGGAGAAGCCAGATTTGTTCTAACTCAAGAAATCATTTGGGTCTGTTCCAACAAATGAACTCAAGACTCCAGAATTTCTTATCATAATGCATGACCAAAATAATTTGACCTAGAAAAAGTTAAAGAAGCTGTCTCTCATTACTGCAGCCAAAGATAAACCAGTCATGCTCTCAGATTGGTTTAGAATAGTACCACTTCGTAGTATGTCCATGAAGTTAACTATGAAATGTACCATCAGTTAAGTGAGCAAGTAGCACTTTTTAAAAAAGGGATGAATAAATAGGAACAAGCCTGCAACCTCTGCCCCAAGTGTACAATCTTTTTTTACTTCCCTGCCCCCTCCAGTGTACAATTTGAACCATAGGTGGATGGTTCCTTTGTTCAGTCAAAATCTGATGAACCTTGGAAACATTTATGCTAAATGAAAGAGGCCAGACAACAAGGCCACATATTGTATGATTTCATTTATATGAAATGTTGAGAATTGTCAAATCTACAGAGACAGAAAGTAGATTGGTGGTTGACTAGGGCTGAAAGGATACTAGAGCTGAGGGCGATGGCTAAGAGGTGTGGGGTTTCTTTTGGGGGTAATGAAAATATTCTAAAATTGATTGTAGTGATGGATGACAACTTTGAATGTATTGAAAGGCACTGAATTGTACAGTGTAAGTGGATGAATTGTGTGGCACATGAATTATGTCTTTTTTTTTTCTTTTTTAGAGACGGGGTCTTGCTCTGTTGCCCAGGCTGGAGTGCAGTGGCACAATCATAGCTCACTGCAGTGTCAAACTCCTGGTCCCAAGCGATCCTCTCACCTCAGCCTCCCAAGTAACATCTTAATAAAGCTGCTTTTAAAATGCACAATGACATATATACCCACCGTAATCTATAATTACAAAGAGTAACAATACCATGTGTTGGTGAGGGTGTGAAGCAAATTGGAATTCTCATTCACTGCTGATGGAAATAGAAATTGGAACAACCAATTTAGAAAACTAGTTGACATTATCTCCTAAAGTTAAGTCCACGCTATAACCCAGTAATTCCTCTGCTGGGTATAGACCCAGTACAAATGCATGCAGATGGGCAGCAAAAGGCAAGTACAAGAATGTTCATAGCAGATTGTAATAGCCCCAGTTGGAAAGAACCCAAATGTTCATCGACTATAAAACTGATAGATTATGGTGAAGCTTTACAATGGCTTTTATGCAGTAAAGAGAATAAACTACACGGAGCAACATGCATGAATATATTGAATGAGACAAAAAAGAGTGTATTCTCTATTTGTGAGAATAATCTCAGAAATTATAGAAAGTTCAAAAACAAGTGAAATTCGGCCAGGCGCGGTGGCTCACGCCTGTAATCCTAGCACTCTGGGAGGCCGAGGTGGCCGGATTGTTTGAGCTCAGGAGTTCGAGACCAGCCTGAGCAAGA
>NW_012135414.1:1779237-1794682 GCF_000956105.1 Propithecus coquereli
GGGAGGCTGAGGCAGGAGGATCGCTTGAGCCCAGGAGTTTGAGGTTGCTGTGAGCTAGGCTGATGCCACGGCACTCTAGCCCGGGCAACAGAGCCAGACTCTGTCTCAAAAAAAAAAAAAGTGAAATTGATCTATGATACGAGAAGACATGATAGTGATTGTCCTCGGCAGGAGTGGCAGTGACCGCAGGGGGCACAAGGAGGGCATCTGGACTGTCATTAATTTTCTGTTTATTGAGCTATGTGCTTGGTTACACAAGCGGTTCAATTTGAAGATTTCACTGTTCAATTTTCTACATTTATAATTTTATAAACTTTATTTTAAAAAAATAAGTGGTAGGCCCCACTTCGTAACCCACTTAATAGAAGCATGGTTATACAATGCACAAGGGCAAGTGAATTTTTATCATCTTAAACGAGTCATACCAGTATGATACCCCCAGATGTTGTAAAACACAAAACTTAAACAAGCTCCCTAAATCAAGCACTTTCCCCATCTCAAAACATCTGTTTTGAACCTGCTTCTGGAGTTACAGAGTATCAGAGCTAATAAAAGTATTTATGCCTGACATCTACACCAGGGTGCACTGTTGTTCAAAAACCAAATTCCAAATACAGTACTAGCCTTTTAATGCATGGATCAGGATAGATCTAGTTATAAACATTCAAAATGTGCTTTTGAGTTGCTTTTATTCATGAAACCATACATTAGAAACCTGCCAGAATAGTACAGGATCACTACAGCTCAGGGACTCATTCCTTCTTGAGCTGTGCTGTGTTTATTCCCTACAGAGGGGGGCCTCCAAAAGTTTAAATGGTTGTTGAATGTTTAACAACTGTTTTCTTTTTTCAGTTGTATTCTAAAATGCAACTTTGCTTAGCTTTAAAATAAGGCTTCCTCTATATTGTGCAAGATTGATTCCTGCATATGAATTCTACTCCCATGCTCCTTCCACATACACAAGGGGACAATGAAACCGGGGCCCCACCAAGGCCTGCTCCTACCAATCACGAATTTTCCAGTGGCTTCCCAAATGTCCAGTCCAAAGAACATTTTCCAGCCTTTGTCTTACTGGACTTCTCTGTGGTATGTGACTCTGCTCATTTCTCCTCATTCCTTAATGCACATCTCACAGCTGTATCCCTTTGGCTTTCATGGTACTCTGCTCACCCTATCCTCCTTGTTTCTTTCTGTGTTCATTCTCTCCTACCTGGGTTTCTCTTGTCTGGCTCGCCCTTTAACATTAGGGCTCCCTGGGATAGGTTCCTTACCCTCTGTTTCCCCATTCCGCGTGCTCTCCCAGAGTGACTGCATCCTCTCCTACTGAGTCAACTTGTTTATTTATTGAAATTCCCCTCCTGAATACCCTGTAGGCTCAAACTCAATATATATCCAAATACGAACTCATCAAATTTCCCCCAAAACTTGTTTCTCCTCCTGTTTTCTCTAGTTTTACCCAATACCCCAGCCAGAAACAAGAAAGCCATCCTTGACTCATTCATCTTCCTCCTCCTGGTGAATTGTCCTTTTCTCTTCCCTTTCTCCATAGCCCTGTTCAGGTCCCATCATCTCCTGCCTTTTTATTTATTTATTTTTTTTGAGACAGAGTCTCACTTTCTTGCCTGGGGCGAGTGCCGTGGCGTCAGCCTATCTCACAGCAACCTCAAACTCCTGGGCTCAAGCAATCCTACTGTCTCAGCCTCCCGAGTAGCTGGGACTACAGGCATGTGCCACCAGGCCCGGCTAATTTTTTCTATGTATTTTTAGCTGTCCAATTAATTTCTTTCTATTTTTGGTAGAGACGGGGGTCTCGCTCTTGCTCAGGCTGGTCTCGAACTCCTGAGCTCAGAACGATCCGCCTGCCTCGGCCTCCCAGAGTGCTAGGATTACAGGCGTGAGCCACCGCGCCGGCCCATCTCCTGCCTTTTTATGATCTTGCTTCCTGCTTTGTATCCCCCACTTTCACATTCAAACCTCTACACAGCCTCCAAAGGAAGCCATTCAGAATACAAATCTGATAATGGCTCCCTCACCACCACTCCCACCCATAGCTCCAAACTCTTACAGGGCTCTCTACTGCTTATGGGACAAAGTCCAATCTAATTAGATGCTCCCCATGCTCCTCTCCCCAACAAAGCCTTCTTTTCTTTCTTTTTTTTTTTTTTTTTTTTTTGAGACAGGGTCTTGCTTCGTTACCCAGGTTGCAGTGCAGTGGCATGATCATAGCTCACGGCAGCCTTGAACTCCTGGTCTCAGCTTCCTCCTGCCTCAGCTTCCCAAAAGTGCTGGGATTACAGGCATGAGTCACTGCGCCCAGTTCCATGAAAGCCTTCTTAACCTGCACCTGATTATGGCTCCAGCCTCAACCCTCAAAACTCCTCTGCGCTACGTGTTACACTCCAGCAGCACCAGCCGCTCACGGTCCCCCAGACACACTGTGCTCCACACACCCCTGCCTGGAAGGCCTCCTCCGCCCCTCCTCTCCCTTCTCTCCTGACTCAACTCTGGCATCACCTCTTCCAGGAAACCTTCCCTGAACCTCATAAACCAGTGAGCAAGACGCTCCACCCCTTCTCCTGTAGTGGCCTTGCCAAGTTCTTATTATTTCCCTTCCTCAGAGTGTAATCATCACTTGTACTTACGTGTTTCCCACTAGCCTGTGAGCTTCTGTGCCTACACGGACTCGTGTCTTCGCCTCTAGGGCCTAGCACAGGGCCTGGCACATGGTAGGGGCTGAATAAATGTTTCTTGAATGGAGTGGAGAATAACTCCTGGGCTTGATGATTAGGTGGCTGGTGGGAACAATCACCCAAGGAGTGAATATTAGAGGAGGAATGGGTTTTGAACAGAGTAAGGAAGAGAGAAGAGTATGCGTGAATGATGAGGACCTGGGCTTTGCATCCTGGGAAGTGCCTGGGGCAACAGAAGGACAGACGTCCAGTGGACAGTGTGGACGACCTGGTCTGGCACTCCGGAGGAGCCTGGGCCATCAGGCGTTAGAAGCATTTAATGTGGCAGCTAAGACAAGGCTGACTTCAGGAGGCCTCAAAAGGAAGTCTCCTTTTTAGGAGAACACTTCTTCCACTGCTGGAAGAAGATGCCTCCCTTCCAGATTGGATCCAGGGTGAAAGGCTTCTTTGGAAAGGCCCTCAGGGGCTCTGAGGAGCCGCCTCTGCCATACCTGGACTGGCTGGGGAGGGGGCCTCTGGCCAACTTCACCTTCTTTGGGACCTGGAGCCTGCTGATCTGGACACGGCTCTGCCTGGCTCTGAATGATGCACCACAGTTTCTGGCAGAGACTAAAAGACTCTCCTTTGCTGACACATGCCAAAGAAAAGCTGCCGGGGCTGTCATAATACTCCCAATTCTAGGGTAATACACACCCTTCTTGGATCCGTGTATTGAATGAATTAGGTTCAACTCACTATTAACCCAGCCATGGTGAGAGCCGCACCCCACATACCACAAGCATGAGGCCACCACAATCACGAGCAAGCCCTGGCCTGTGCATAGAACACAAATGCCATCAGTTCCTTGACCACCAAGGCTCCAGTGGGGCCCATTGTCCAGAGATTGCCCTGCCTGTCCCCCAGGGACTGTTCCTCATGACTCTTCGTAGGAATCCACCACCCAAACCCAACCAGGAACCAAAAGCCACACTGGAAGAGATGCCCCAGATTTCACCTCACAGAGATGTAGAGGGAAACTCTGCGGTCCCAGGAAGTTATTTCATTAAAGGTTCTCAATGTACTTTGTGAATCGTACAGTGAGCAGCCGCAGGAGCTACTTGGACAAAATGCCCACATTGAGAGAAAAAGCAGGCAACCAGCGGAAGTGGTGGGCTCGCGGCTCCTTTCACAGCAACGCCCCTGCTGAAAGTCCCTGGTGGGCTCACAGAAGTTTGCTCCCTTTGCTGGTCTGCAAAGCAAGTGCCACTTCTGGGCCATCCACTCAGCTCATAATGACTCTATTTAACTGACACCCACCCAGAGCAAGGCTGGGGCAGCAGCCATTTTGCATAACGTGACACAGCCCCAGTGCCAATGGGTGCACTTCTCAAGGATTTTGGAACTGAGGGAGAACGAAAAGGTCAGTGACGTCAGTGGCCACTTTTTCTGCTGCAAGGGCTAGAGAAGCAGAGAAAGGCTGTCTGTGGGAAGAGAGAATGAAGCAGAAACAGAGAAAAACACAGGAGAGAGGAGAGAACCCTGATAGCACTTCAGTCCCTGGTCTTGTCCCACCTGCACCTCAGCCCTCAAGCTCCATGAGACACCCTTGGGTCCTTATGACAAACTTCCTGTGCTTCGACTTAGCTAACTTAACTCCAATTTATTGAGAATCCTAATTAATACTGGGAATGTGCCACTAATTAGCTAAGTGTCTGTGGGTAATTTGCTTAATCTCTTTGGGCGTTTCCTCATTTATCAGGTGGGGATAATAAGATATTTCACAGAAGCAAAGGGACTAAAATAATTTAGTGGAAGCAAAAGTGCTAACTACCCACATGGCAGGCTCTTAACTGATGCCTTTCCTGTGCACACCTTCCCTAAGAGACTAAAGGCGCCCTCCAAAGGCGCCCTGGAAAGAAGATTCTGGAATCATTCACATACTAGTGATAGATACTTGAAACCCAAAATTGAATGAAAAATCAATTCTGTGCTTCCTACTAATAAAAGAGCACTACAGTATTCCGTTTCTTCTAAAACAGAAAACGCAACATTTTTCTCTGGACTAGGTTCTTGGGTTTGTGGACTTAGACATTTTGTCTAGTGAACATTTTTCATTGCCTACCAGTATCTATTCCCTTGCTCCCCCAAGGCAAATGATCCAAGAAAGAAAGAGAGCTCAAGTCTTTTGTAACCTTATGACCTAATCTTGGAGGTGACTTTCCATCCCTTCTGCCATATTCTATTGGTCACGCAGACCAACCCTGGTACAATGTGGAAAGGGACCACCCAAGGGTGTGGATACCAGGATCAACGTGGGAGGCCAGAATCGCTGGGACCATTTTGGAGGCTGGCTACCACAGGCAGTACCTTTCAAGATGTCCTTCCAAAACATTCCTGGGGGCATAGGAGAATGACTGTGAAATGACTGGTGCCAGACCTCCAGGCCTGGAGCTACCCAAGGTCAAGCAGGAGGTTAGAGACAGGCCTGGGCTGGGACCCAGGTGTGCTCTAAATGACACCACACACCTTAACAGCTTAGGTGTGCCTTGCTTCACCCTCACTGTGTTTGTTGATTAGAAAGAGAGTAAAATCTCTTTAGGCTCGAGGGAAATAAATAAATAATAAACAAAAGGAAAGAACAGGCATTCTTCATTCACGAAATCAAATTAGAAAGGCCTAAGCAGCTCACTGCCACAGAGTAAGACCCAGACAGCTTCCAGTTTATCCCTCTTGTATTGAGTACTTAATAATTATGTTACAGCTCCTTTTTAGCCAAAGCATTTAAGTAAATGTGATGCTCTTACAGCCCTGTGGCATATATTGAGTATGTCCAGTGGCAAGCTTCTCCCAGTTTGAGAAGCAGGGCAGGGGGACCTGTTCCAGGACTGGGTAGACAATCTAGGGAGGCCAAAAGGACAATCCTTTACAGGAATCAGCAGCTAAATTAAAAGCCTGCCCGAGGCATTGTTTGTAATAGCACCTGGGGGCTTGCACACACATGCACACACACAGACACAGAGAATACAATCCCAATGTCAATCAATAAAAACTGGTTAAATAAATGATGGTATAGTTATATGTGACTGGACATTAAGATGGGATTATTTGTCTCCATTCCAGCTGAGACCTCAAAGTCTGACGTCTCATACGTAATACATGCTTAGTTCCCCGACATCCCAAGGGAGGGACTGGACCACATATGGGGGATATGCTAAGATAGCATGAAACCAGATCCACTGGCATTAATATTCACCCCTATCCCACCTATCCAAGGACAGAGGGGTTGGAGAGTTAGTGGAGTGCTGAGGCCTCCCTTCACCTCCCACCACACCCTCAGGGGGGTGGGAGGACCCACCGCATTCGTGGAGAGGCAGAGGCCTCCGGAAGCTGCCTTCCCACTGCCATTAGTGCTCTAGAGGTTGAAGGAAGCGGAAGCTGAACTCTCTGATATTTTAATCCAAATACTTCTGTATCGTCCAAGATAAACATGTTCCTATGTTACCAAAAAAAAAAAAAAAGGAAAATAAAGGACTGAAAAAGCATATACAAAGAGTGCATAACAATTAATGGTTTGCTTTGGGAGTAGCACTGGGGGAACCTTACTTCCAGCAATTTCAGATTTTTGTGATGTTTGACTATTTTACAATAAGTATATTTTGTTTGTAGTAGCAGAAAAAATATCTACAGATAGCATATTAGAGATAAATTAATTAAAGCTGCCAGAAGGACTTGCTTTCCACCCTTCTTTCCCTCCTCCTTCATTTAAACATGGAACCGGCTGGGCAGGACTACAGCCCACAGGTCCTTTCTCCTGCTGCAGGAGCGGCGCCAGTGCCAGAAGAACGCTTCTGTTCTCTGCCTGTCCGGACCCAGGAGAGGGCTTCAGGCCAGGACAGGGAGCAGGTCTCCGAGCAGGACCGAGGATCAGTCCCTACACCAGGGCCTGCCTTGAACCCTGTCTCTCCCAGGCCGGGACTCAGCCACCTCCTCAGAGCCTCATTGCTCACTCGTTCTCCCTGCCTGAGCGTCACTCCCAGACTTGGCCCGTCTGCCTACTTGCTTTCCAGCTACCTTCGTCCTTCCTCCCCAGGCCACTCATCTTCAGCTGCGGGTGAACCTACCAGTGAGGAGACTGAGGTGCCCTGGGAAAAGGGAGCTACCCAAGGTCAAGCAGGGGGTTAGACACAGGCCTGGGCTGGGACCCAGGTGTGGCTAAATGACACCACACACCTTAATAGCTTAGGTGTGCCTTGCCTCACCCTCACTGTGCTTGTTAATTGGAAAGAGATTAAAATCTCTTCACGGTCAAGGCATTAAACAGATAAATAAATAAAAGGAAAGAACAGGCATTTTTCACTCACGAAATCAAATTAGAAGGTAGGGCACATGTAGCAGAAACAAGTTCCTTAATCTCGCTAAGCCTTATTTTCCTCATGTGAAAAATGAGTTGAATGGTTCCTACCTCATAACGTTGTTGCGGGGGATTCAGTGAAACAACAGTAACATGTAGTTGGCACATCATAAATGGTAGCTGTGGTTGGTGCTGTTAAAACCAACAGCTCTCTGTCCTCCAGCCATTCAGGAGCTGTTCCAAGCGGCATTCATGGGGGTGGTGGGAAGCAAGGGGACTTTTTCTTCCTTTATCTTCCCCCAACTAGCCCTTCGGCAAGTAAATGGGCTTGGCTTGTTCACATCACTGGGTCCCTAGAAAAAACGAAGGGTGCACTCTTTACTTGATATGCACCTCTTTAGACATCCCCTTTACCAAATAAGAAACCTGAGGCTCTGTCCACACTGCAGTTATCTTCCTACAACCCCCACTTCTCCTTATTCTACAACGTAGGTGGGGCTACTCAGGGAAATATTGCTGGTGCAATAAATCCCAAGATGAAGCTCTATAGCCTGGAGTTCTGCCCTCCCAGAGATCAGGGCAGCCAGCGCTCACACTGGCCCTGCCCTCTGCTCCGCAAGCCCTCCTGTTGGCTCCTGGCCATGCCCACCCATCCCCAAGTGTCCACGTGTCCTTGCTGCGTGGCCAGACAGACAATAGCCTTATTAATGAAACAGGGAAACTGCAGAGTTCCGGTGAGCGTTGAGTGCTGAGCTTTGGCTCGTTATCAGTATAATGAGTAATATCAGTACACTCATCAGATAAAGACCATAAAGTTCATCTTTATCTTCTTGAGGGAAAGATGTTTGGGGTCTGAGAATTTTTCAACAGGCAGAGTGGCCCCGGTGGGCTGGGAGTTAGAAGAAGTCCAAGCAGCTGGCAGGTGCTGGGTGAGGAGTTCCCCACAGACCCCAGGCCTCACGGTCCAGCGCCTATGTGTTGAGGGCGGGGTGGGTGGGTCGGCCGTGACCTTTCTTCTCTGCATGCCTCCGTGCCCTCCACCCACTGTTCTCCCACGTCCTCATCCTGTTCTCTAAGTTGGCCCTCGATCAACTTAAGAGGGCAGCAGACATGAGCAACAAAGGGCTTTGTGTCTTCTGAAAAGGATGTAGAAACGGAACTTAACACGGCCTGTGTTTTCAGAGCCTCCCCTTGGCCAGCTGCCTTCGCTGGTTTTGAACCTTTTTGTGTGCCCTGAACTCACTCCTTCCACTGGCTGGTGAAGTCTAGGGACTGCTTCTCAGAGTAATGTCTCTACTCGTAAACAAGCACAAAGGACGGAACCAATTATATTGAAAAATAGTTATCAAAATGTAAACAAATTTGAGATATGGAAAATAAATGCTACTTTATTAATGCATTCAATGACAAGATCTGGCAAGTAGGTCTAATAACTGATTTTGGAGAAGTAATGAGTGTAAGATATTTTGAGGTATCTGAAACAAGAGTAATGTGATATGAAAGTATTTGAGATTCTAGTTGTGATAGTTACAGGTGTCTCTAAGACACCATGGTTTGTTACCCACATTCTTTTTTTTTAAAACTGTTACTTATGCAGCTCCTACACCAAAGATATCAAATCTAAGGGCAAGAAAAGGCTGCAAAGCGTTTATTTCATGCCTTTTTTTGACATCACATCCCCTAGTCTCAAAAGTGACTGGGCAACACAAAGGCCACATTTAAACTAAGGTGGGCTCCATCTACCCATAAGGTTGCCTGGCCGAGATTAACTGTTCTGATAAAAGCTTGAATGGGAACCATTTCTCTTCAGAAAAATTTCCTCCTGTGGTTCAAAACCCAGTATGTAATGGAAACTAAGATGCAAAATGTTTTAGATGGTTGGTTAAAATTCTTAAAAGCTGGAGGCAGCTGGTTTTTCTTGCAACATGGAAACTCACCTGCAGAGTTGGTGATAGTCAATACCCGCTAAGTGCTGCCCCTGGAAACAGCTGACATCATCTACACATTAAACGGCACTTTGCTTCTACATGGGCTAATTTCATACCGGGGCAGGGAAGGCATAAAGACAGTTATACAGTGCAGCCTTTTTACACACACACGCGCACACACACACACACACACACACACACACAACAAAACCCCGCTTATATTAAAACTCCCTAGCATGCAGTCGATGATCAATAAACACAAATCCATTTAAGGACTATCCCCATTTCCAGGCAAGGGAATGCAGGCTGAAGGCCACCTACGGCCCTCCCGAAGTCACTCGGAGAATGTGGCCAAGGCCAGGTCACCACCATCCACACGTTCACAGTCAGGGACCCTCGGACGCTGCCATGGATGCTTTACCAGGCTCAGGTGGCAGCTCCCCCGCCGGAGCCAGCCACCATCCGGAGTCCCCAGCACAGGACACCCAGACCAAGCGTGAGAGGCAGGAAAGCTGTTACCTACATTTTTACTAAGCCCAATTTTAGTTGGAAGTTAGTGAAAGTAAGGGTGTAATTTTTTCCTTGGTGAGTAAACAGACCCCTCAGTTCTGTCTGTGGAGCCCCAACTTTGAGACCCCAGGTCAAGGATCCTGCCTCTAACTTTCTCTTTGCCGGGAGGACATAATTTTCCCATGATAGGGCTGGCCTGGGCCCTACCGCTAGGTTCTCAACTTTGTTCTCTCACCTCTCTCTCTCTCTTTCTCTCTCTCTCTCTCTGGGCCTTCTCCTTTGGCCTCTCATGGGTACTATTCACTCAGGGCTGAGAGTTATTTTCAGAGTCAGACTGACTTCACAAGAGGCAGGAATTGTATATAACTCACTATGACCCAGCAGGTAGATAGGTGGTGTTAGACTTCAAACCCAGGCCTGTTAGTCCCCAAAATAATGTTTTCCACACCAGGTCTGGGGTTCTTGCGGTCATCAATGTTTATTTCCCCTAGAACTTCAGTGACTATCCTTGCCTCCCTCTGGCTCTAGAAACGGTTTATCTCAAAAGGGCAGCCTTGGGCCTGGGGTAGGGGAACTTCCAAATGCTGCCAGTTACACAGGTGGGCACCAGAGTGCTCACTTGGCCCTGCCTGACTATTCTTCATAGGGCTCTTGGTTGGTGCGCCCAGACATGAGGGACTTTCAAAATGTCATTTGGCAAAGATTTAATAATGGCTTCCCCCGTCACAGGCCTTACTATAACTGGACGAAAAGACCCAACCCAAAACCTCATTGCCAAGGCCAGACACTTGCTTATGTTTATTGTCTCTGTGTCCTGAAAACATTAATCAGAAAGCCTCTTTGACTGGATACAGGAGAAATGAAAGTCACGTTGTCTCCTTCACACAGAACTCTGAGGCTGAGCAAAGGCTTACCCACAAAAGTCAGATGTCTGCTTCTGCTTTCTTTGCAACTGATTTAAAAACGTATTCATCAGACAGACTTCCTTCTGGACAGCTCGTCCACCCCCAGCCACACCCGTGTCATCCTGCTCCACTTCACTGAGGGAATCAGAACAGCCTCAAGTACTTCACTCATTCATTTATCAACCATTCATCAAAGGCTTGTTGGAAGTATAGGTGTGTGTGTGACCCCGTACTCTATGAATGAGACCAATCTCAGCTCATACTCATTGGATTAAATTCTCTTTTAAAATGGTCTTAAAGCTATGATGCCTTTTACTTTTCCTAGAAACACTTTTAGAAAGAAGATAGCTTGTATTAGAAAGTAGTTTATAAATAAGCCTGTGGATTCTGGCTGGTTGTTGTGAATACAGAAGAGACAGAGCTTTAGTTCTGATCCGAAGAACTGAAGAATAGAAATCTTTCCTTTCTCCCCTGGTAGGGAAATTCTCAATCTATTTTCTTGGTACTGCCCTATGTAAACCCGTGGTTCCAGATGTTCTAGCAACAGGAAGCATCTCCCTGTCCCTGCTTCAGCCTTAAAAATCTTTGCCACTCTTTGAGGCCCAGTGGATGCTGGATGTCTTCTGGAGGCCTTTCCTGCCCACAGTAAATGCTCTCTCCTCCGTGTGGATACGCCATTGCCTATGCTTTTTATCTGATGACGGCCACATAAGTTTTACGACATCTGCATTCTTGCCTTGTATGCATTTCATGTTTCTATGCTATGTATAAGTCAGCCATACCTAGCTCTTCTCTCCAAATCCCGAAGATGCCTCTTCACAACGTCTCTTGTATTTGAACCTTTTTTTTCCCAGTTAGCCCAAGCCCTTGCTACTTCATCTCTAGAATCTAACCATTTATTCAGGGTCAAGGACATACTTGTTCTTGACGTGAGGGACAGAGAGACATTTCTGTTTTGAAAGCAGTCATCCTGCTTGGAGCTTCCCACCTCCACTCATCCTGTCAACAGCGCCATTTTAATCCTCTCAGAAAATGTTTCTGTCTCAAAACTTTCTTTTTAAAAATTAAGATATAATTCATATATCATAAAATTCGTTCATTTAAGGTTTACAATTCAATAGTTTTTATTTATTCACAGAGTTGTGCAACCATCACCACTACCTAATTCCAGAACATTTTCTTTTTTTTCTTTTTTTATTATTTTTTTAGAGATAGGAATCTTGCTCTGTTGCCCAGGCTGGAGTGTGGCAGCATGATCATATTTCATTGCAGCCTTAAACTCCAGGCCTCAAGTGATCTTCCTGCCTCAGCCTCCCGAGTAGTTGGGATCACAGGTGTGTGCCACCGCACCCAACTAATTCCAGAACATTTTTATCACCTCAAAAAGAAACCCTGCACCTATTAACAGTGAATCCCTTTCCCCACCTCTTCCTAGCCCCTAGCAACCACTAGTCTGCTGTCTCTATAGATTTGCCTGTTCTAGACATTTCATATAAATGGAATCATGATTTCAAGGTTCATCCATGCTGTAGCATGTACCAGTACCTCATTCCTTTTATTGCTGAATAATATTCCATTATAAGAATACACTGTGCTACATTTTGTTTATCCATTCAACAGCTGATGGACAGTTGGAATGATTCCACTTTTGACTATTATGAATAATGCTGCTATAAATATTCATGTATGAGTTTTTGTGTGGATGTATGTTTTCATGTCTCTTGGCTATATACCTAGGAGCAAAATCGTTGGGTCATGTGATAAGTCTATGTTTAAACTTTTGTGGAACTGCCAGGCTGTTTCCACAGTGGCTGCCCCATCTTACATCCCTATCAGCAACATGATGGTTCCACTTTCTCTACATTCTCTCCAAAACTGGTCATTTTTCCATGTTTTTGATCAAAGTCATTGTTTTTGATCAACATCATTAGCCATCAGGGAAATGCAAATCAAAACCTCAAAGAGATACCACTTCAGACCAAGTAGTATAATAAAAAAGACAGACAACGACAAGTATTGGCAAGGATGTGGAGAAATCAGAACCTTCCTAGCTGCTTGGTAGAAATGTAAAATGCTGCAACCACTTTGGAAAACAGTCTGGAAGTTCCCCAGAAGTTTAAACATAGAATTACCATATGATCCAACAATTCCACCCCTAGGTATATATCAAAGAAAAATGAAAACATACATCCACACAAAAACTTGTGCATGGATATTTATGATAGCATTATTCTAATAGCCAAAATATGGAAATAGTCCAAATATCCATAAACTCATGAGTGGAGAAATAAAATGTGGTATATCCTTATAATGGAACTTTATTTGGCAATACAGAGCAACAGTAGCAGAAACAGAGAAAGTACTAATACAAGCTACAACATAGAAGAACCTTGAAAACATCATGCTAAGCGAAAGAAATGAAAGAAGCCAGACACAACAGGCCACATATTATACGATTCCATTACATGAAATGTTCAGAATAGACAAATTCATAGGGATAGAAAGTGGATTGGTAGTTGCCTCAGGCTTCGTGGAGAGAGGGAAGGATGGACAGTTGGGGGGAAATGGGGAGTGACCACTAATGGGTATAGAGTTTCTTTTGGGGGTGATAAAAATGTTCTAAAATTCATTGCGGTGATGATTGCACAACACCTTGACTATACTAAAAAACCATTGAATTGTGTACTTTAAACGGGTGAATTGTATGATATGTGAATCATAATTCAAGAAACCTCTTTATTTTAAAAATTTTTTGAAAGGGCAGGAAAACTGCTGCTAGCTTTCAGGAAATCCAGATGTGTGGGAATTACCTATGATCTCAGCTACCTGCAGCACTACTTGATTTGCCAGAGGACACCTAGAACATGTGGCAAAAACCTTATTTCCAAAGCCTGCTGAAGTCCACTCACCTGCCTACCACTGCTGGAGCAATAATAATCTCTATTCTCCCTCACCCCCCACATCCCGTGGACACATGGTTCGTTGGCAGACTGGCACTCCGCTAGCGAAGGGGTATAGGAACTTTAATTTCCCAGTTGGAGCGCCTCTGATACAGGAGAGGACAGAGAAGGAAGTGGGAATGGCACTGAGAAGCCACACAGATGATCCAGCACAGGAAGTGAAATCACCTCCTTTTAAAAATGAGGAAATAGAACCCAAGATTGTAGAAGTGACTTGCACAAGGTCACATAACTTGCTAGTGATAAGATACCTACTGTCCAGTCTAGGGCTTTTGTTAGGAAAAAACCATCTGCGTGAATTTTAGGAGGCAAGACAAACTGACTATCAAGTTACTGCTCTGACTTACACCCAGAAAACAAATATACCAAAGATTATTTATATAGTAAAGATCCTGGTGCCATAGGAGGTTTCAGGGATGTCTAAACATTACACTTCAGATCAAACAGTTGCCTGAAATTGTAAAATAAAAGCTCATTTCATAGGTTTGGTGGTTTAAAAACAAAATCCTTCAATGTGATATTCTGGCACACACACACAAAAATTCCACATACTATGAGCAAAAAGTCTTTGATTTGTTCATTCATTCACCAATTTTTCCCTAAACATCCCTTAAAGAGCTTATTTCAGAGATGGAGACAGAAATAAGTAAATAAAATACATATAAGGCAGAAGGAACTAAGAACTCTGAAAAGAGGCACTAGTAAAGCATTATGAGAGCATCCAAAAGGAATAATAATAACTAACTCTTATTGGGCTCTTCTAAATGTTTTACATGTGTTAATCTTCACAAAAACCCTATGATGTGAGCAGTAGTATTCTCTCCAAATTTATGTTAGGAAACTCAGGCACAGACTGATTTAGTACTATAGTTCTTAGTTAGGACAGACCCCTATAACAAAAGACAGATTAACAAGAGGAAAACAAATAGAAGCTTAAAAACATGTATACCTCATGTATCCATGATATCCAGAGAAATTAATACATCTCAAAGGGGTAGCTTTGAATTCAGGCATAAATGCGATCATTTGCAGAACAGAGAAAAAAGAGTTTTTCTTTTCTTTTCTTTTCTTCTTTTTGAGACACAGTCTCACTCTGTCACCTAGGCTGGAGTGCAGTGGTGTGATCATAGCTTTCTGCAACCTCAAACTCCTGGGCACAAGCGATCTTCCTGCCTCAGCCTCCTGAGTAACTGGGACTACAGGCATGCACCACCATGCCTGGCTAATTTTTCTATTTTTTGTAGAGTCAGGGGTCTCACTATGTTGTTCAGGCTGTTCTCAAACTCCTGACCTCAAGTGATCCTCCAACCTTGGCCTCCCAAAGTGCTAGGATTATAGGCATGAACCACCATGCCTGGAGAAAGAAGAGTTTCTAGTGATTTAAAGTCATCCTTCTCTTCCTGATACAGAAAGGAAGACACACTTACAAATGGAGATTTCTTTTATAGATCAAATTTCCCTTACAAAAGGATTATTTCTACTCTGTTTTCAGAGCTTCCTCTGTGCCTGCAGTTTCTCAAAATAATCAGCTCAAAATAGTCCTTATGCTAAAAGAGGCATATTTTGGGGTGGTATATTCTGGTCTCCTACAGTAACTTACCAAAAATCACAATAATAAGTGAATTCAGGCAGTTGGGCTCCACAGCGTGCACCCTGCATCATCTCATTAGAGGAGATGTTCAGGGGACAAGGCAAGTAACACGATAACTTCTATCTAGAGGAATCAGGGAAGGCTTCATGGAAGAGATGGCATTTGAGTTAAGCCCTAAAGGTAAAGTAAAAGAGCATTCCAAGTTGAGAGAGTAGATAAAGAGATGCAAAGATAAATGTTTGGGAGTAAACATTTGGCCAGGCATGAGAAAATGGACAATACTGAGGGAGAGCTTGGGTTCTCTAGCAAGGTGTATGCACATTATTCTGAAGGTAATGGAAAGTCAAAGAATTTTTCTGAGCAGGAAAGGACTCTATTCTAACACCTTCTATTTAGCCCTTCAATCAACGAATATTTATATAACACCCAATATTGGGTGCTGGTATAGGGGAATGGTTTCTACTATCAAAGAAGTACAACTTAATTGAAAACACAAGAAATAAGAACAACTTTTTTTTTTTTTTTTTTTTT
>NW_012135414.1:1797020-1799160 GCF_000956105.1 Propithecus coquereli
GCAAGTTTTCCAGCATCTAGGCTAATCAGAAGAAAGCAAATGCCACAATTCTCATGAATGCACAAAATTAGTTTCCAGAAACTATAACTATGGTGCTTATTGGCAACTTTGAAAATTCTCAATAGAGTTTTAAACAGATACTTTATGAGAAATTAGAAAAGAAGGAGAAAAAACATTTACTAAGTACCATATACTGCCAATTACTGTGCTAGGTGATAATATACTTTATCTTACTTAATCCTCAGGAAATCTTTGAAATAGGTACTATTGTTCTAATTTTGCAGGAATGAACAGGAAATATTTGGGTGAGTATGGTAACACCCATCTGCAAATCAAGTCATATAAGTGGAAAATTACAGTAATGGTTCATGAACCCCAGTGTATAAAAGGGCACGTGGTGAATAAGAGTGTAAAATTTCAGTAAACATGTGAATGAAAGGACAAGCAGTAAAATTAAAGTCATAAACAAGAAAAACTGGTGCCGATGCTTGGGCGGGTACTCTTAATTACGTGGATACAGCTTGAAAACTTCTGTAGATATCCTGTTTCTTTAGACCTCAGTTAACAGCAGACCTTCCCACACACATCCACCTTCCACCGTCTAACCCCCTTCCAAGCAAGAGAGGGAATTTAGAGTCTACTTCAGTGTCTGCCTTCTTGTATCAAGACCTATGTACTGTGATTCTCAGAGTGACTTGCACTTCTTGGCCAGAAAGCAGCCCCAGTGACCAGAAGCTGATAGAAACAGAAAGACAGTAGATCCCTCCTGCATCTGTGGTATTTACTTTTTAAACTATAAGATCTGATGCAAAATGGCATAATGCTAACATTTAAATGCTGGGTTGCTATATATTTTTTTCCTATTCTTGTCACTATAGTTGATATATTTCATGAAAAATAAGTATTATTAAGAAAAAGAAAGAAAACCTTGAGGATAATATGTTTAAATTATTTGTCTTGATTTTGACCCCCCATAACAGAATAGAGACAAGAAGGAAAAGGGAAGGTGCTGCATGTTCTTGACAACCCCTTGGGACCTTCTGCTGCCCTGCTTCTCCCAGTCATGGGCTCTTCCTATCAATGTATGGCCTCCCTGGTCAACATCCCTTTTTATCTTCTGCAGGCTAGATACCTCCTTCTCTTGGGCACCATCTCTTGGAAATTTCAGGACAGGTCATGGAGATCCTACACATACAAAATTTGCTGGCGTAGGCCACAAGTCTCGACAGGGCTCATTTCTTCCTCTAGCTCCCTGATCCTGACTTCAGCTCTTACTCTACTCTACTACCCGTATCTTCTACTCTTCCTCTCTGTGTGTGCATATTTTATTTTATATTCCACATACACACACACACACACACACACACACACACACACACATATACACACTGCCCAGACCAGTGCCTTGTGGGTTCTACAACTTAGCAAGGAATATCTGTTGTTGATAAATCAGAGCCTGGGGATTCCTGCTGTTTTTCCCCTGAATTTCACCTGCTTCTATTGCCACATTACATTCCAGCAGGTCTGCCCAAGTGTATGAAGGAATTTGGGCTTCCAGCAGCACTTGAGTGTGGCTCTAGGATAGCACCTTTCACTCCTTTGCCAGGCGCGTGTTTGCTGAATGATGAAGCAGGGAGCTTTCTGCCAGCTGCAGTTGGAACCCAGTTTGAAACAGGTTTTACTACTACCTGGTACAAAGGAACATCTGTAAGGGGCTCCAGGTCTCCACAGACAACACTAGTGATCACAGTTGGTGTGTTAGGGGAGCCCCGAAATAGCAGCAGGGACCACGTCCTGCCTACAGAAGTCTTAGAGCACTTCTCAGCCCTTTATTTTCCCCTCAACATCTCGTGAGGAGCCCCAAGTCATTCTGACAGTCATGGTGCCTCCAGAATCCCTCCTTTTTCCTAAGTCCCATCCACGACTCCATAGGACAATGGTTTCACTTCACTCTCACCTGGCCCAGGTCTTCTTGTCCAGAGGGCTATTATGACAGCCTTTGATTGACGCCTCTCTGAAACCCAGGTGCCTACTTCTGTCTGCACATTCCCCCAAGTACCAGGTTTGCGTGTTGTCAATAGAAAGCAATTCTGGCCGGGCGCGGTGGCTCACGCCTGTAATCCTAGCTCTCTGGGAGGCC
>NW_012135414.1:1800214-1813874 GCF_000956105.1 Propithecus coquereli
GCTACTCGGGAGGCTGAGGCAGAAGGATCACTTGAGCCCAGGAGTGTGAGGTTGCTGTGAGCTAGGATGACTGCACGGCACTCACTCTAGCCCGGGCAAAAGAGTGAGACTCTGTCTCAAAAAAAAAAAAAAGAAAGAACCGGTTTGGATCTGTTGTTTTTGTTTTTGCCATGGAGGGACATGTTGGTACACAGAGAGGAAGGCCCCCAGAGAAAAGAAGAGACTGCAAATGCAAAAGAAAAGGAAATAATTGACAGAGCCAAGTCCCACTGAAGATGAGGAGGCACCATGATGGTTGAAGAAGAGTATGATTCCCGGGAGCACAAAGTCTGACAAAGGCTGATGAAGCTGGACGGCAAGCTCTCAGCTTAGCCTAAAGAGGGTTAAACTCCTGTCCCCAAATCTGAATCTTGGAATCTTATCAGTGCAGAGGCCTGGAGCCCAAAGCAATGTGAGAAGGGTGAAGGCCTGTCGGGGGGAAAAGATAAGGGGTGAGCGTGGCTGGCTTGCCCACTCACTGCAGGCTCTGAGCCAATTTACTCATACAGCTGCCTGGAAAGAGGACATGAAGGGAGAGAGAGAGAGAGAATACACAGCCCCACATGCATATGTGCGCTAGCCACGCCCTCAGGGCAGGCTTGAGTCTATTTTTCTTTCAGTCTCCTGTAAGGAGGAATTAGATAAGAAAGCAAGAACAAGGTGCCCAGGTCCTAAAATAGATGCTCCCACCCCTTCTAACTTCCTTCCCTCCCGTTGCAGGGGTGCATATGAAAAATGGAAGAAAGCTTCCAGCCCAAGGCCTAAAATTTGGTGGACCCTAACTTGGCTCCTCAGGACTACATAACAGAACTTCCTAAGTCATTGACCTTCTCAATCGCAGGCATGACTGGGGTCTGGGATCAGCATGAGTGGCTCAAGAACTTAGAACTGTGCCAGGCTATTCTAACATAAAAAGGCACTCTGCTGAATGAATGACTACCTGAATGTATTTGTTACAATGTATATTAGAAAAAATATATATAACTAGCATGTTATTTCTATCAAGAGCATAAAAGACACTATCTCTCGAATAAGTGACTAAATATATTTACTGTACATTGGAAAAATATATAATTAGCATGTTGAACCCATGATTTCACAAATAGTATTTGTTAGGAAAGGCAAAGTGAAAAGAAGAAATTGACTTAAAGTTGATTCCAAGAAAGACATAAGTAAAATGATTAAAAGCAGTGCTTGGTACAGCAGATGTGGCAGTCATTGAGACCGAGGTATATTCTCCCCCACTGCCTATATCTCCGTGTCACCCTTCTGCCTGGGGAGTGGGGGAGAAGAAGGAACCTCACTGAGCATCAGGCGCTGGGTGTGCTCTTTGCACAGGCATCTCCTTCAACTGGTAACAGCTTTCCAAATATCACCTCTTCAGAAGTATTATCAACCTTAGAAAAGTTAATTTGTCCAAGATTAAGCAACTGTAAATGCAGAGCCAGAATTCAAGCACAGCTCTGGCTGACCTCAAAGCTTGCTCCTTCCACTGTCTGCCAGCCAAGGAAAAGGGAGCAAGTCGATGCACAGAGAAACGTTCAGTGTGGGGGAAGAAGGATGCGGGAGTGTCCTGGGAAGCTCCTTGTCTCAGTGAAGTCAGTGGTGAGTCCATCTGCTGAGCCACTGTAGGGAAGTTGATAAGAAACCACCCTGACTGAAGCTTTCAACTTGATCTGCTAGAAAATTCAAAGAAATAAAAGCACTGGAAAAGGGAGACCCTTAGAGAATAACTGTACAACCGTCCGTGACACTTTATGTTGGGAATTAACACTTACAGATTTATCTATAGGGGGATATACTTTTACACTTATCCCTATATTTGAGAAAGGCCAAGTTTTCACAATTTTCCCCTCCCACAAAGATCTCTAACTCCTTGCTGCTCAAAGTATAGTACATGGACAAGCAATAGGGTCACAAACCATCCCAGTTTGCCCGGAGCTGAGAGATTTCCTGGGACAAGGGACTTTCAGTGCTAAAACTTGGGTAGTCCTGGGATGTGTTCGTCACTCTAACCAGCAACACCATCAGCACCTGGGAGCTTGAATCTACTTTAACAAGATCATATGCACATTCAGGTTTGAGAAGCTCTTCTCTAGATTGGATACTGGTATAAGGGGTTGAATGGTGGTCCCCTAAATTAGTCAGGGTTGTCCAGAGAAACAGAATCAATAGGATATCTGTCTCTCATATATATGTATAGGAGATATATATATATATGTGTGTGTGTGTGTGTGTGTGTGTGTGTGTACACAGTTGTGGAGGCTTGGTGAATCCAAAATCTGAGAGGAGGCAGTTGGCTGGAGACTCAGGAAAAATTTGCTGTTCAAGTCCAAAGGCAGCAAGACTGGAGACCAGGAAGAGCAGATATTGCAGATGAAGTCCAAAGGCAATCTGCTGACAGAATTCCCTATTGCTTGACAGAAGTTTTGATCTATTCAGGCCTTCAACTGACTGGATGAGGCCCACCCACACTATGGAGGGCAATCTGCTTTACTCAGAGTCTACCAGTATGCATGGAGAGCTCATCCAAAACAGTCTCACAAAAACATCCAGAATAATGTTTGACCAAATATCCTGGTAGCATGGTCCAGCCAGTTTGACACATAAAATTCACTATCACAGCCACCAAAATCCTTGGAACCTGTGTGTGTTACCTGAAGACAAGGTGATTATCCTGGGTTATGCAGGTAGGCCCTAAATCTAATGACAAGTGTCCTTATAAGAAAAACACAGAGGAGATACACTCAGAAGAGAAGGCCATGTGAAAACAGAAGAGATTGGAGTGATGTGGCCACAAACCAAGTAAGCCTAGGAATGCCTGCAGCCACCAGCAACTGGAAGGGCCAAAGAAGCCTTCACCCCTACAGACTCCAGAGGGAATGTGATTGTGCTGGTGCCTTGATTTTCGACCTCCAGCTTCCAGAACTGTGGGAGAATAAATTTCTGTTGTTTAAAGCCACCATTTGTGGTAATTTGTCATGGCAGCTGCAGGAAGCTAATACAAGTGGGAAATGGCAAGAAGCACGTCTGCCTCACTTCTCTACTGCGGTGGCTGGTCCAGACCTTCCACTTACACATACACACAAGCAGGAGGCGAGAGGCGATCCTCTCTTCCTCAGGACCCTTCACCTCTAGTCTCCTCCCACCTCCTGTCAAGGTCCCACTCTGCCCAAACAGCTCAGTTCTGCTTCCCCACACTAGTCAGCATCTCCTGCCTGCACAGCACCCCAGTCCTGTATGCCTCACTCTTCAGACTGCACGGCACCAAACATGCAGTCCTGATTCTCTCTTTCAGGCCTAGAAGAAAGGACTTAATCCTTCTGCTCAGCCCTGGACCTACTTCCTGTCACTGTCTCTCAAGTGGGCACACATTTGTTGTAAGTCTACTAGGAGTCAGGCACTCTTCAAAGTGCCAGGGACACCTAGAAGCGCCTGCCTTCCAGAAGTTCACTGTCTGCTCAGTAATTTCCCAGCCTCTCACCTCTCTGAAAGCACGGCCTGTGGTCACTGATTTCCAACAATCTTCTTGGTGCCTGCTCCTCCTCCATCTCGTAGGGTGCCAGGATAGTGCTGTGTAGGATATCAGAACTGAAATCTAACTGCAGAGCCTCTTTCAAATATGAAGTTTCATTTGTTGGTCTTTGCTGTGGAAAAAAAATGTATGGCAAATTAAAGTAAGGCATGGGGGTGAATTTGACACATGGAGTTACAAATCATTTCCGTTAAAGCCATAGACCTAAGGCCTAGTCTTGTTTGTATAAGCGATAAAGAACAATGATGTTATACTTTCCAATCTAGAGTAGTTAGTTTACATAAACATTAATTCAGTTACTAGAAAATTGTGAGGTCAGGTCTGATTTCAAATCCTGCATCTTTTAAAAAATATCATATTGTAAAATCCACTTCAATAATCAGGATGTTTTATCAGTATAAATTTGTATTTATTTATCAACTTATTATACTCTCTGAGTACAGGCATGCCTCATTTTATTGCAATTGACTTTACTGTACTTTGCAGATATTGTACTTTTTACAGATTGAAGGTTTGTTGCAACTCATGTCAAGCAAGTCTATTGGTGCAATTTTTCCAATAGCATGTGCTCACTACGTGTCTCTATATGTGACATTTTGGTAATTCTTGAAATATTTCCAGCTTTTTCATTATTAATATATCTGTTATAGAGATCTGTAATCAGTGATCCTTGTTGTTACCATTGTATAATAATTGTTTCGAGGTGCCACAAACCATGCCCATATAAGATGGCAAACTTAATTAATAAATGCTATGTGTGTTCTGACTGCTCCACTTACCAGCCATCCCCCCTCTTTCCCCCTGTCCTTGGGTATCCTTATTCCCTGAAACACAATATTGAAATTAGGCCAATTAATTACACTACAATGACCTCTAAGTGTTCAAGTCAAAGGAGGAGTCACATCTCTCACTTTAAATCAAAAGCTAGAAATGATTAAGCTTAGTGAAGAAAGCATGTTAAAAGCAGAGATAGGCCAAAAGCTAAGCCTCTTTCACCAAACTGTTAGCCACATTGTGAATACAAAGGAAAAGTTCTTGAAGGAAATGAAAAGTGCTACTTCAGTGAACATGTGAATGATAAGAAAGTGAAACAGCCTTATTGTTGATGTGATGGTCTGGATAGAAGATCAAACCAGCTACAAGATTCCCTTAAACTTGAGGTCCCCAACCCTTGGGCTGCAGACCAGTACTGTCCGTGGCCTGTTAGGAACTGGGCTGCACAGTGGGAGGGAAGAGGCAGGTGAGTGAGTGAAGCTTCATCTGTATTTACAGCTGCTCCCCATCCAGACATCACTGGCTGAGCTCCGCCTCCTGTCAGATCAGCAGCAGCATTAGACCCTCATAGGAGCTCGAACTCTACTGTAAACTGTGCATGCTAGAGATCTAGGTTGCACACTCCTTATGAGAATCTAATGCCTGATGATCTGAGGTGGAGCTGAGGCGGTGATGCTAGCACTAGGGAGCAGCTGCGGATACAGATTATGATTAGCAGAGAGGTTTGACTGCACAATAAATGTAATGCACTTGAACCATCCTGATACCATCCCCCCCCAGCCCCTGCCTCCCCAATTTGTGGAAAAATTGTCTTCTATGAAACCAGTCGCTGGTGCCAAAAAGGTTGGGGACCGCTGCCTTAAACCAAGCTTAATTCAGAGCAAGGCCCTAACTCTCTTTGATTCTATGAAGGCTAAAAGAGGTAAGAAAGCTGCAGAAAAAAAATTTGAAAAAATCAGAGGCTGGTTCATGAGCTTTAAGGAAAGAAGCCATCTCCATCACATAGAAGTGCAAGGTGAAGCAGCAAGCGCTGAGGTAGAAGCTGCATCAAGGTACTTGGAAGATCTAGCTAAGATCATTGATGAGGTGGCTACACTAAACAACAGATTTTCAATGTAGACAAAACAGTCTTCTATTGGAAGAGGATGCCATCTAGGACTTTCATAGCTAGAGAGAAGTCAATTCCTGGCTTCGAAGCATAAGCTGACTCTCTTGTTAGGGGCCAGTGCAGCTGGTGACTTTAAGTTGAAGCCAATGCTCATTTGCCATTCTAAAAATTCAAGGGCCCTGAGTTAGTATGCTAAATCTGCTCTGCCTGTGTTCTATACATGGAACAACAAAGCTTGGGTGACAGCATATCTGTTTACAGTATGGTTTACTGAAAATTTTAAACCCACTATTGAGACCTACTGCTCAGAAAGGAAGATTTCTTTCAAGACATTACTGTTTATTGACAATGTACCTGGCCACCCAAGAGCTCTGATGGAGGTGTACAAGGAGATGAATGTTGTTTCCATGCCTGCTAATACAACATCCATTCTGTAGCCCATGGATGGAGTAATTTTGACTTTCAAGTCTTATTATTTAAGAAATACATTTTGTAAGGCTATAGGTTCCATAGAGAGTGATTCTGTTGATGGATCTGGGAGAAATAAATTGAAAACCTTCTGGAAAGAATTCACCATTCTAGATGCCATTAAGAATATTTATGGGCTGGGCAGAGTGGCTCACACCTGTAATCCCAGCACTTTGGGAGGTCAAGGCAGGAGGATCACTTGAAACCAGCCTAGGCAACATACCGAGACCCTGTCTCTACAAAAAATAAGAAATGTTTGTTCATATTGCCACAATTGCAGCACCCAGGGATAAAAAAGCTGTGAGTTTGATGAGAAGTCTTCACCTCTCCAAAGGTCTCTTTGCTCTTAATCTCAAGAAAAAGGGGAATCTAAAGTAGTCCACTTAAGGGGGACCATGCAAAATGGCTGAAAATTAGGCCTGCCCAGGCCAAGGCTTGTCACAATTCTGTCATTCTGTAAAGCTTAGCCTTAAACAGACCAGGGCTTTGCCTGATTAAAAACTGTATCTTCTGTTTTATCTAAGGCTAAACATATTTCTCCTGTTCCAGCCAGTGACCATATCCAACCGCCTCATCCTACAAGAAAATTGATTGTAAGCATCCTCAAAATGCATTTCCTTTCATTTTAAAATGTTTATTTACTGATTCACAAAGTAATAATGCTCATTGTAAAATATGCAAAATACAAAACATATAAATAAGCATGAAAAAAAATCAGTCACCCATCTACAATAAGGCAATAATTGCTAATATCCTAATATACTTCCTTTAAGTTCTTTATGTATTTTTTCCTCCACATAATCACAATTCTATATGCAATTTTGTGCCTTGCCTTCTGATTCACATGGTTTCATATTTATCCATGAGTTCTCTCATTGAAAATGTTATCTTGAATAACTACATAGCAATTTATAGAAACATCAAAATTTACCTAACTCTTCCTCAAAGTATGGCATGTAGGTTGAGAATCTTGTCACTCTAGATGCAAGCCATCTGAGTAGAGTGACACGATGGTGTGACTGAAACAGCAGTGACATTGCAATCAAATTCTAGATGTGAGACCTGGGTCAGCCGCTTGTTCTTGCTTGTGTGACTTTGGACAAACTACTTAATTTATCTGAACCTAAGTTGCTTTCCTCACATATAAAACAGAGCCAGAAATGTCTACTTCAGTGGGTTGTTCTAAATCAGGAGTTGTCAGACTACAGCTCAGGGGCCAGTTCCAGGCCACTACCCATTTTTGTAAATAAAGTGTCAATGGAACATAGCCATCCTCATTCATTTATACATTGAGTATGGCTACTTTAGCACTACAAGGGCAGAGTGGAATGGCTGTGACAGAGACATGGCCTGAAAAGCCTAAAACATCTGGCCCTATATAGAAAAAGTTAGATGACTCCTATTCTAAATAATGGACTGGAAAGTAACTATGTAGACAGAAGCAGCTTACCCAAATGTCAGAGATTATTCATAGCAGAGCTCTCGGACCACAGCAGGCACTCACTAAATATTTGTTCAAAGGAAGTGTAACCAGATGGAGAATTTTATTCACCAGAATTCCTGCATTCTGTAGGATAGGTCAGATTTGGGGAGAAACATGAAGAAGGAGGTGATTCAGAAAAGCAGCAATGAGAACCCTGTGGAGAGAGGGAGAAAACGAAATTTTAACATCTGGGAAACTGTGGGGACAAGGAGAACTGTGCGAAGAGGTTTTGAAGCTTTCTGGGTAATGTTCTGAATAAAATTCCTGTGCAGTCCAATTAAAGTAATCCATAGTAAAGATCAACACTATTCTTTAAGACTTTCAGAGTAAGACCAGTGTTTATTTATTTCAACTCAGTGTAGGGATTGGATCACAAGGAGTATAGCTTTCAAATAGATTATCAAATGAATGGGATAAAAACAAGTCACTCTGCCAGCATATACACAGAAGCTATGTAACTGTCATTCTCCATGTCCTCCTGTCACTCATTTATCATGTAGGCTAGGAACATCATTGTTTTGTTTTCCTCAAAAAAACATTTAACGAGCTCCATCACCAGTTTTCTTTTTTTATAATAATAGCTTTATTGTGTAACAGTTCACATAACATACAATTCACCCATTTAGAGTATATGATTCAATGGTTTTTAGTATGTTCGTAGTGTTGTGCAACCACCACCATAATTAATTTTAGAACATTTTCATCACCACAAAAAGAAACCTTGTACCCAACCCATTTGTAATCACTCCCTTTTCCCCACAAACCTTTCAGAGCTAGTCAACCACTAATCTGCTTTTGGTCACTCTAGATTTGCCTATTATGCACAAAATCATATATGTGGTCTTTTGTGACTGGCTTCTTTCACTTAGCATAATGTTTTCAAGGTTTATTCATATTGTAGCATTTAACAGTACTTCACTCTTTATTGCTGAATAATATTCTCTTGTACGAATATAGCACATTTTATTTATTTATTCATCAGTTGATGAAGGTTTGTGTTGTTTCTACTTTTTGCTGATATGAATAATGCTGCTACAAACATTTGTATACAAATTTTTGTGTATGGAAATATATATTTTCATTTCTCTGGGATATATACCTACAAGTAGAATTGCCGAGTCATATGATAATTCTTTTCCTGAACCCACTCCAGCACTGGGCATTTTAACTTAAGTTTTTACTTTTCTAGTTTCAGAGGCAAAAATATTTGCATTTTCTCAAATAGTAATAAGATAGGACTTTTGATGAGAGGTGCTCATTGATTATGTATTTCTTTCTTTGTGAGTTCCCTAGTCCTACTCTGCCCCTTTTTCTTTTTTTGAGACAGCATCTCATTCTGTTGCCTGGGCTAGAGTGCAGTGGTGTTACCACAGCTCACTGCAACCACAAACTCCTGGGCTCAAGCAATCCTCCTGCCTCAGCCTCTCAAGTAGGTGGAACTATAGGCATACACCACTATGCCTGGATAATTTTTATATGTTTTGTAGATACAGGGTTTCACTATGTTGCTCAGGCTGGTCTGGAACTCCTGGCCCGGAGAGATCCTCTTGCCTTGGGCTCCCAAAGGGCTGGGATTACAGGCGTGAGCCACTGTGCCCAGCCTACTCTGCCCCTTTTTCTATTGGAAGGCTCATTTTTTCCCTGATTTGTAAGTTCTCAAGTGAGGTCCCAGAGGCAGTCTATGGGCAGTATATTAAATATTGGATATTTTTATTGGGGGGAGGGCATGTCTGTCAAGATTAACCAAAAGGAAGTGAGAAAGCATAACTATTATCCATGAGACCCGCTCCTTTCTCTGCTTGAAAAAGAGAATCCTACGTTGGCCCACTTAGAAGTACTCTGTCCCACCCCCTCCAAAGAGGGTCCAGCTGGGCTTTAGTGGTAGAGACTAAAAAAGGAGGGAGGGGATAAGAGGACTTTTTTTCCAGGGTTTTCAGTTAAGAAAGGAAAAAGAGCAGACTGGATGTGAGGAAACGGATGGAAATGAAAGGTAGAGATTTAACAAAAAATGTTAAGGGTCATATATACCTTTCATTTTATTTAAGAAGAAATACAAGAAAATTTTGAGTTATTTAAAGATTTCTCTTTTATGGCCCAGCTGGTTTCTCTGATTATGACAATGCTTTCTTTAAGTTCAGACTATGGCTTGCTTCATAATCTGTAAATATATGATGATTAATTAAGAATTTCTGGGCCTGGGGGGGATTCTTTCTAGTAAAGCTTTCCTTTAGTGGAATGTGAAGTTGTGTGGCAGATAAGGCTAGGGTGCTCATGTGTTCAAATGACCATTTACCAATGAAATGGAGAGTCATGTTTGACAACAGGCAGATCATCAGATCATCAGTCAGTATCCCTTGCCGCCAATCTGGCTGTGAGAGTCCCTGAGTACCAAAAAACCCAAGGTGCATCCTTTATATAACATAGCATACTTTCTATTCTAATGTAGCTTAGATAAAATGCAACAATATTGATTTTCTTTCAATCTCATGAAGCTAAGGGTTCTAAATATCTTGAGGTCTGTAGCTGTTAAGAAATCTTGAAAAATCCTCTAGTTTAATCCTTTTATCTTACTTCTTTGATCAACGTAGTATATCAATAAATGTTTTGAATGTACCTATATGTTAAAACGATGTGAAAAAGACTATTGAGATTTTGACTGTAGTTTTTGTTTTTATCTTTAGAAACTCAGAAAAAAAAATTTCTGGTGGAAAATAAAATCACTGGGTGGAATGGTATATCAAAAATAGGGAAGTAACACTCAGACGCCGACTGTCCTTCCACTTTCAAGCTACTGTCCAGGAACACAGGAAGAATTCAGAGCCACATTTTTTCCCTTCCTTTTCAGAGAGGCGGGGCTTAAGATTTAGTCTGGAATTCAGATGCCTATTGATGACTGCTCTGTTGCAGCTATCCCAAGAGGACAGACAGCTGCTCTGCTCATTATTTCAAACCACACCAGGGTAGAAGCTTGTGCTTCCAGATGGAAACTGATATGTATCCTCACAGGGAGTCGTGCTTTCAAGGACCTCATGTAAGTAATTAGGGACCTGCTAGAACTTTACTACCGAAATTGCAACGAGAAAAAGAGGAAAATTACAAGGAAGAAGAAGAAAGCTTTGCTTTTAAATCTATCACATCCATCATTTTTTAAAATGTCTTTTTTATTTGTTTGTGTTTTACTGCTAACTCAAGTGAGTCATTCCGTGGCTACTATTGTTTCTCAGTTACTGTGCTTTTAAAACTCATGGTCTCTTTGCATTTCCAAACCGAATGCTGAAAATGAACTCTTCCTCCAGATTCCTGACACTTTCATCAGATAAAGTGAGTTTGCTTTTACTTTTTGAGTTCTTTGTCTCATAAATAGTTTATTTCCAAAAGATGTAATGTTTGCTGCAACTGTTTTAATTTTTTCCTTTGCTTTTGAAACACAGCATTTAGAGCTGCCTAATTTGTACTTCTTTCTCCCCCATTTTATTTAACTATTGACTGACAACATTGGCGGTGGGGGGGTGTCCATTTACTCTGAGTTAATTAGTATCTAAGTCAAATAAAAAAGAAATTACCATGTTTATCAATAGATAAATGTGTCATATAGTGTGCTATACTATAATGTAGTTTATTTAACCTAAATTTATTGAGGCATATGGAAATTCAGATGTTTTAGGAAATCATCATCACATTCCAGTTGGGTGATTAAAATATATAATTACATATATATTCAAGTAAAAGATCATCTGTAATTAAGGAATGGCTTATAGAAACTTTTCAATCAGATGATGTCTTTCCTGTAATTATTTTCAACACAATTTACACTAATGCAGTAACAGACCTAACTTCAATTTGCCTTCTTCAATAAGAATTTATTATTTATTTTTAAGTGGCACTTACACTTAAATTTAAATCCAAGGTCAGACTTTCTCAGCTTCTAGCTGGAACTTATAAGTTTTTTTCCTCATGTATTTAATGCAATCTAAGAAATGGTTGTTTCTAGTTACAAAGGTAACTAGGTTACCTTTAGGTTGCTCTATTACAAAGGTAATAGTTACAAAGGTAATAGTTGCTAACTCATCTCTCCACCCATTTTTCGTATCACTGACTTTTTAAAAATGCAGTTTGAAATTACCGTTTCATTCACCTGCCTAATGTTGGTGGTGTCTATGACCACATCAACTCTGAAATACTATATGTGGCATTTAAGTTACCCTCTAAGGTACTCTCCCACTTGATAATTCTAATCATATTTTCCAGCATTTCTCAAAAAACTTTTCTCCTGTCAGGCTGGTCTCCCTTGTATGCTATTCTCATTCCCATTTTACATGGTGTCCCAAAAGCTGCCATACCTAGGGGAAATGGGAAATTGTATATTTTGTAAAGAAAGGTACATTTAGCTACGGTTTCCCATTTTCCCTATGTATGGCAACTTTTGGTATACCCTGTATTATCTTCAATCACATCATGTTCTCTTCTAGGAAAATGCTCTTTTAAAATGTAAAATTGATAGAATTTCAGGGCATACTGAATGTGAAAAATAACAGAGAAGTAGAAATCAAGGTCTCTCAGGTTACTGTGATAATATCATTCACTGAGAATGAGAATGGAGAAGAAAGCCCAGGTTTATGGGAAAGAGGAAAACTTAATTTTGGATGAGTTGATTTGAAGGGCTGGTGGAACACATCCAAATAAAGGCATCCTATAACCAGTTGGGTATTTGGGTTTGGACTGAGAAGACTAGGCTAGAGATCCAGATCCATGAATAATTTTAAACGATTGTTTGTTAAGCCATGCAAGTGGATGAGACCATGCTGGGTATATTCTAAAATGAGATTATAAGGAAAGCTAAATACAGAATCCTAGGAAATATTAACTTTTATGTAGGGGTTTGAGGAAATATCACAGCCAGAGAGGTTTGAGGTAGGCAGGAAATCAGATATCGTGGAAGCCCACTATGTAGAATATCTCAAGAATGAGGCAGTGACCAACAGTGTAAAAAAAGGGGATTAAGAGAAGAGAAGCTGGAGGGCAGAAAAGACTAGGTGCATGGGCAGCTGGAAAAAGTGAGTTGGGAAAGAGGAAACATTCCAGGAAAGCACCAGTGAATATTTAACATAAAGTGCAACAGACTGAAGTCCCTGGGTTTCCATAGAACTTTATACCCTATTAAATTAAATTTGATAATGTCTAAGAGTTTAATTGTCTAACACTTAGACAACTGCTATATGAAAAATACTATAAAAGAGTTATGAATTGGCCAAGAGTAAAAGTATAACAAACTGGGAGCCAGGGGCAGAAAAGTCTGGTGAAACAGGTAGGGCAAGAAATGTAGTTGGGTGCTTTGGGCTAAGAGTGAGCAGTGTATTTCAAAGCAGACGTAAAGTTTATGGAGTGAATTATGCCTATCACAAATCTGTTTCTCCAGTCCATATCTTTCTCCAGATCCTCAGTCTCATGAAAATGTCCTGTGGGTGCTGCAAATTCAACGTTTTCAAAATTAGAGCTCATTTTCTTCTCACCTACTCTAACCCATCTCTAAATCTGCTTCTCCTCTATTCAGATAACAGCATTACCTGTCACCCAGTTGTCTGAAGCAGAAACCTCTCATTTCTGTCATCAAGTTCTGTCCATTCTTTCTCCACATTCTTTTGATTCTATCTTCTCATTCTTAATTCCCATTGCTATTGCTTTAATTCAGGTCCTGAAATATTATTCCTAACTGGTATCCCCTCTTCTAGTCCTTCCTCTTCTTCCCAATCCATCTTCCATAATTCTAATTATGCAAATCTGATTTCCCTGATTAAAAAGCCTCCCAATTATAGTGAGGAGAAAGTCTGAGCTCCTTAGCATGGCATCATGCAAGGCCCTTGCTGACCTGGCCTTTACTCTACATCTTAGCTGCGTCTCCAGTTACTTTCAGCCTCCATTTCTTATAACATCACCAAATTTCTCCTTGCTCTTCAACTCACCAAGCTATTTAAAAAACAAATTTTTTTTTTTATAGAGAAGAGGTCTTGCTGTGTTGCCCAGGCTGGTCTCAAACTCCTGGCCTCCAGCGATCCTCTTGTCTTGGACTTCCAAACTGCTGGGATTACAGGCACCACCATGCCCAACCACCATTCTCTTTTATGTTTGATTCATTATAAAGACTGAGCAACAGTACTGCACTACTAAGATCATAAGCCTACATAGTGGAGGGTGATGGATTGGGGAAGATGAATACAAGTGACTTGGCCTAGCCATAGAAAAAAGAATAGGGGCC
>NW_012135414.1:1813924-1840224 GCF_000956105.1 Propithecus coquereli
AGGCAGGTGGATCGTTTGAGCTCAGGAGTTCGAGACCAGCCTGAGCAAGAGTGAGACCCCATCTCTACCAAAAATAGAAAGAAATTAATTGGAGAGCTAAAAATATATAGAAATAATTAGCTGGGTGTGGTGGCACGTGCCTGTGTCCCAGCTACTTGGGAGGCTGAGGCAGTAGGATTGCTTGAGCCCAGGAGTTTGAGGTTGCTGTGAGCTAGGCTGACGCCATGGCACTCTAGCCTCGGAAACGGAGTGAGACTCTGACTCAAAAAAAAAAAAAAGAAAAGAAAAGAAAAAAGAAGAGGAATGGCAATGCATCTTTGGTAAGTGATGTGATCCTCCTTTGACTCAATGCTTATTGACTATGTTTCTTAAATAAGGTATGATTCAAAGAACTATCAGGGAGACAAGCATACCTAACAGGGCTAATTTCAAGGAATTTATGATCTAATTAAAGAAATAGGTCATATATAGGGAAGTGACTAATGTGACTGATTTTCTTGAGTTCCTTATAATACATCAGATGCATAATTTTACAGTCACAAATATATACATTCAAAGACATCAGGTAATTAATAATAGGTAAGAAATGGGTAGTCAAGACAAGTGCTACAGGAATTCAGAGGAGAAAGAGATTATTTTGGGATAGGGTTCAGAGTAGGTTTCACAGCAGAGATAGCATTTGAAGCCTGAGTAGGCTGGAGTATGTATCCAAGGATTTATCTACACAGAAGTCAAAATGGAAGGCTTGAGAGTGAATGAAATTCTAAAAGATAGAGTATGTAGAGGACCAGGAGCAGAAGCTAGTCATAAGAGAATGCTCATGTTTAGGAGCATGAAGAGGGTAGGGAAGAAAAACAGAAATGATTTGAAAGGTAGAATGAGATTGATTCCAGAGTAGGAGCATGAAAGACATGAGAAGAGAGAGGTTGGGGCCTTCTGTTCATGCTCAGGTTTTATAGATGTCAATTATGTATATTTGAATGTGCCTTAAGTACCCATGTAGGTGTTAAGAAGCCCACCTAAGTACTCCAAAGGAATGGCCATGTAGGACCCCAGCTTCATCCTTAGCTGCATGCTGACCACAAAATGTGGGCTATTATTCCTCAGCTTCAGGGGTATTGGACCAGTACCTTGGCTGTTTGCTTAGCCTATGCTGGGAAATCATGAAATTTCCCCAAAGGCTTGCTGTTGGTACGGAGTGCTGTTGATCTTTGCTAGTTCCTTTAAAGTCCAAAAGAATATACTTCCCATATAACTTTTAATAAGCAGTCATTTTAGAACATAATTGTGTTGATCCAACTTTTTATAACAAAGTTAAAGGCAAACTAGTTTTTAACACTTTTCTAGTTCTTCCAGAATAGCTTTGCCAATTAAACTTTCTGAACTTCTATTAGTCAGGGATGACTAAGAACTCTTGGGCTTGCCTCATTTCCCTAGCAGCCAGATAAAAAATAAAATAATTTATTGGTTTAAAACATGATACTTTCATAGTCCATAAAGAAAAATACATTTAAAAATCCTAATAAAGGGTGATATTTCACAAAAACAAACACAAAGTCATTATATTTATTTGTACCTCTTTTCTATAATTGGAAAAGCTAGCCCAGGGATAGTTCACCACTATATGTGCTCTAAAAACTGATTGGCTGGCATGATAACCTGATTAGTAATTGGGGCTATGAATAGTGATTAAATAGTCCTGAAATATGAATTTTACAAAGGATTCTCTTCCAGTTATAAGTATTTTAATCAGTACATTTGTAAGCATGCCTCTGAATTTCATACTCTTGTAATCCTAAAGTTGACCCATACACTTCAGGATGTTACTGAGTTATTTTCAGCCAATATAATCTTAATCTTTACATACTTTTCCTAGGGGAAAAGAACAGCTTTCCCTATGCAGTGTAGCCTCATAAGGCTACTTGGTGCAATAGGAGCAATTCTTTTTCTGGGGAGGCTATAACCAATCTGGCTTATGCAGTGATATCTGGTTTGAACAGCAGTACAACCTCAGGTAACTTTACCTGCTGGGCTTCAGTCTTTTTGTCTATAAAATGAGGGTTATAGAATCTTAATGTTAATCATAACATCTTAATGTTATTATCCGTCCTGAGTGAATATGGGTAAAGTATTTACCTATACATGGGTGGAATTTACAGAAAGCTGGAGTACTTTATAATAATTAAATCACCAACTAAAAGAACAAGACAAGTCCCTGTTATAAGAAATGTTCCCAAAGTGGTCAAATGAGCATCTGTCAGGAATGCCGTAGAAAGGTTTTCCCCTTTGATGAGAAGGTTGGATTTGATGATCTCTTAAGACCTGGGGATCACTGATAGTCTAATAATGCCCTTAATTCTTGAAGTTATATTTCTGCTTATGGAGTACTCTATAGAAAAATCTAATTTTTGTTATACTACAAAGCCATAAATACTTCTTTGCAGTTTATAGAGTCCTCAGACTAAAGTCAAATGAAGCCAAATCAAACAAAACTTAACTCATGGGGAAGATTTTTGGTATGTTAATTCACACCATTAAATAGCAATCCAGCAATAGAAATCCAGAAATGTAATATTATTTACCCATAGAAAAGTGATCTCAAGAAGTCAACAGAAAATGCCTCCTAAGGCTCTTTGCTGCAAACTGATCTCAAGAAAACATAGGAGAAAATACTAAAAAGAAGGTCATTTCATTTAAGGTTAAATGATTCCATGAACACAGAACTACCTGACTATATATGGAAATATAAAATTCTCAATATTGGTAAAACAAACACAAAACTTAGAAGTGGCTTAGTAAGTATGCACAAATTCTCAAAATGTATTACCTACTGTTAAAAGTATTTATACTTATAGTTACATTATTCCTACCTATAATGTTAAGCATTAAGTATCTTAAAAACACACTGTAGTATAATTTACAAACAAAAAGTCACATATATTAAGTGTATATCCAAATTTTTAGAAACTAAACATTCTGGGTGTAAGTAGCACCCAGATTTTAAAAACTGAACATTAAACATTATTTTTGAAGTTAATTTTCTTAACTTTCAATAGAAAAAATTAATGTTCTACTCTGGGTATTTGGTGGTATGCCATGTAACGTTAAAAGCAATATGCCTATCTTGACTTTCAAGTGACTTTCGATACCACTTGCAGTAGGCAGAATAATAGCTCCCCAAAGGTATCCACGTCTTTTATTTTTTCCACCCCATCCCACTCCTGATATCCACATCTTAGTCCCTGGAACCTGTGAATATGTTACCTTACATAGCCTGAGGGATTTTGCAGATGTGGTTAAGGATTTTGAGGTGGGAAAATTATTCTGGTCTATTGGGTGGACCCAAGGTAATCGCAAGGGTCTTTTGAAGTGAGAGAGAGAGGCAGGAGAGTCAGAGATGTGACAATGGAAGCAGAGGGCAGAAGGATCACAAGTGAAGGAAGGTGGAAATCCTCTAGAATAGCAGCGGGGAACCATTTTGTGTTGGAAGGGCACATTAATTTAGCTGTAACCAAATAATGCCACGTTCAAGAAACTTCAATTAGATATACTTAAAAATGTACATTATTTTGTAAAAATCTACTATGTACATAATTTCAAAAATGAAAACTATTTGTTAATTTTAACATTAACTAACCTTTTAATGACTTTGTTGTGTCTGTTTTTGTTGAAAAGCATTTGAATATTTGGTTGTAGCATGGAGGTTCACAGTCTCAGTTGATTTTCTAGATGGGTTTCAGTCATTTGTGACCTTAAGGGCATCTTGATTTGGGTTAGGTAGGAGGATGTAGATTCACAGCAATAAGTGGTTGAAAAGCAAGAAAGCATTTTTCAGGCATGTTGCCAAAGGTGTAGGTATTCTACTGCATTTTTCCATATTTCAATTGGATCTTTCTCAGCATCAGTGACTAAAATGTCATCTACTGAGAGCTCAATCCATTCCATCTGTAGTTCTTTACGTGCCTTGGTGATACCTACTTGGTGAGGCTGAAATGCTAATTTGGAGTGTGATGTCATGATTTTCCAAGTCAGTGAGTCTTTCATTGTATTCTCCAATTAATAGGTCTATAACAGCTGCATATTATTCAAATGATTTGCATATATCATCCTGCCCATCGATGACCTTTGCTAATTGGGGAAAATGTTCATCTGAAATTTCCTTTCGAAGAAGAAGTGTTTTAAAAAAGATAGCTTTTTTCAAAATGCTTGGAATTTTTTACACATATCATATATAGACTTAGTTTTACCTTGCAAAGAAATACCCAAGTCATTTTCATTTGACATGATATCACACAGAAATGCTATAGAAATCTTCTTTCAAAAAAAATCTTCTTTCAATAATTCATGTTGCTGATTTTGTTCTTCATAAAATTTAAAATCCGCTCTCACAGAGATAAAATTTTGGCTAACACCTGTCCCTGTGATAGCCAACACACTTTAGAATGATACGGTAGGCCAGGCTTGATGGCTCATGCCTGTAATCCTAGCACTCTGGGAGGCCGAGGTGGGAGGATCGCTTGAGGTCAGGAGTTCGAGACTAGTCTGAGCAAGAGTGAGACCCTGTCTCTACTAAAAATAGAAAGAAATTAGCTGGACAACTAAAAATATATAAAAAAAATTAGCCGGGCATGGTGGTGCATGCCTGTAGTCCCAGCTACTCGGGAGGCTGAAACAGGAGGATTGCTTAAGCCCAAGAGTTTGAGGTTGCTGTGAGCTAGGTTGACCCACGGCACTCTAGCCCAGGCAATAGAGTGAGACTCTGTCTCGAAAAAAAAAAACAACAACAACAACAAAAAAAGAATGATACAGCAAATCCACACTGAATATCTCATCATTCAACTTTAGCATGTTAGGAAACTGAGGCTGCCATGTTGCATTTGCAGGAATACAGTTAACAATACTTATAACTTGTTGCCAAGTGTCACTTAAAATCATAGTTTTAGCACAGAGATTTTGCTGATACAAGATACAATGAAAACAAATGAGAGCATCTGGCTAGAGTGCAGTGGCGTCATCATAGCTCACGGCAACCTCCAACTCCTGGGCTAAGGCAATCCTCCTGCCTCAGCCTCCCAAGTAGCTGGGACTATAGGTGTGCACCACCATGCCCAGTTAATTTTTTCTATTTTTAGTAGATATGGAGGTCTCGCTCTTGCTCAGGCCGGTCTTGAACTCCTGATCTCAAGTGATCCTCCCACCTCGGCCTCCCAGAGTGCTAGGATTATAGGTGTGAGCGACCATGCCCCGCCTGCTAATACTTTTTATTTTTAAATCTGTGCAATAAACCCTTCATATTTTCTTGTCATGGGAGGTGCACCACCTGTACATACACTCACTAAATTTACCAAATTCAGTCCAACTTCACATTTATCTTGAAAGCTGTCGAAGATATCTATTCCCTGTGTTCTGTTCACAAGAGTGCCCAAAGCGAGTAATTATTCACAGCAAAGAAAATCTTCTGTTATGACCTGAATGAAGTATAAAACCTGCGCCAAAGTCAGTAGTATCATTTGATTCATCCAAAGCAATTGAATAATATACGTTTTCCTTTCGAGATATTGCATGAAGTCGTTCTGTTAAGTTGAAGGCTAATTCATGCTGCCGGTCAGTTATGGTTCTCCTTGAAAGAGGCAGTTGTTTGTACTTTGAAATGTTACTGGGGTCTAAGCATCCTAAAACTTCAACAATGCATTCTTTCACAATTTCTACAACACTGAATGCCTTCCTTTTTTCTCGAGTATATAAGCTACTTTATAAGTTGCTTCAGTAGCATTATTTCCAGGCCTTATTGCTGCTTGAATGAAAAGAAATGAGAGCATCTGTATCTGCTCATACTGCTTTGAAAGAATTGTCTTTGCTTTTGCTTTTCATCTTTTAATTTCTGCAATACAACCTTTCATGCTTCTTCCTCTAATTTAAAATATTTGAGGTTCTTATGAGTGTTATAATGCTGATGAGCATTGAATTTCTTTATCGTTGATATGGCAGTATCCCAAAGCAAGCAAATCATCTTATCTTTCGCAGAAACAAGATAATATTGCAATTCCCAATCTCATTAAAAAATCTATTTTCTTCCTTCAGCGTTCTCTTGGTCTTCCTTTTGACATGATGGGCTGTGAAGCAGACAGAATTAAAAAATACTGTCAAGCTGTGCAACTATTCACAAATTCCACTTCAAACAGAAACTCAGTGCACCATTGTCAAAAGCTGATTAACAGACTGGCATACTCAACCCCCATCAACTCTCGCCAACCAGTCTCATGGGGTAGTGGTGCCAGTTAGGCAGGGGGAGTTAGACCAAATCATGAGTGTAGCAGCTGTCAATTTAGCCCTTATGGCTTACTAATGTTCTAATTGTGCCAGTAAATCTGGGAGGATTATTTCTTTTGAAACTTATTTTATTCTTTGGTATTTGAAATATGTTCATTTTAAAAATAAAATATAAAAGATGAAGAAAAATGTATCAATATGAATAAAAGGATTTGTTCTGTAAAATTTGGATTTAGTCAAAAGGCCACACGTAAGGACCTAGAAAGCCACATGTGGCCTTAAGGCTGCAAGTTCCCCACCCCTGTTCTAGAAGGAAGGCAACCCTATTGACAGCTTGATTTTAGTCCGTTGAAACCCATTCTGGATTCCTAACATCCAGAACTATAAGATAATAAATTTGTGTTGTTTTAAGACACTAATTTTGTGGTAATTTGTTACAGCAGCAATATGGAACTAAAACACTGTTTATAGTCTGGTCAATCTGTGTCAGATTCATGTATCTCGTCGCCTATTTAATAGCTTCTTGTGTCTATCTCATAGGCATCTCAATCATATCATGTCCTGAATTAAAACTTTACTTCTTTCTTCCCAAACCTGGTCACTCCGCTGGCCCTTCTCTTCTTAGTAAATGGCACAAACATCCAATTACTAATGGCAGAAACCTGGAAGTCATTTTTGATTTCTTCCTTTTCTCTGTAATCCCTTTATAGATAATCCATAATTAAGTTTCATCAATTTTACTTTCAAAATATATCTCATATCCATCCAATTCAGTTAAGTTTCACTGCCACCATTCTTGATTCCCATCCAATCCATTCTCCACACAGCTGCCAAAGTGAAATTTGATGGCACTTCCTTGCAGAAACCCCGTAATGTCTGTCCCTTTGTGGCTGATGTGACCCTTTCGTGGCTCCAAGCTAGCTGCACAGGAACTAATAGTTCACACGTATTCTGCAAATTAGAGTTTCATTATTAATTGAAATACATCCCAAACTGCAAAAAATTTGATGACGTTTGAAATTTGCTGTACAGCAAGAAATCTCAATGAGCTGTTAGATTGTTTAAACAGTTTCATCTGTGGTAAATTTTTTAATGGTTATGGTTGTAAAAAATTTTTTACTGTTTTCTATCATCAATTCAGTCAAAGTTTCCTCTCAATGGTGACTCAGGAATTTTAAAAGATCATTGAAATGTCTTCAAGCCTGATGCGATGGTGGAGCGCCTGTAATGCCAGCTACTCAGGAGACTGAGGCTGGAGAATGGCTTGAGTTTGAGTCTAGCCTGGGCAACACTGCAAGACCCCATCTCCTAGAAAAATAAAAAAATAAATAAAATAAATGGTCTTTCTCAGGAGTTGTGCGATCTCTTTCCTAACAGTTTTTCTACCGCTGCCACGTTTCTACCGGGACGTCCCTGGGCCTTGAGACTGGTTGGAGTTCCCTGCAGCAGAGGTCAACGCTGTGCTGATTACAAAGATCAGTCAGTATCTGCCTTGTCTTGGTCAGCATTCAACACTCCACCAGAGTGGCAGACATGGCAAGGAGTGGCAGGGCGCTCTGGGCTGGATGGGCTACGCAACAGTATCGTTTTGGTCCTCGTCTGCGAAATGTCTGAGGGAGTGGAAGGCCTAAGAGCTCCCCCGTTGGGTGCAAGGCCAAAGAAACTACCCCGTGAGTGGCCTTGTGTTTCAGTGCGCCGGTCGCTGGCAGAGGAGAACGCTTCGCGGCGGGAACAGAGGCTGGCAGGACAGCTCTGCCATGGCCCCAAGAGCCGCCGAGACAACATAAGGCTCTTTGCCGTTCCGCACCGGCCTCCTCTTCTGAAAACCGTTGGGAAGGGGGCGGATCGTGTCCGAGGAGCAGCCAATCACAGGAGTCTTCTCAGGAGACGTGAGGGCGCGTTCGCCGATTCGGCGTTCCGGGTGGGTGTGGCGCGGCGTGCGAGTAGCGGGGCCAGGGTCGAGCGACGAGTCATCGATCCACGCACCTGAGTTGCGGAACCCGAGGGGCGAGCTTGCGCCCCGCCTGCTTTCCGGCGCTCGGTTAGGCTCTCGCCCGAGGAACGCGGCGAGAGCGGCGGCGGCAGCGGCGCGGGAGCAATCCTCAGACCATTGTCTGGTGAGAGCCGCGCGTTAGCGGGAGACTCGGGAGAGCATCCTGCCTGCCCCCAGGGCCTCTTCCTCCAGCCTCCTATCCCCAGGCCTCAACTCCGCCGCGTCCAGGAGCTTCCCACCCACCGCGCCTCCAGGCCCGCTCCCCAATCTGGTCTTCGCCCTATGTCCCGCGGGCCTACATGATAGGGCCCTTCATTGGCTGTGCCTTGTGGCCCGCGGAGCAGACGGGCTCAGTGTGGGCCTCTATGAGTAGGGGCGAGAGACGTAGAGGGGGACCTAGCTTGACTCCATCCCCTTGGGAAGTGCTGTCCAGACCAGCAAGGAAAGGTAGTGTCCCGTTATGGAGGTGTGCGAGAGAGGGTGGAGAGCTGCTTGACAGACGGGTGTAAAGGACTGGGCTAAAAGATGATCTTGAAGGTACCCGCCCTACCCTATGTTTACATTCTGAGTCTGGGCTTCCTTGAAACTTTGATAAGCGTTTCTTTTTTTCCCCCAACCCCGAGCACGCTTGTAAAATTGTTAGAACACAAGAAAGTGTTCTTTGCTCCTCTGATAGGAGGGGTGGGGTACAGTTTAGCAGTATAGATAACTGGTTAATCCAACTATAGGCGCTCTGGAAGGAGAAACCAAACTGAATTACAGCTCGGGAATAGGGTTCTGAGTTTCAGACCACTTTATATAGCCCTTGCTTCTTATTCTTGTGAGTCTCATCCTCACTGCACTAAAGGGTGATTTATCATGTTCTCTTCAAGGAAGGTTAGCTGTCATGGATGTTTTAGAATGAACAGACACAAGACAAACACTGGGTGTGGGACAGTATCCTGAGAGCTGAAGTCATTCAGATCTGGGTTTGAGTTTTGCTTCTGTCAATTATTAATTACTTAACTGTGATTTGGGGCAAAAAATTATTTTCTCTATGCCCTGTCTGTAAAAGGGGGCTAATAAAGAGGGCTGTTAGGATGAAATGAGTAAACGCTCGTAAAGCTATTAGCACAGTATTTGGCATTTCGGAAGTGCTTAGCAAAAGTTTACTGTTACTGTTGTCTCCTCTGCAGTGACTACTTGAACCAAGTGTTCGTTATTTTAAATTGATTAGCTTAAAAAAATTCTCTTCACAAAGAATTCTTTTTCCACAGTTGAGTGGGACATTATTTTTCTGGAAAGGGTTGTTCACCTGTTGTCAGTATTTATAACTGACAATCTTGGGTTGAGAGAATGCAGAAAGTGATCTTCAGGAATTGGGTTTCTTAGGATTCTCAGTGAGTTCAAGATGAAGGCATACTTCTCCATGAATCATCAATCAACCAATCATCTATCATCTGTCTGTCTATCTTTTGGTGGCTCTGGTTACAGTTATGGAATTAAAGAGTGAAATGGATGCAAATATCCAATCCCTCCTTCTGACTTTCTGAGCTTTAGGCTTGAGGGAGTTATGGACAACACACCAACTTCATAGTGTTTATTTAAAAGACTTCTTGTTTTTAATAATGAAATATTTCAAATATCCTGAAAGGGACAGAAGTCAATATGATACCCTCTATCAATCACCAAGATTTAATACATAATAACATGTTGCCATGTTTGTTTCCGATCCTTGCTTATGGTATGATTTTTTAAAATAAGTGTTTATATAAAGAGAGCTAAAGCCCTTTCATCTCCATTTTCTTTACCCTTTTCTCCCTCTACAGAGGTAACTATAATATTTTCCTGAGTTGGTGTGTAATTTTACTATATATAAATAAACAATATATAGTAATGTTTTGCATATTTTAAAAAATGTACAAAATGGTAGCCAGCTCTTTAGAATTTGCTGTTTTCCCCAATGCTGTCTTTTTGAGATTTATCAATATTGACAAATATAGACATAATCCATTTTATTTATTTATTTTTTTTCACTTAGCCTTAACTTGAAACTCATCCATTTGTTTTAATTGCTGTTCAGTATTCCATTGTGTAAAGAAATCGGTTTTGTTTGTTTTACATTGCACTTTATGCAACTTAGATTCCCCTATCGCAGATTAAGTCCATTTTGTCACATTTATTCATTCTATACTGATGATGAAGACTCTGGCCATAGTTCTCAGTATAAAAATGTATCTATCTTTGGGCACGGTGTCTTACCCAGAACAAATAACAAATATACTGAGCAGAGAAAAAATTTATTAATTTTGTTTCTAGTGCTTCTGTTTGGGAAAGTTGGGTGAGATCTGTTATGTGGTCTAGTGTCATGTACTAGATTGTAAATTCCTAAAAATCCGAAACTAGCTCTTTTTCAGCCCCATGCCTTTCTCCGTTTTCTTCACAGTCCTCTGCACAGAGTAGATACTCAATAAATGTTTGTGACACTGAGTGTTTTTGCTTTCAGAGCTCTCATAACCCTTCATATATTTGAAACGTTGATGGCCAGCAATTTTCAACACTTTGCACTTTTCGATTTGATATTTCCAGTGCCTTTAAACTTTCCCATTTTACCATTTATTTCAGAAATGTAGTTAAAAGCAGTTTAAAAAGCAAAGTATGCAACAACAGTTTGTAGAATATGTTACCAATTGCATAATTTACATTATATGTATTTATAAATTAATATATGTGTATTTATTTATATAGTTATAATTTATCTATGGAAGGATAGATAAGAAACCAGTAACTGTTAGCTTTCAGAGAAAAGAACTATGTGGCTAGGGAACACAGATGAGAAGATTTTTTTTGCTATATAGCCTCTTGTGACTTTTCAGTTTTAAACCATGTGAATATACTACCTAATCAAAAAATAAGTTAAATTAAAATTATTTTTTTGAATACCTCCCCTTAAAAAGACATTTTACCATTATTTTCTTTTTACTATTTAACTTCTTTCTTTAAAAAAGCTTTGGCCTTAAGTAACATCGTTTTATTTTTCACAGTTTATTTATATGGTTAGCTTATTCTCAGTTTAGATAACAATAACCTTTGAGTAACTTGGTAAATATTAACCGTTTAGTACTGCTAGATGGAAAGTTTAATGTTCTTTGTAAGGTAAATACTAATTGACCAACCATAAATGATTTACTTTGCCTCACCCAGCAAATTAAATATCACCAACAATTCATTCAGGTCAATGTGATCAGTGGAAAAAGGATTATGTACAAGAACACTTAGGACAGCCATTTCTGGAAGAACATTTTTGTCTCTTTAATGGTTAGGTAGTGCTTAGGTCTTCTGAATACAACTCTTTTGGCAGAATGCTCATTTTGTTATCTTATAAGTGCTTTCCATTGGGTGTAATTAGCTTTTACTGGGGAAGGTAAATTCAGAGTGAGCCTAACAATGGGACAATTTGCATGGTCACAGAATTTTAGCCTAAGAGAGATGATAGCAGAGGGCTACTGATGGAACTTCCAGTGAGTTTCAGAGTTACTGAAACTCTGTATTGGCATCCTTACGCAAGCTTCTTTGGATTCCTAATTATAAATTTTAAATATTGATACACTTCCTGAAACATGAGTGTTGAGACCAGTCCATGAGGTGAAATTTTTTGTTGATATAGAGAAGTTTAAAATGGTCCATAAAAGAATTCACTTATCTCTTGCTTCTGATTTTTACCTTTTGAATGGAGGGTATAGCATGGCAAAGCAGATGTGCGATAGTATATTTGTGTATGGTAGGGCCACAGTGCTGCTTCAGAGAAAGGCTGCAACTAAGAGGGGTGGGGTGGGAGGAACTGAGGTTTATGTGAAGCCTTTCCAGAAGAGGTGACACTAGACTGAGTTTGAAGGGTGAGTAGGAACCCAGGCAAGAGGGAAAGGGAGTTTTGGGTAGAGATACTGAAAGTTTGTGGGAGCCAGGGCAAAACTAGAGACAGGTAAACTACTTTGACACCTGTTACAGGAATTCTAACCTAAGATGAGGGGATTGGACTAAGGGAAGTCCTGGTGGGGATGAAGAGAAGGAGATAGATTTGAAAGATATTCAGGAGATGGAATTGAAGGCTTGGGAGATATGGGGTGAAGAATAAAAAAGGGTGTCAAGGCATTTGGATGAATGGAATTGCATAACTGAGTTAGAGAACAATTATGGAGGAACAGCTTTGGAAAAGAAAATGAGTTCGGGCCAGGCGCGGTGGCTCACTCCTGTAATCCTAGCACTTTGGGAGGCCGAGGCGGGAGGATTGCCTGAGCTCAGGAGTTCGAGACTAGCTTGAGCAAGAGCGAGACCCTGGCTGTACAAAAAATAGAAAAATTTGCTGGATATGGTGGCATGGGCTACTCAGGAGGCTGGGGCAGGAGGATCACTTGATCCCAGGAGTTTGAGGTTGCAGTGAGCTATGATGTCACTGCTGCACTTTAGCCAGGGTGACAGAGTGAGACCCTGTCTCAAAAAAAATAAATAAAAATAAAAATAAACAAATGGTGATTAAGGACTTATAACTGAAAGTTCTATTTTTGTATCTAGGGGTTATTCTGATTATAAACAATACTTTTTATTTTTACAACTTCAGGAACTCTATTTTAAGAACCTCTCAAAACGAAAAAAACAAGTCATGGAGAAGAATGGGAATAACCGAAAGCTTCGGGTTTGTGTTGCTACTTGCAACCGTGCAGATTATTCTAAACTTGCCCCTATCATGTTTGGCATTAAAACGGAACCTGAATTCTTTGAACTTGATGTGGTGGTTCTTGGCTCTCACCTGATAGATGACTATGGGTAAGATGAAAGTATTTTCTTATTCTTCATTGCAACAGTGTACTGGAGAGAAGTTGGATTTTGTAGTCATATAGGCCCACCTTCAAATCCCATTTCTGCCATTTAGTTTTTATGTGGCCTTGGAGAAATCACTTAGCATCTCTGAGTCTCAGTTTCCTCAATTATAAAATGGAGTGAAAACCATATTGTAACTTGTTGTGAGGAATGGAGATAATGATATAAAGCATCCATCACAGTGATGCTGCTTAGTAGATGCTTGATAAATGATAGCTGTAAATGTTATTACTATTATTTGTTATTATATTCAGAGGAAATGCCACTTGTAAATATATATTGTGTGACTATAAAAATGTGATTCCGTGTAATCTGTATTTTGAGTTCTAATGGCAATTCTTTAAAACTGGTTTATAGGTCAATAGCATATAAAGTAGTGGATATGGAACACGATTTTAAAAATCTAATTTAAAAAATATAATTCTACAAGATAAACTAGAATGTTATATTACTATGGCCATCGATATTTATTTTGGTGACATTAGGTTTGTTATTGATCACAGGCTACATTTAAAAAATGAAGGTTGGAAATTAAAAAAAAGTAAAAAATAAATGTTGGGTAATCTTTGAGGAACAGAATATATAAACCAGAAATGAACATTTATTTTGCTATATGTAACAAAGCTACATTTAGCGCAGCCTTGTGGCATGAAAACGTTATTGCAGTCTCCAAAGATGGTCACAAATACAATATTATATATGAAAGAAGCTTATGTTAAATTGTCCTTTTCAGGCTGTTCTTTAAAAACAAGACAACAGCAGCAAAACTAATAAATAAAAACCTGCTTCCAAAAACCAATTTGGCAATTTGCTCTTAGAAAATACTTAAAGAATAGAAAAGAAACTTACAGATAGCTTAGGGATCCCTAGATTTTTTTTTTTTTAATGTGAAATGAATTCTGACTATTTAAGAAAATCCCCTTGGGTGATAGGACAAGGTGGAAGAAAAATTTTAGCTAGATCCTGAGATGAAAGTCTGAGTGGGTTCTTTTACTTGTAAGAAAGCTTTAATAGGAAGACTAGTGAAAGAGAAACTCTTAGTAGGTTTCTTATCTGCCTACCACAGTTATTAAGGGTGGAAAGGTAGTATTTGTCTGGAGAAATTTGACTAGTACATAGTAAAAATGTATGTTTAAAATATATTCTAACAAAAGAAATTGGTTCCTTCCGGGGAGAGGAATTAGATGCCTGGGGAACAAAAGCGAGAGGCTTTTTACTGTATAATCTCTTGTACATTTTGAATTTTAAACCATGTGAATATATTATCTATTTTTAAAAAGACATTAAAACAGTAGAAAAATAAACTACTTTCTATTTCAACTCATTGGAGATTTTTAAAAAACTTACATTTTTATACTCTTAAGAATTGAGTAAAAAAGGAGATCAAATGAGTAATAACAGATTATTTAGAAGTTCATTTGTTAACTTAAAAAATATTAAGCATTTAGAATGTACCAAGTGGCATATACAGACAATATACAGATAAATAGTAAAAATGAGAAATAATAACAGAGGAAATAAAATGATAAACCAAAACTTGTAACAAAAAATAAATTCAAGGCCGGGCGTGGTGGCTCACGCCTGTAATCCTAGCACTCTGGGAGGCCGAGGCGGGCGGATTGTTTGAGCTCAGGAGTTCGAAACCAGCCTGAGCAAGAGCGAGACCCCGTCTCTACTAAAAATAGAAAGAAATTAATTGGACAACTAAAAATATACAGAAAAAATTAGCCGGACATGGTGGCGCGTGCCTGTAGTCCCAGCTACCCGGCAGGCTGAGGCAGGAGGATGAGGATCGCTTGAGCCCAGGAGTTTGAGGTTGCTGTGAGCTAGGCTGACGCCACGGCACTCTAGCCCGGGCAAAAAGAGTGAGACTCTGTCTAAAAAAAAAGAAAAGAAATTTAGGTTCTCGTAATGGAAGGGCAGTTTATACCTGACTAACTCTCCCACAGTTACTCCTTATTTTTAAAAATAATTGAAGGCACTGGTGAGCAACAAACAGCAGGCAAAGGCTGAAGGAGATCAATCCACAAAATAAGGGAACTATGGTAGGTGAGATCCATGTTTAAATAGCTTTCCCCCTGAGAATATCCCCCCGTCTGCATGGTGTAGGTTGGCTAGAAAGCCACAAGCAGAAAGCCACAGTTGTTTAGGTTGAGGTGCTAGAAAGTGGAACTCGGGCTGCCATAGCATCTGGAAATTGAGAGGGAAGATTCTGGAAATGAGGGAGCCACAGAGGACAAGCTCCAAAATCTGTACTTAAATTCTTCTCAGGTTCTTGGTTGACCACTGAATTACACATGCATGGGACTCCAAGAATTCTGGTAGAAAGCAACAGCTAGGGGCTGAAGAAACTGAGCAGACATTTCATCTGTCTACCTCAGGGGAGATGGTTTGGAGTTTGAGACTACCTTGTAGATCAAGGTAGAGGGGCTTCATAAACACTTCAGGCTTTTCATTGAAACCTCAGAAGGGCCACACACCTTAGGAGCAAACTACATCCAATTTGCTCCTTAAGAGCAAAACTGAAACAGATTCACCCTAATGAAGTATTAAACTAAACTTCTACAAGGTATTCATTTAGCTGCCTGCTCAAACAAAAATCAAGTCTTAAGAGTAAGATAACAGACTGGGCGCAATGGCTCATGCCTGTAGTCCTAGCACTCTAGGACGATGAGGTGGGAAGATTGCTTGAGCTCAGGAGTTCAAGACTAGCCTGAGCAAGAATGAGACCTTGTCTCTACTAAAAATAGAAAAAGTAGCCAGGCGTCATAGTGTGCAATGCACATGTAGTCCCAGGTACTCGGGAGGCTGAGGCAGAAGGATCGCTTGAGCCCAGGAGTTTGAGGTTGTAGTGAGCTGTGGTGATGCCACTGTACTCTAGCCCGGGTGACAGAGTGAGACTCTGTCTCAAAAAAAAAAAAAAAAAGATAACAGAACCCAATGTTCTGTATATAATCACAAATTACAAGGTGTGTGAAGAAACAGGAAAATTTGACCCAACATCAAGAGAAAAAGTAGTCAATAGAAAGAACCAGAGAGAAAGGGGAACTATAAAAAAAGAAGCAAATAAGTCTAGAACTGAAAAATATAATATATGAAATGAAAAATCCAATTGATGTAGATGCTGAAGAGAAGAGAGACCTAGTGACATTGAAGACAGATTCATAGGAAATATCCAGCTGAAGAACAGAATGAAAAAAATGAACCAGAGCCTCAGTGACATCTGAGACAATATCAAAAGCAATCTAATATTCATTTAACTAGTGTCTCAGAAACAGAGGAGGGGAAAAAAATGGGGCAGTTAAATCTTAGAAGAAATAGTGGCTAGAGTTTTCCAAATTTGGTGAAAAAAATCGGTATACAGATGCAGGAAAGTCAACAAACCCCAAAAAATAAATACAAAGAAAACTACACTTAATCATGGCATAGTTGAACTGCTGACAACTAAGGAAAATCTTGAAGCAGCAAGAGAAAAATGGTGTTTCTTCCAGGAGAACAATGATATGAATGATAACTGACTCTTCATCTGAATCAGTCGAGGCTAGAAGATGATGAAACATCTTTAGTGTGCTCAAAGGAAAAAGAAAAACTGTTAATACAGATTTTTTTATCCAATGAAAATATCCTTTAAAAATAAAGATGAAGTAAAGATATTTTCAGATAAAAGCAAATTATCACCAGCAGGTATGTACTGTAAAACATGCTGAGGCAAGTTTCAGACTGAAGAAAAATGATACCTGTTGGAAACTTAGACTTACAGGAAGGAATGACTAGAAATGGTAACTATATGGGTAAATATAAAAGAATACCTTTTTTATTCTCTTAAATGTCTAAAAATTTATAGTAAAAATAAAACTTTGTACAAACATCATAACATTGTATTTTGAGTTTTATAATGTAAGTAGATTAAAATATATGACATAGTAGCACAAAGGATAGGAGTGGAAGTATATTGTTGTAGGGGTCTTATTATACATAAAGTGATGTGATAATTCATAGGAAACTGATAAGTATTCATTTCTCTAGAATAGCCACAAAAAATAATACAGAAATATATAAATAAAAGTCCAGTTGAGGAAGTAAATGGATTACTAAGAAATAATCTATTAATCCAAAAGAATGCAGGAACAAGGGAACAACAACAAAATACACATGGGACAAATAAGAAACAAATGGCAAAATGGTAGAACTAAACCTGGACATATCAATGTTTACATTAAATGTAAATGAATTTATCCAATTAAAAGACAGTGATTCAATGCGCACTGCCCAAAGGATGGACATATTTGAAACTCAGACTTGGGGGTTGGCAAGAGCAACATACGTAACCTAAACATCTGTACCCCCATAATATGCTGAAATAAAAAAAAATTAAAAAACAAAAAAAGACAGTGATTGTCAGACTAGGTAAAAAAGCCATATGCTGTCTTCCAGAGATTCTAAATATAAAGACACAGATTAAAAATAAAGGAATGAAAAAAGATACAGTATACCAACAGTAAACATAATAGAGCTGGTGCGATTGTTTCTATCAAAATAGACTTTAATTCAGTGACCATTACTATAGACAAATAGGGACTTCTGCCCTTAACAGACATTAAAATGATGAAAGATCAATTCATTAGGAAGATGTAACAATACTAAATATGTATGTATCTAATAATGGAATTTCAAAATACATGAAGCAAAATTTGAGAGAACTAAAGGGAGAAATAGACAAACTTATAATCAAAGTTGGAGATTTTAACCCCCCTCTCGGGAATTGATACAATAGGTAACTAGGAAATCCCCAAGGATACAGAAGCCTGGATTCAAATGATCAATCACCTTTACGTACTTGACTTTTATAGATCACTGTACCCAGTTACTGCAGAATACACGTTCTTTTCAAATGCATGTGAATGTTCACCAAGGTAGACATACCCTCAGCCATTAAGTCTTAATAGATTTCAAAAGATTGAAATACTAGAGAATGTATTCTCTGATCACAACAATTAAATTAGAAATCAATTACAAAAGGATAACTAGGAAAGCCCCAAATATTTGGAAATTAAACACTATGCTTCTCAATAGCCCGTGGATAAAACAAAATCATAAGGGAAATTAGAAAATATTTTAAACTGAATAATAAATATTAAAATATATCAAAATTTATTGGGTACAGATGGAGCTGCGCTTAGGGGGAAATTTATGGGTTTAAATACTTATATTAAAAAAGAGAAGCTTAGAGTCAATGATCTATGTTTTTACTTTAATAAGAAAAAGCCAAGCACAGTGGATCACGCCTGTAATCAGCATTTTGCAAGGCCTCAGTGGGAGGATTGCTTTAGGTCAGGAGTTCAAGACCAGCGTGGGCAACATTGTAAGACCCTGTCTCTATAAATAATTAAAAAATTAGCTGGCTATGGTGCTGTTCACCTGGGTCCCAGCTACTCAGGAGGCTGGGACAGGAGGATCACCTGAAGCCAGGAGTTCAAGGCTGCAGTGAGGTATGGTCTGGCCACTGCACTCCAGCCTGGGCAACACAGCAAGACATTGTCTCTATAAAAAAAAAAAAAAACAGAGAGAAAATTAAACCCAAAGTAAGTAAGTAGAAGGAAGGAAACAATAAAGAGTAGAAATCAATGAAATATAAAAGCAGATAAACAATAGACAAAATTAACAGAGCCAAAAATTAATTCTTTAAAAATATTAATAAAATTGGCAAACTCCTAGCAATGCACAAGAAAAAAAAGACCATAGAAATTACTAATATAGAAATGACTAAAAGAATATCTCTATTTATTCTACAGACATTAAAAAGATAAAAGGAGACTATTCTGCCAATAAATTTGACAGGTTAGATGAAATGGGAAAATTCCTTGAAAAAGCACTGCTTACCAAAACTGATACAGAGAAATAGAAAATCCCAATGCAGGGGGGAATGAAGAGAAGTTGGTTAATGGGTACAAAAATACAGTTAGAAGGAATAAGTTCTAGTATTTGATAGTACAGTAAGGAAATTATAGTTAGCAATAATTTAGTGTATCAAAATCTTTCAAAATAGCTAGAAGAGAAGAATTGTAATGTTCCCAACACAAAGAAAAATGTTTGAGATGATGGATATCCTCATTACCCTGAGTTGATGTGTAATGACACATTGTATACTTGTATCAGAATATAACATGTGCCCCCAAAATATGTATGTGATAAAAAAATTTAAAAAAATCTCAATAGCCCACTATTAAAGAAATTTAATTTATTATCAAAGACTTCTTTGGAAAATAATTTCCCACAAAGATGGCTTCACTTACTTATTCTGTCAAAGATTTAAGGAAGAAATTAACACCACTCTTATATAAACGTCTTCAGAAAATAGAGGAGGAAGAAGCTTTCCAGCTCATTTTATAAGGCCAGCATAATCCTGATATCAAAACCTGACAAAGACAAAGGAAAATGAAAATTCAGACCAGTGTCCCTCATGAATATAGCACAGAGAGGCCCCACTAGGGCAAGGCTTAGTGGAGCTGTGGGGACAGGGCCACTCCCGAGGCCCATAGGCATAAAAAATTTAAACAACTTATTAGCAAGTCACATCCAGCAATATAAAAAACAGATAATACATCATGACCTGTGAGTTTATCTCAAGAATTTAAGATTGACTTAACATTTGAAAATCAGTGTAATTCACATATTAACAGAATAAAGGGGAAAACCCATACTATCTTCTCAGTAGATACCAAAAAAAGCATTTGACACAATTTAAACAGCCAGTTATGATAAAAACTCTTAGCAAACTTGGAATAGAAGGGAAACGTCAATCTGATAAAGGCCATCTGTGAAAAACCTATAGCTAACATAAAATTTATGCTTTCCCCCTAAGATTAGGAACAAGGTCAGGATTTCCACTTTTACCACCTCTCTTCAACTTGTACAGGATGTGTGACAGCCAGTGCATTAAAGCAAGAAATAGAAATAAAGGTATAATAATTGTCTTTATTTACAGATAATATGATTTTTTATGTAGCAAAATCTACAAAATGACTACTAGAACATCTATATGATATGAAATGATATATATAAAGAATCTTTAATGATCTGAGAAAATATTAAATGGATTAAGTAGATTACAAAATTGTATGTACAATGTGTTCTCAACCACGTTAAAATATTTGCATAAAAATAGCTAGGAAGAAATCAAAATAATAACATTTGTTATTGCTGAGTGGTAGGTTTGTGAATAGTAATTTTCTGTATTTTCCAATTTTTAAATAATAAACATCTACTACATAATTTTTTAAAGACAGTATGTTTAAAAATTTAGTCCTAACAGGAAACCTTAAGGCATTGAGGGTTGCTCTTGTAATTGAAGCGTAAAGCAAACTTGAAATTTCATTTTGCAATTGCTTTAATTCTGTGAAGCCTACATGTTCATTCTATATAAAATTATGCTTGCATTAATGTTACCATACAAAGAGAGTCCAGGAGATCATTTTTATCATTCAGAAATTTATAATATTATAGTGACATATCAGGTATCTTGCTCCCTCCTATTTTATTTTTTGTAGAAAAAAAAATGAGCTTTATTTTTGTAAGGAACATTTTTTTCCTGTTAAGTGCATACTTTTATTTTAAAAAATTGATATTAAAAAGAAAAAGAAAAAAGTCTTGACCCCTGTTAAAAGTTTGGTTTCTTTCTTCCTAATAAAAACATTAGCCTTCAGATGGTTTTCCTCCAGGTACTGACTTGGAGGGGAGGGGGTACAAGTGATCCTTCCAAGGTGCTAAATGTGTTATATCTTGATCTGGGTGGTGGTTACAGAGGTACTCATATAAAAAAATTATCAGACTATATAAATATTTTAATATATAAACACTTATAGTCTATTATACTCTTTTTGTGTGTAAGTTATACTTCAATTTATTTACTTTAACAAGTAAAATTTTAAAAACGTTTCTCCCTTCAGGGTTGTTGTTAGATTGCTTTTCTTGTATGTTATGGCCCTGTGTTTAAGAACATGCTCTCAACATCTTTATTTCTCTCCTGTCTTAGAAATACATATCGCATGATTGAGCAAGATGACTTTGACATTAATACCAGGCTGCACACTATTGTTAGAGGAGAAGATGAGGCAGCCATGGTGGAGTCAGTGGGCCTGGCCCTAGTAAAGCTACCAGATGTCCTTAATCGCCTGAAGCCTGATATCATGATTGTTCATGGAGACAGGTTTGATGCCCTGGCTCTGGCTACATCCGCTGCCTTAATGAACATCCGAATCCTTCACATTGAAGGTGGGGAAGTCAGTGGGACCATTGATGACTCTATCAGACATGCCATAACAAAACTGGCTCATTACCACGTGTGCTGCACCCGAAGTGCAGAGCAGCACCTGATATCCATGTGTGAGGACCATGATCGCATCCTTTTGGCAGGCTGCCCTTCCTATGACAAACTTCTCTCAGCCAAGAACAAAGACTATATGAGCATCATTCGGATGTGGTTAGGTATGTATATCAGACTTTATTCAGTCTAATGGCTGTTTTTGTGAGAAACTGCTGGGTATGTTTTGATCCTTTTGGAAACTGTCATGGATAGGATATTCCATTAGTAATCAGAAGGCCAAAGTTATGTAATTCATAGATCTTGCTGTATGGTATGATTTCTTCTCTGAGATTCACCTTTTCTGTAAAACAGGCTTAATGGATTGATTTTTTTTAAAGTCCATGCTATATTTATACAATAGAATACTTTTAATTCATTAAATATAACATTGTGGGTGAATTTTTAGTTACAAGGACAGATCCTGATTGTCAAGAAGGAAAAAATAAAGCAAGTTCCAAAATTATACATGTAATATCATGCCATTTTTATAAAAACTGTAACAGTGGAAAGTTTAAGTATGTATACCAAGTCATTTATTATATTTATTTCTAGTGTGGGATTATTAGTGTTTTTATTTGTTTTTCTGCATTTTTTAATACAATGGAAAAATTGTTATTTTTATTAAAAAGGAAACATCATAATTGTAGCATTAGAGATAATCTTTGTAAGTAAGACTTCAAGTGATTTTCCCACCTTGGCCTCCCACACTGCTAAAATTACAGGCATGACCCACTATGCCTGGCCCATTCTATATATTTCTTATACCTGGACATATTTGCAGTTATCAAGGAACCTGTCTAGATAATACTGATGGAACAAACTTCTGTCTCTCAGTCTGTTCTTTCTGTATGCTTATAAGTAAACACTCTTGCATTCTGTTCTGGTTGTACAGTTAGCTCTATATGTATTTTGGAAAACTTTGTGTTACTGAAAAACTTATAATGAATGGAAAATAATCATTAGAAAGCAGAATGCAGCAAGATTGTACTTGTATGGCTTAAAGTCCTATTTGGGAACATTTTTTGGCAATTCTTTATGAAATAAAGAATGACAAAACAGCCCAAACTGGATTTTTTTGTTTGTTAAACCAGTCAAAAAGAAAACCAAGACAATGAGCCAGAGCCATCCACCCCTGGCAATAATACATTTTGTGTCTGCTTTTTGATGTGCAACTTCTTATGTTATCACTCTGCTTCTAGGAAAATAGGATTGGGTAGGCCATATATAACATGCAGCTTTGTAACCAGGGCAATAATACATAACAATCTTAATAAAAATATTAGTAAAGTTAAAAAGACATGTTAAATTCCTAATAATGAAAGAAAATACCATGATAAATATAGGACTTTACAACATAAAACAAAATGCTGGTACCTTAATGGGATGGGTTGTATAAAGGGCTGAGGCTGCTGAGTTATAGATACAAAGGCAGGCAGAATGTCAAAAGTTGCAGGTTGAGAAGCAGATACAGGCTTTGCACTAATGTATTATTGCCAGGGTAGCTCTGGCTCATTGTCATGTGTTTTCTTTTTCACTGGTTTAAAAAAAGACATTTAGTTTTTGCTGTTTTGCCATCCTTTCATAAAGAAACAACTTAAATGGTTCCATATAGAACCTTAAGTTACAAAGCACAACCCCACTGCATTCTGTGTTGTATGGTATTTTCTGTGGACTACAGGCATTTCTTAATCAGACTTAAAGAAGAAGATAAATGAGAACTGGAAAGCTTTCATGGGGAAAATGCTGAGATTTTTCTTCCTCTTCACTTTCTGCTTGCCCTTTAGCAATAGGTTATAGCAGTAAGTTATATAGAACAATCCTCTGCATGGGACTGTAGAAGCTCCATAACATCCTCACTTTCAAAGAAAAATTGCCCACAAAATGCCCAAAGACAGAGAGACTTGTCCTATAAATGTTTTCAAGATGGAGTACAAGGGCAAACAGAACCAAGAGAAAGAATGCGGGTGAAGGGCCTCGTTGTGAGACTGTTTCTACATTTACATTAGGGTTCTTTGCATTCTGCTGTGAGGAATCATGTATGAATAACGCAACTGTTAATACTACGTTAAAGGCTGACATCATTCCTCTTTTTACCAGTCACGGATGAGCTAATTCATATTGTAGAAACATGCATTATAGCAGAACAGACTTGTACCTGTGGTCAGTTTGCAGCATATACATAGTATTGCCAGATCCTTTACAGTGAAAGCACTTCTTTTATTGCTACTACTTCCTCTAAGTTTTTAATTCTCTTTGAAATAGTTTCTTCTAATGGCCCTCATCTGTATCTAGTAGATTATTTATGTTGATCTCATCTTTCTAGACTTCTGTTAACTGTAAAAAATGTAAGAGGATGTTTTCCTCTAATGTTTTATCAAGTTTCTGATAGATTCTTTTAAGCCTTCAGGTCTTTTTCCTACTTTGTACAAAAATTTAGTATTTTTTCCCCTTTCCCTCAACTCCAAAAATTTAATAATTAAATCCCCCTCCCCTTCCAGTTTAGAATCTAATATGGGACCTAATACTTTTTTAAAATAAAATTTTAGAGCCAATATGGTATTTTAAATCAAATACTACTAAAGATTCTAACTTAGTAAAAATCCTGTCACCATTAAATCAGAAAAAATAACTGCTGCTTGTTGAATTTGGAAGTTAATGATAAACTATATATTTAACGATAAAATTGATCATTAAAATTAATATCACAGGCCAGGTGTGGTGGCTCATGCCTCTAATCCTAGCACGCTGGGAGGCCGAGGTGGGAGGAGTGCTTGAGCACAGGAGTTTGAGACCAGCCTGAGTGAGATCCTGTCTCTACAAAAAAAAGAGCGAGATCCTGTCTCTACAAAAAATAGAAAATTTAGCTGGGCATTGTGGCACACACCTGTAGTCCCAGTTTCTTGGAGGCTGAGGCAAGCGGATTTCTTGAGCCCAGGAGTTTGAGGTTGCAGTGAGCTACAATGATGCCACTGCATTCTACCCAGGGTGACAGAGACTCTGTCTCAAAAAAAAAAAAATTAATATCACAGAGAAAGATATCCTTTCATTAAAAATAAGTGAGTGGAGCTCATTTTCACCCTGTTGAATCAGGTAGGTCATGGTATGGGGAAACTCCTGTGCATTACATGAAATATGTTTAATGCTCATTCAATCTCTAAATGCCCTGGTTTGCAGCATATTATTATTCATTAATATTGCTGATTATTCCTCAGAAACATTAGACATTGGGAAGCTTCACATTTTTCTAGTGTTTTGGAATATTTTGGATTTTAAAACAATGAATTTCTAGTACCTGCTATTTAAAGTTATGTTTGTTGTGGCAAGCATCTTTGTAAAATGGTAAGTTTGCTGAATGCTTGGACTTGTTGCTGTAAGTTCTTATCATTTGATCTTAATTTGGATGCCCTGCTTAGAATGTGACAAACTATTTTTACCTTAGAATTTTTGAAAGCACAAACTTTAGGGCCTTGCTTTTAGAATTTACTTCTTTGTCTTTTGAGATTCTTAACTTAATAAAGTAATGTGGTTTGATTTTCTTTAAACAGGTGATGATGTAAAATCTAAAGATTACATTGTTGCACTGCAGCACCCTGTGACCACTGACATTAAGCATTCCATAAAAATGTTTGAGTTAACATTGGATGCACTTATCTCATTTAACAAGCGGACCCTAGTTCTATTTCCAAATATTGATGCAGGTAATTGAACTTGAAAATGAAATTATGCCACTGCCTTTTCAAATTTTACATTTCAATTATCTATTCTTTTGACTGCCTTCCTGTCTTGCTCTTCTTATCTTCGATGACCACTATATTCTGAAATGCATTCCAATTTTCAAAGGATTACTGATTTTGCTGTAGCTCAGAGTTTGTAGTGTTTTGTCAAGTCTAGTAGAAACTTACTCACGCCTGTAATCCTAGCACTCTGGGAGGCTGAGGCGGGAGGATCACTCGAGGTCAGGAGTTCAAGACCAGCCCGAACAAGAGCGAGACCCCGTCTCTACTAAAAAATAGAAAGAAATTATCTGGACAACTAAAAATACATAGAAAAAATTAGCTGGGCATGGTGGCACATGCCTGTAGTCCCAGCTACTCAGGAGGCTGAGGCAGAAGGATCGCTTGAGCCTAGGAGTTTGAGGTTACTGTGAGCTAGACTGACGCCACGGCACTCTAGCCCAGGCAACAGAGTGAGACTCTGTCTCCAAAAAAAAAAAAAAGAAAAAGGAAACTTAATAAGCAAGCAATAAATACTAAAAAAAGGTCTTTCTGTTCTACTTTAGTCTCACGTTTAGTCTCGTCCCTCCGCAGTTTCCACCAGTAAGAAACTGCACTAGCCAAGAGACACAGACCCTAGAAGCTAAAGCGAAAGAGTGTCTCTAGGAAAGTAATGATTCCACTGACTGTAGTAAAATAGCCATAATTATTATTTCTTGTTTCCTTTCTTATTTATGGTAGCTATACCTTAAAGTAACCTTGAGCTTAAGCGGTTTAGATCTGGAGTCCCCAACCAGTTGATCCTCAAGCCTGCCCTGGTTGATCACCTACTGGTGGATGGTATTGTAGGCTTTGGTGCTAGTGAGACCTTAGGCAAGTTAATGGGAACATGAGATATACATGAGAAATGTCAGAGCAAGGCCTAACACTGAGGACTTTTCAAACACTGGTTATTTATTTATTTATTTATTTTTTTCAGACAAAGTCTCACTCTGTTGCCCGGGCTGGAGTGCCATGGCATCAGTCTAGCTCACAGCAACCTAAACTCCTGGGCTCAAGCAATCCTACTGCCTCAGCCTCCCGAGTAGCTGGGACTACAGGCATG
>NW_012135414.1:1840274-1880987 GCF_000956105.1 Propithecus coquereli
ACTGCCTCAGCCTCCCGAGTAGCTGGGACTACAGGCATGTGCCACCATGCCCGGCTAATTTTTTCTATATAGTTTTAGTTGTCCAGCTAATTTCTATTTATTTTAGTAGAGACGGGATCTTGCTCTTGCTCAGGCTGGTCTCAAACTCCTGAGCTCAAACTATCCGCCCGCCTCGGCCTCCCAGAGTGCTAGGATTACAGGCGTGAGCCACTGCTCCCCGCCCCAACACTGGTTATTGTTAGCTGACACCACTCATTGCTGAGCTCTTAGGCATTTTTTGGTAAAGAAAGCAGGACTGTTTCTCTGCAATGTCAAGATGTCACCATCTTACTCTGAAAGAATCCCTCTGTTAGTGTCCCTTGATTAATCTTTTCTCTTAGGGGAAACAAAGTAGGGTGTTAGTTGAAAAAAAATTTAAGAATACCCCACCCAGGTTTTGTCCATGTAATATATCAATATTTCAAAAACCTAGGTGGCTCTGTGGTGTAATGGATAGTGCATTGGACTTCCAGAGGCTGGAGGCATTCAAAAACCTTAATACTTATTTTCTAATCCATTAAATTTTATATAAATATTTGTGATATAATTATATATCTCTCTTGTTCAATATTCATTGTCAGTGATATATTCTGTTGGTAATATACAAACATTTTAGATTATATACACTTTAGAATTAGAGATATTTTTCCTCTATGAAAATAAAGGGTCCCAGGAATATCTAAATCATGCCTGCCACTCACTTCTGCTCTCCCTGGGGCTTTTCATAAGATACACACAGGGAACATCAGGGAAATAAGAATCCAGGCATTATTTTATCATTATCTGGCTTAGTGCCCAGTTCTCCAGTATAGGACTCTCTGGAAAACTGGATTCTTTCGTTTAAGGCCAATGAGGAGCCTTCAACTGAATCTTGGAATGGTAGTACCTTCTAGTGTACCACGTATTATAGTTTGAATATCCCTAATCTAAAAGTCTGAAATCTGAAATGCTCCAAAATCTGAAACTCTTTGAGTGCCAACATGATGCTCAAAGGAAATGCTCACTGAAACATTTTGAATTTTGGATTTTCAGATTAGGAATGTTGATCTGGTAAGTGTAATACAAATACTTCAAAAATCTGAAATTTGAAATATTTCTGGTCCCACTCATTTTTGTATAAGGGATACTCAACCTTCACAGTAATTAGTGGTGATGACTGGCAAGCTCTGGCAAGTCTGTAATGGGAGAGGAGTGGCCAGGCCTTCCCCAGGGAGTTGAACCTTAAGTCCGTTTACCCACCTTGCCATGTAGGGAAAATTGAAAAGATTGAGAACAGATGCATGCATACCTTCTGCTAAATCAGTGGCTTCTGCTAATGGTGAGCATGGTGTGGTCATTCTTCCGCCTTTTAACCAATCAGATTAGCAACTTTTCCTCCCTTGGTATGGGGTAGTTAGGAGAAGATAAGTAAAGAGGCAAGCAGGGGGGCATTAAATATTGCCTCCCCCCATACATCTTTAAATTTTTTTAAGTCATAAATTTAAAATAAAATAAAAGCCACAGTATCAGAACCTATATGTATTTTCTTGGAGTTTAGTTCACTTAAATGGGAGTACTATCCAGCTGAGCTATTGTTAGTGTAAAAGTGAGCACAGTTGGGCAGAGGCTCTTGGATCAGCTTGGTGTGGTGGAGCCTGAGAGCTTTCCATTCAGGAACTCCCAGCTTAAGAGATATAGACTGTTGGCCTGTTTTTAGCCTCTTAATTGTTGTGTAAGGTAAAGGTTTTTTTTGTTTTTTTTTTTTACCAGGGAATTAATAAAAGGGATTTGTTAAGTTCTGTTTGAAAAGTGCCAACTGCTGCTGTTAGAGTTCCTTAGATGAATTGAAGCAGAGAGCTGGCCAGGCATTTTAGATACTCAGCATTCATGAAAAGATCAGTAATTATAGTTACTATTTCCTTAACAACTGGTGTGAGTTTTATAGGGAGATTTCTTTAAGTGGGACTATACTTGCCAATGAAAATGATTTCTTTATCTCATAAACCGTTTAACAATTGTTTCTTTTCATTTTCACAGGGAGCAAAGAGATGGTCCGAGTGATGCGGAAGAAGGGCATTGAGCATCATCCTAATTTTCGTGCGGTTAAACACGTCCCATTTGACCAGTTTATACAGTTGGTCGCCCATGCTGGTTGTATGATTGGGAACAGCAGCTGTGGGGTACGAGAGGTTGGAGCTTTTGGAACACCTGTGATCAACCTGGGAACGCGTCAGATTGGAAGAGAAACAGGTGTTTACCTTTGCTTATATTTCAATTCACTAGACTTTATACTATGTATAAGTTATTATAAGGTATGCATATATCAGTGCTGAGCATATATTTTTGTGAACAAGTGAGCAAATGAGGTTAATGACCAATTGTAGCCTAAAATCTATAGTCTATAAATAGCACACAGTGATTACCATATTTTTTAGAGCTCTGCTTACATTTTTATTGTCTTGTGATATCAATTAGTGCTAAGTGGTTTTTAGTTAATTATAGTCTTTGATGGCTGTCTTTAAGAGAGAATGTGGTTGAATCTGTCATAAGTATGTGAATGCTAGTCGTTCATTTTCTGAGCCTGGAATACAGTCCCTCCCATCAGTACTTCAGAGTATGGCGATTCCATTACATGTTACAAGTTGTTAAAAAAGTAGAGTTTGACAATTATAAGTAAGGTATCCCTCAATAACTAAGTGTAAGTTAAAGTATTATTAATGAATTTGCTAACTGAGCTAGGTCCTGTTGTTAGCATTAGTTCAAGTTCTAAAACCATCTACATGCAATGGAAACTAATGAAAGCTGTATTGAAGCTAATGGAAGCTGTAGCTAATGGAAAAATATATGTCATTAATGGAAAAAGAACTGGACTTAGAACCAGGGAGATTAGTTCCAGCTCTGCTCTTTCTCCCATTCTTCATAATTGCTACCTAGCTTTTTATTCTCTTTAGATCTTCTTCCCCTTTTATTCCCGGCATATTACTTTGCTCCTAATTTCATAGAGAAAATAGAAGCCATCAGATGGAAATTCTTTCAAATTCATTAATTCATTCATTAAGAACATATTTAATAAGCACCTGCCATGTGCTAGGCACTGGGAATTGGTGATAAACTAGACTAACGAGGGCTAAGCTGTCCTGTAACTTACATTCTGGTAAGAGGGGAGATAGATGACAGACGAAAAAAAAAAAAAAGAACAAAACCAAACCAGGATATCTATATGCTGTGCAGACTATAACACAACGTAATGTGATGGGCTACATGAGATTGGGTAAAGGAAGGCCTCTTTGAGGAGGTGAGACTTAAGCTGAGATTTGATTGACAAGGAGTCAGCTATGTGAGGATCCGAGAGAAGCAGAGGGAACAGCCAGTGTGAAGGCCCTATGGCGGGAACAAGCTTGGTGTATTTGAGAAACAGAAGGGCCAGCGTGGCGAGCAAGAGGCAGAGCGATGCAGATGGTTTTAGAAAAGGGGGCAAACTCATGTAAGCCAGGGTAAATCATTTGGAATTTTTTTTTTTTCTGAAAGATTTGGCAAAGATTTATTTTTTTTCATTTTCCAGACTTTTAAAGTAGACACAGATTTACTTACAATAAAACTGACTTTAAGAGCACACAAAAGCTGAGCACAAATGATAGGATTAAATTGGCAACCCAGAGCAATGAAGAGTAAGAGACCGAGTAGGTGCCTTTGACAGAAAACTGACACCTCAAGGTGATCACCTAACAGTTGGAAGCTGAAGTCCTTACACTGCAAAAGCAAGAACAGGTTAGAGCATCAGCTGTCCAGTGGAGCCTGTAGCTGTACTGTGATTTCTATGCATTGCTTAGGAACCATTAGCATAGTTATGTGTAGCATTTAGTAGACAACTTGCATCCACTTAAACACAATATTTTCTACAGTAGTTTAAATATAAGGCCACAATATTTATTTTAGACAAACCCCTTAAAATAGTAATTTTAATATCAATGTTATCCATTCTTTTGAAATAGAAAGCGTTTTAACTGAGTTAAGATTACAGGTAATTTTTAAAATACTACATATATCAAGACTAGTATATTAAAATTATTTATATTTAGATATTGTATCTAATATCCAAAGAAAATTCACTACCAAATTGATACAGTAGATATTAATCAGTCTGACTTGCTTATTAATTGATCCCATAGGTATGCTTATAGGTCAGCGTGGTTTTAGTGTCTACTCTTTCATTTTAGTAAAAGAAACGCAGCATTTATAGAACAAATAAGCACAAGCTATGCAGCCACCCAAGGATGATAATAATAGCTCTTCAGTCAGCTGTGTTGCAAGCTCAGATATAAATCCCTGCTATATGAACAAAGTCAGATTCCAATTTGTCATCAAAAGTTGCTGGTGGAGGTTGTCAGATGCCTTCCAGTACAGATCCCCAATCTAATGGCCAGCGGATGAGAGAGCAGCAGAGACAGAAGAAGAACCTTTAGGAATTCTGCCAAGAATATGCCCCCTTTCTTCATAAACACTCGTGTTCCTCGTGCTGGAAGTAGCTGTGCTTCAAGTGTTTCAAGAGGACCTCCTTGGGGAGAATATTTTCTGGCCGACTTGACCAATCCCATATCCAACCTGAGTTTTTCTTCAGGATGCACTCAACTTCTTTCCTTCTCTCAATGTAATCTTCCTCAGACTGAGAGCTGTTTTTTCTTCCAATGCTACGGGTATCTGTTTCGGAAGCTCAATTAATATCTTGTGTCTGTGAGGGAGGTGGGCTGTCACAGTGAGAACTCTTGAAACTGCTCAGTCCAGACTCATGCTGGGCATCCAGCAGTATTTTCTCCATGTCAGTATTATAAATAGAAACTGAGGCTGGAACTCTGCTCCCATTCCCACTGTTGCTAAAGTGCAGTTCTACCCAGGATGCCTGCAGGCTCTCCTGCAGCCCCGGACCCACTCTGCCACGTGGCAATGGGGGTCTGCACCAGGCTTCGTGCTGTGGGCTGCCCCTGCGGGCTGCACCTCGGCAGACAGGCAGACTGGTCGGGAGCGGGAAACTGAGCCAAGCAGGAGCAGTGGTGCCATGCCCCGGTGTCCAGCACTGAGAGAGGCCCACCGGGCAGGCTGGAATTTTTTCTAAGTATGATGGGAGGCCATTTATGGAGAAAATGCCACGATATGACTTGCATTGTGGAAAGATTGCTCTGGATGCCAATAAGGAGAGTGGAATGTGGTAGGGCAAGGGTGGAAGCAGGGAAACCAGTTAAGGGGCTTTTTCAGTTGTTCAGATGTGAGACGATAGTGGCTTGGACTAAATGATAGTATTAGAGATAGAGAAAAGTTAGATTTGCGGTTTGTTGCAATACTTGCTAATGCAAGTACTTGCTGATGGGATTTGTTATAGTACTTGCTAGAATGTGAGAGATGAAAGGAAGAAAGGAATCAATAATAAAGCCTAGATTTTTGGATTGAGCAGTGTGTTCTTTCCTGGTATTGGGAATAGCCAGGGAGGTACAGATTTGGGAGGGGATGGAATTAAGAGTTCTCTTATGGCCATGTTAAAGTAGAGATGCCTATTAGATATCAAAGCAGAGCTGGCTAGTAAGCAGCTAGATGGTTCCAGGAAGAGTTAGAGTTGGAGATATAAATTTGACAGTCATTGGCATGTAGATGGTATAGAGTTAGTTATCAGTTCAGCTGCTGTAAAAGAGAGACTCAAAATACTAGTGGCTTAAATAATATTTTCTTTCTTTTTCACTGGTATGGCAGCTCCACGGTCATCAGACAGTCTGCTTGATGGTTGCTCCAGCTCTTGCTATCAAGTCCATGTTTTAGCCTTCGGGAAGGAGGAAAGGGGAGGATGCCCTTCCCTTTAAAGGCATGACCTAGAAGTTGCAAATTTTCTTCTCACATCCATCAGAACTTAGTCACATGGCCACATCAAGCTGCAAACCAACCTTAAGGGTATAGCCTTTGGCTGGGTGATCAGATGCCCAGCTAAAAATTCTGTTGCTAGTGTAAAGAAGGGATATTGAGGATAATAGTACTCTGCCATAAATGGTATTTAAAACCCAGGGACTAAATGAGATTACCTAGGGACAACTTATAAATAGGCAGAGAGTAGAGTATAGGACCAATCTCTGGAGCCCTTCAGCATTTAGAGTTCTGGTGAAGAGGGAAGGGTCAGCAAGGAATACTGAAGAGGAACTACTAGTGAGGTTGGAGGAAAACCAGGAGAGTGTAATATCATTAAATCCCAGAAAATAAAGTGTTTCAAGGAGGTGGTGTTGGGACACTGCTGAGAGTTCATTTAAGATGTAAAAGAAGAATGGAACACTGAATGTGGCAACATGGTCTCTCTCTGTACTTTCTGCCACCACACTTAAATAAACTTATAAAAACATACATGCCCATTCATTCTTTCCTTCTTACCTTCTTTACAGCAGGGCGTGGGGTATAGGTGTAGGTGTCTCTTTGGTATGTCCTCTGCTCATCCTTCTGCCTGTGTTCTCAATCCCCAGCCTCCTGCCTTCTCAGGAGCCTATCCAGTAGTCCTCCTTTCTCCGCCGTGTGTGTTTAACCTCCTCGTTTGAACATGCCTAGGCCTCTCACATCTTAAAAACAAAACTACCACTCTCCAGCCACCACTGTCTGCTGCTCTTCTCTTCTTAGCCATGCCTGTTGAAAAACATGGCCAGTTTCGCATATTTACTCCCTCACATTGGTCAGGAAATGTGTGGAAAGTGACTGCCTGACCAGCTGAGTGAATGACTGGCTGAGTAGATGGAAGGCTGGGCAGGTTGAAAGAGAGTGGACCTGAGAGATGACTAGGCAGGTGGCAAGTCGATGCTAGATTAATCCACCTTATTTATTTCAATAAACAAACATGGAAATCTGGCTGGGCAAGGTGGCTCACACCTGTAATCCTAGCACTCTGGGAGGCTGAGGCAGGAGGATTGCTTGAGCTCAGGAGTTCGAGACCAGCCTGAGCAAAAGTGAAACCCTGTCTCTAGTAAAAAATAGAAATAAATTTGGCCCGGCAACTAAAAATATAAAAAATTAGCCGGGCGTAGTGGTGTACACCTGTAGTCCCAGCTACTCAGGAGACTGAGGCAGGAGGATCGCTTGAGTCCAGGAGTTTAAGGTTGCTGTGAGCTAGGCTGATACCATGGCACTCTACTCCGGGCAAGGGAGTGAGACTCTGTCTCAAAAAAATAACAACAAAAGACAAAAACATGGAAATCTCATCGAGAATGCTTTAAAAGGTATAAAGGTATAAAGTAGAAAAATTGATGTCTCCCTAATAAAAGAAGACTTATTTGAAGTGTGCTGGGTTTCAGGAGTAATTATGAGCATAATACACTGCTGCCTTCTTTATTCTTTGGATATTCCCACTTCCAAATCATTGTACTGTGTCACTGGATTTGCCTAGGGGAAAACGTCCTTCATGTCCGGGATGCTGACACCCAAGACAAAATATTGCAGGCACTGCACCTTCAGTTTGGGAAACAGTACCCTTGGTGAGTATACAACCTTTTTTTCTTTTTTGAGTGATTTAAAAGGGGAGCTACCTCAGTCACCATTTTAGAGCTGTGATCACTGTTTACTCATTTGAACAGAGCTTTCCTTCTAATGCCTAGGGGTCCCTAGCCGCAGGTGACAGGGCTTGCTCATATTGTACCACTTAGTACTCTACCCAGGGTTCCAATGTGGAATATGTTTTTTATTTGTCTCTGTTAATTAATTTAACACTTTTGCTAGGAAATACTTCTTTAGCCTAATTCGACTTTCTATAAGTATTAGAAAATAATGTAACTGATTTAAAAAAACATAGTCTAGTTCAACATTTTAATCAATTTTGACTGCCCTCCTTTCTATTTCGAATTGATGAGATTTTCCAGTATTTGAATATTTTATTCTGAAAATAATTTTGTTTTCTCAGAAATATAAAGATAAAAACTTTTTAGCAAAAAAAAAATGGAAGTACTTAGTTACAATGTTGCTAAAGAGATCCAGGTGTGATTTTATTTAAAAACTATGTTTTTAGTTCTGTGTAATTATGATTTATAGTTTATTTTTATTTTTTAATTGACAGATAAAATGGTATGTGTTTATTATGTACAACATGATGTTTTGAAGTACATATACATTGTAGATAGAGATGTTGTTATTTTAAAAGGAAGAAACACAAATTTTTACCTGAAGTCTCAGATTCTGTTAAACCATGCCCTCACTTTAACATGTATGGCAGAAGCACTTAATTTAATTGACTTTTTGGATATTGCAGTTCAAAGATATATGGGGATGGAAATGCTGTTCCAAGGATTTTGAAGTTTCTCAAATCTATTGATCTTCAAGAGCCATTGCAAAAGAAATTCTGCTTTCCTCCTGTGAAGGAGAATATCTCTCAAGATATTGACCATATTCTTGAAACTCTAAGTGCCTTGGCTGTTGATCTCGGTGGAACGAACCTACGAGTTGCAATTGTCAGCATGAAGGTAAAATAGTTCCTAAGCTCTTAGCTTTATATCCCATATGAATAACTAATTTTAAGAAGTGTAGTTGGAAGGTAGGACTGGAAACATACACAGGAGCTTGGAATCATTTGCCCAGTATTGACTTTTGGATCCATTACAATATTTATCTCACTGTTTTACTCATCATGAACATTTCAAAGAAGTAAATTCTCAGAGAATCCAAGGTAGTAGACTGAATTGGCAATGGAGAGACCCTTTTAGGCATCAGAGAGGGCTTTGCCACACAGGAGACCTGAAATTCTATACTTGGTAATAGTGTGGAGTATGGAGTATGCACGTTACTATTACTACCCAGGTGATGGTATCTGCAAATGGTGGGGGGAGTTGCTTCTTCTCTAGAACATGATCAGTTGCATGGGTTCTCCATTTTTGCATTTTTACAGTTCTGCTCTTAATTGAGTATAGCATACCTTCAATCTGTTAACCACACTATCATTACCACAATGTTGACAAGTTGAGAGTGCCTTCATAAAAATAACAAATTGTCCATGTTAAAATGATCTCTAATGACTTAGGAAGAATAAACCTACTAGAAAAATCTTTGAAATATTGTAAATATATAAAGTTTCAGAAGTCCATGAGAAATAGCAAAGATTTTAAACACGAAGTTGTAGGACATTTGTTAATATCATCAGGTCAAATAAGGAAAAGCAAAACAAAACATAATTTTCTCAAAAAAAGCCAAAAGGCCTCCCTTATAAATACTCCTTATAAAGTACTAAGAAAAATATTTTCTTAACATAAAGATGATTTATTCCATATCAATGGCCAACATCTTTTTTTTTTTTTTTTTTTGAGACAGAGTCTCGCTTTGTTGCCCTGGCTAGAGTGAGTGCCGTGGTGTCAGCCTAGCTCACAGCAACCTCAAACTCCTGGGCTCAAGCAATCCTTCTGCCTCAGCCTCCCGAGTAGCTGGGACTATAGGCATGCGCCACCATGCCCGGCTAATTTTTTCTATATATATATATATTTTTAGTTGTCCAGATAATTTCTTTCTATTTTTTGGTAGAGATGGGGTCTCACTCTTGTTCAGGCTGGTCTTGAACTCCTGACCTTGAGCGATCCACCCGCCTCGGCCTCCCAGAGTGCTAGGATTACAGGCGTGAGCCACCGCGCCCGGCCCCAACATCTTTTTTAATGGTGAAATTCTAGAGGCATTCCTATTGAAATCAAGAAGAAAACAAAGAATGTTGTCTGCAACATTATCTAACATAGTTCTGGAAGTTATGAAGGGAATTGAGCAAGGAACAGCAAAAATGGACATTATCAGCAGGATAAAACAAAAAATATTATTTATAGGCAATGTGAACAAATCATCTAGCTTATAGAGTTAATAGGACAATTGAGTAAGGTGGCTGGATGTTATGATAAGTATATTATCATATATTATATCAATAATTTTCTACTTATATGAAATTGTAGGCAAAGATTTGAGTTTTTTTCTAGGTGAGCGTTTGTCAACCCTACTTGCACATTAGCATTATCTGAAAGCTTTACAAAAATATAAATGCCTGGCTCCCACCCTGGACTCATTAAATTGGGATCTCTGGGAAAGGGGACCAGGCATTGACATTTGCTAACAGCTGCCCAGGTGATTCTGATGCACAGTGAAAGGTTGAGAAGTACTACTCTAGGTTTATTTTTGATGATAATCCTTAGTGACAGCTTTAACTCCTATATTTGATATATAAAAATCCATTAATTACAAAAGAATATAAAGGGAAGAAGAGATCCTATTCAGAACAACAGCAACAAAAACTCCTAAGAATAATTGAAACAAGAAAGATCTACATAAAGAAAATTATAAAACTTTACTGTAAATTTAAAGGCTTGAAAAAATGCCCTGGATTGAAGTGCTGAGTATTTAAAAAATGTCAGCACTTTTCCAAATTGGATTATAGGTTTGACATAATTAAGGTCAACATTTCAATGGGATGTTTTAAAAAGTTTAATTAAAATTATTGTAAATCACAATGGAGTTTTTAAAAGTTTAGCAACATTATTCTTAAATTTATTTAAACTAATACACAAGTGAGATACACAAAGAAAAAATGTAAAACCGAGAGTAATTAGGAGAGACTATCCCTGTTTGGTATTAAAACATATCACAAAGCACAGCAATTTAAACAGTGTGGTATTTGTGACAGCCAGCAAGGACATTGACCAAGTAAATGGAATATCTATACCATTATTGGCTTCAGTTACAGGGGATGATTAAAACTCAACTACTTAGGATAATTATTTAGTTGCCTCAGTATTTAAGCAGGAAAATTTTGTCAACTTAAAAGAGTAAAACGTGACCTTTTAATGAATGAGATTCAAATTAGCCAATATTCACCTTAAGCTTAACAGCAGGGCCTATCTTGTTGGCTGTGGTGTTGTCATTGCTTCAGCAGCCCTATATCAGGACAGATTCTCAGAAACTTCTTGAGCTTATTCCAGGGCTGGCCCAGACCAGGTAGTGGCTCCCTCCCCAAACAGTCATCTAAGACTGCTGTACTGTCCTGTACCAATGTCTGATTTATCATGAAAAAGGTCAAAATACTCACAGTATGCTCCTTAGGCAAGACCAGTGAGACAGATCTTGTTTTTCTCTTTTAGGGTGAAATAGTTAAGAAGTATACTCAGTTCAATCCTAAAACCTATGAAGAGAGGATTAATTTAATCCTACAGATGTGTGTAGAAGCTGCAGCAGAAGCTGTAAAACTGAACTGCAGAATTTTGGGAGTAGGTAAGATTACAAATTACATATCCAAGGAATGTTCATTTTAATGTACAAAATTTACTAGGTTCTGATGCATGACTGAATATCAAGTCAATGTCTACCCTGTGTATAGATGGCTCCAGGTCCTATCTGTGGGCCCCAAGCATGGAGAGTTTCTGGGACACCAGCAAGCATTGCGGGAGAAGCATTGATAGTGCTATAAATCTGTGAGGAGCTATAGATTTAGCTCAGAACTGCCTGGTATTTCCTGGCAGCCCTTGGTAGTATTTGTCATAGGAGAATTGTGGTTAAGAAGTTTCTGTTCTGAGCCAAGAATGTTGGCATACTTTCCTAAGATTGCTAATCAGAATTATTTTCCTTGTGTTTGTGGTGGAGCTCAGGCATTTCCACAGGTGGCCGCGTAAATCCTCGGGAAGGAATTGTGTTGCATTCAACTAAACTGATCCAAGAGTGGAACTCTGTGGATCTGAGGACCCCGTTATCTGACACTTTGCATCTCCCTGTGTGGGTAGACAATGATGGCAACTGTGCTGCCCTCGCAGAAAGGAAATTTGGCCAAGGAAAGGGACTGGAAAACTTCGTAACACTTATCACAGGCACAGGTAAGAGGGGTAAGGGAAGGCTGCTTCAGGAGGTAGAATGTATGTTGGGGCATGTCTTCCCCACTTAGGCAGTTACAACTCTGCCTTAGCCTTCACTTCCTGCTTGAGTAGAGCCTGATGGTGAGCCACCGTGAGAGCTTATGGCCTTTTCAGGTCTTCTTCTGAGCATGTCCCTTGCCCTAGGCCATACATGTGGCCTTCTACATTTCCAGGAAGTTGTCAGAGCTATTCAAAGCCCTTATTCACCAGAGCTTCTCAGCTCTTCCCCAGCTTTTCCTCCTGGTCTTTTTAGTTAGTCTATTGTATGCCCCAACTGTTATCCTTTGCTCTAGGCAGCAGAGACTAATACATTTTACCTGTAAATGTTTTTGACATCCCCCCCACGATATAACCCCTTCAGCACTGGGTTAGGTCTCAGGTGAGATAAAATAAAAGCAAGCCCTTTGAACTGGTCCTCTAGGGAGCTATCTGGCAGGTCAAAACAACCAACCACAATTTTTTGAGAATAGGTTCATCCTGCTCCCTCAGGTACTGGTATCCAGTACTGGTATCTTTATACCAGTACTGGGATTATGGGCTGTTGTTCAGGGTCATTAACAAGCTGGGGAATGGGTGAGGGGACCAGGGTAAGTTAAAATACCAGAAAGCTCTCTTATCGAGATTCCACTGTTTTGTTTTTGTTTTTTTTTTTTTTCAATTAAGCATTCTCCTAATGGTTGCAAACTTTTGGTTAGTTTCCAGAGTTCTGACACTTTTGCCAGTTTCTTTGCGGGATAGACTTTTGGAGTTCCCTACTCTATCATTTTCACTGACAGCCCAATTTGGTTTTTTTTTTTAATTAATTAATTAGAGGTCGGGTCTCGCTGTCTCCCAGGCTAGAGTGCAGTAGCCTGATCATAGCTCACTGCGCCCTCAAACTACTGGACTCAAGGAATCCTCCTAGCTCAGCCTCCCTAGTAGCTAGGACTATAGGTGTGTGCCACTATGCTTGGCTAATTTCGGGGGGTATTATTTATATTTTATATATATACACACATATATATAAATACACATATATATATATACATACACACACATAATTTGTATTGTTTATATTATTTATATTGCTCAGACTTGTCTTGAACTCCTGACCTCAAGCAATCCTCCTGCATTGGCCTCCCAAAGCACTCGAGTTACAGGCATGAGCCACCATGTCTAGGCACCTGTTTTGTGGTTTTCGTAAATTTTATTTTTATTGTACATATTTAAAGTGTACAATTTGTTTTTTAAGTGAGGAAATAGACTCAACTAGCAAATAGTCGAGCTAACATTTGATCTCAGATATGTCTAACTTCAAAACTTGTGTGTACTGTGTTACGCTACCTCCCTTTAAGGTCATGTACTTTTAGCTCATGCACTTCCTCCCTTAGTTCTGGACATAGGTTTAGCACTGGATACCATTTCCTAGCTCAGAGCAGTTAAACTCTATAACAAAAGATAGTCATTGAAATGCATAATTATGGAATCACAGATTTTTAGACATGGGTGGCATCAAGAAGAGGTAAAATCATATTTTATCCTCTGCTTCAGAAAGCAGGTGGTGGTGATACATTTTAAAGAGATTTTTTTCTCGGGTTTCCCTCAAAGCAGAGCCTGAGACAAGGATTCAGGTATAGGTATTTTCTTTTGGAGGTGATCCTGAGGAACAAGAGGGAGGGAATGGGAAGAGTGAAACAGAGTAGGAAGAAAGCCATTAAAGAACACATTATTGAAGTTGCCTCGAGGATAGCGGGGGTTGAAAATTTCCAGAACTCCCAAGAAGCCTACAGAACGCCATCCAGCATTGTCCACCTGGATCTGCTGGCTCCTGTCTCGTCTTGGTTGAGGGTTGCCTCTGGGTACTGTGTGTGCATGGCTGACTGGGCTCTTGCGTTGGTGTTGGAGAAGGCCTCAGTACGGGAAGAGGGGCAGCGCGTGCTTGAGTGGGGGTATGCTGTCAACACAAGGCGAGTCTGAGCTTGTACTGCCCTGTCCACCGCAGCCGTGTTTGAAATCATAGTGAGCCAAGCAGATGTGACATAGGGCGTCAGATCTATTAAAAATATTTCCATCCAAAAGCTGCCAAAGAAAGTTTTGGTGCTTTGTAAGCTTCAGCTATCTAGAAAAGTAGACATTATATAGAACCCCACCTTCCCAAGCTTTGCTAAGCAGGTGAGGCATTACCAAATCATAGTTTTCTGTTTCAGGTAAAGAACCACCTCAGTGATTTTTGTCTCTCACTGTAGGAATTGGTGGTGGGATCATCCATCAGCACGAATTGATCCATGGAAGCTCCTTCTGTGCTGCAGAACTTGGCCACCTTGTTGTGTCTCTAGATGGGCCTGATTGTTCCTGTGGAAGCCATGGGTGTATTGAAGCATATGCCTCTGGAATGGCCTTGCAGAGGGAAGCAAAAAAGCTACATGATGGTTGGTCTCTTTCTCTTGAGGAATTAGTAACCAAGTGGTAGGGAAGTACTTCAAAATAGAAATTCCAAAGAGAGCTGAACACCAAAGCCAGAACTTTTAACCTTTCACTTCTTAGAAGAAGAGCAGGGCTCCCTCATACTGAAGCTCCACAGTAGCCTTGGTCCTGATCTGTATTAACACTCTTCCTCTCCAGGGGTGGAGGTGGGCAGGGGTCTAGAGTACCAAGATAGCACGGAAGATTTCTCTCATTTTTCTTTTCACAGCCACTAGCAGAGGGTGGGTATTTAATACATATTTTAATGAAGAAATAAATGGATGAACATGTAATAGTTTTTGAACTCTGAGAGATTTGAATTAAAGCTGTTTCTGGACATGTTATGAAAGTCAAGATGGTTTCTAGTCTAATGCAAAAGAGAGTCATTTACTATCACTGTAATATAGTGTACCAAGTACAGTGAGAATGGTGGCCAAAGGATGTAGATAGATGCATGTAAGAAGGAAACCAAAGTTCGTTCCCTGTCCTCTCCATACGGGGGAGGGAGCGCGAGGGTTCTGTCCTGGGGTTGAGAGTCAGAGGATGAGTAGAATTAGCCAGGCAGGTTTGGATGGCCGCGTGAGCTCTTCCAGGCATGGAAACAGTGACGAGCAGGGCAGGGTGTGGTGAGCAAGAGGAAGCCAGGACCAGCAGGTAATGGAGAAGCCATTAAACAATTTTAGGGAAAAGTCATGGTCACGTCTGAATTTTAGATTTTTCACTAAACTGTAACTTTTTGTGTGGGGGTGCGGGGGTTGGGGAACAGTGGTGGAATGGAGGATGGCTTTAAGTGGGACAGTTCTAAAGTGACTTCCAGTTTTCTGGTTGGCCATCTCGGGGTTGGGAATAGGAGAGGAGCATGTTTAGGCAGAAGATGGTTGGGTGCCTGTGGACATCCAGGTCGAAATGCCTGAGAGGTTGCTGGACACAGGGGCCTATTCTCAGGAGTGATGACTGGGCTGAAGAGGGGTTTGGGAGCTGTTGGCAGTGAGGTGGTGGTTAGGCTATGACTGAGACCCAGGGGGAGAGGCAGGAGATGGAGTCAAGGATGGAATCCCAAGAAACACAAGCGTCTGGGGGGCAGGGCAAGGGATGAGAGGAAAACCAAAGTAGGGAGATGTCACAGAAGCCAAAAACGGGAGAGAGTTTCAAGGAGGAGAGAGTAGCCAATAATGTCTAGAGCTGATATGAGTTAGTGAAAATCATAAAAGTTCATTGGCTTTGGCCATGAAGATGTCATCTGAAGCCCTTAAAACAGTGTTTGTTTTTCAACCTTGTTGTCATTATCACCCCCTAAGGAGCCTATTTAGATGGTTTTTTTCCTAATTACTCCTCCCCCATGAAACTTTAGTACCACAGATATATTGTATATCTGTTTATGATTATGTACTGTATATACAGGACATCTGTGCTTCATACATAAAAGGAGTAAAATTTTTTTTGCCCCTAAAACCAATTTGTGAACATTTGCTGATGGAAAGGAGACAGTGGGCAAAGGCTGAGAATGCAGAAGAGGAAGGGAATGGAGTCCCTACAGGAGGGTCCCCGCAGAACTAGGTAGAGGGCCCAAGGGAGGGAATGGCGAGCGGAGATGTGTAAATACTGATGAGTGTATGCAGGGGAGGAAGGGCCCTGCCTGGTCCTGTCCTTTATCTGAGAGATAAGAAGTGTGGAAGTCTGTTGGTGGTGGGGGTGGAGGATCGAGGAAGTGGTGAAGGAGAGAGTGAGGAGGGAGAACAGGGGAGAACTGGCCCAGGGAGCTGTGGGAGCCCAGCGAAGGCAGGAGACTCATTGGCGTCCGGGCAGCAGTCTGCGCAGTTAGGGATTTCCTTCCTTCAGGGCCCAGTATAACAGCAGATCAGGAGGCAGATTGATCTGGGCTGGTGACTGATAGCAGACAGGACTACAGACAGCCACGGAAACACCACTGTTTACTTAGCATTTACTCCGGCCAGCACTTAACAAAGTAATTTATGGCAATTATCTCATTTAATCCCTAAAATCATCCTGCAAGGGTAGGCATTATTGCCCTCATCTAGAAGAGAGGAACGTACAAAGGTGAAGTGCCATGGGACGGGGTCACGCGGCTGTCGTGGCAGAGCTGGAACTGAACCCAGGCCTGTGTCTGCTCCTCAGCTGCTGCCGCAGGATCTAGGGCACTGGCAAGGAGTGCAGCCCTGCACCTGGGACGGACAAGGAGGGAGGTGAATGTGGGAGGAGCTGATAATTTGGGGAAAGAACACGTCAAGAACTCTGTCTGCTACTGGAAGTGAGAAGTGAGGGAGCCAGAGGAGTAGGAGGCGATAGTCAGACTTGAGGGTCTTCCAGGACCCTCTGGATTATGGACAACCAAGTAGCAAGAGGGTAACAAAAGACTTTGGGGGCAAAGCACGTAGATGTTCATGAATGACAAAAAGCTTTGCAATTGCAAGAAGAAAACACTGTCTTCCTGCTTAGGAGCTTGCTTTCACAGGCCCAGTCTAAGCTTGGCCTCCCCACAGCTCATTAATGACTGACTGCTTCTCCTTCTCACGCCGCCCAAACAGAGGACCTGCTCTTGGTGGAAGGGATGTCAGTACCAAAAGACGAAGCCGTGGGTGCACTCCATCTCATCCAGGCTGCGAAACTTGGCAATGCCAAGGCCCAGAGCATCTTAAGAACAGGTGAGCCTGTGGCTCCGGGTGGCTATGCACAGGAGGCAGCCTCAGGACCCCTGAAAAGACCTCGCTTTTCTCAGGGACCAGTGTTCTGCATTGTCTATTCAGAGGTATTTATTCTACTTATTGAGAGAGAAAAAGGGAACTGCATTCGAGGTATTTGGCAGCACTGCCTTTTTAAACAGGTGTTTGGTTTGGCTTTACAACTATGAAAATACTGCTTGTTCATTTTATAGGAAATTTAGAGAAATATAGGAGAGTTGTAAGAAAAAGTTTAACTTCCAAGATAGCAACTATTAACATTTCCTCCCAGTCATTCTGTTCCTTTTTTCTCAAGAGATAGTCTTGTTCTTTCACCCTGGCTAGAGTGCAGTGGTGTCATCATAGCTCACAGCAACCTCAAACTCCTGGGCTCAAGTGATCATCCTGCCTCAGCCTCCTGCGCAGCTGGGACTACAGGCACACGCCACCACGCCCGGCTCATTTTCTTATTTTTTGTAGAGATTGGTCTTGCTATGTTGCCTCGGCTGGTCTTGAACCCCTGGCCTGAAATGATCCTCCCACCATGGCCTCCCAAAGTGCTGGTATTATAGGCATGAGCTACTGCACCCAGCCCTTCTATTCATTTTTTTCTATTCATTTTAAAACATAGTTGAGATGACATAGTATAGCATGTACAATTTTATACCCTGCTTTTTTCACATGATCATTTTCTCGTATTAAGATAAAATCACGAACAGCTTTTAAAATACTGCTTCCCACTGAATGGTGTCGATGTACTTTACCACTTCTGCCCTCTGGCTCTCTTCTGCCTTCCTCTTTGGTGTTTTTGATTTAGCACTCCTGGAAACTTACTTTAATTTTTGTTTTCCTACAGCTGGAACGGCTTTGGGTCTTGGGGTTGTGAACATCCTCCACACCATGAATCCTTCCCTTGTGATCCTCTCTGGAGTCCTGGCCAGTCACTATATCCACATTGTCAAAGACGTCATCCGCCAGCAGGCCTTGTCCTCGGTGCAGGACGTGGACGTGGTGGTTTCGGATTTGGTTGACCCCGCCCTGCTAGGCGCCGCCAGCATGGTTCTGGACTACACAACTCGCAGGATCTACTAGGCCTCCACGAACAAAAACGGGGACCGAGACTCGAGAGCTCCCTCATGGAATCAAGTTCTTGTCTTTTAGATGTGCACTTCTTAAAAAGCAAATTTGGTATTTAACTGTAGGCGACTTTGGCAGGGAAGCGTTTTCGTTTTTTGTCTCCTCTTCTGAAGTCACCTTTCCCACCTCCATTTTTGTAGATGCTACTCTTTCTGATGTTTTCCTAATAGCCGTCATTTTAGCTCAGATTCTGTAAGTTCCAGTCACAATTTTCTGTGACAAAAGGAGCTACATAATAGATGAGGAAGCCTTAGGACTCTGCTTACTAACGTACCATTTAAACCTGCAGGCCTTGCTTGGGATGTGAGCTTCATCCTGGAGTTTGGATTAACAGTCCTTTGTCCTCTAACCCCAAACTCATTTCACAGAAATCCAGTCAAGGGAACAGAAGGAAAGCTTACCAGGAAAGGCTTAAGTACACTTTTATTTTGACAAGGTTTATTGGGGTATCTTTAAAAGTATATAATTTGATAAGCTTTGACATATGTATATATCAGAGAAACCATCACTACAATCAAGACATTGGACATATGTGTGGCCCCCAAATGTCATTTGTTGGAAGATGTTTTGTTATTACTCTGGCAGAACTTGTAAGAGACTTTAGACCAGGGATCTGAATTACAATGGCCTTAGTGACCTTGTCCTTATCTTCTTAGGGACAGCTCAGAAGCCACTAGGACTTACAGCCTCTGAAAGGAGATTAACTGTCCCAAAAGGATCTTTGCTACTGACCAGCAGACACCTCTCCCTTCAATAGCTTTTCCTATTACGTTGAATATGACAGTGTTTAAGGCAGTGTTTGTATGTGTTATAACTAGAGCCCAGATCTGTGAATCTGGATTCTGGCTAAATAATCTGTGCTTTCAGTGGTGTCAAAATACAAAAGCCAAAGTTCTGGCTATTATTTACAACCTGGAAGAAATACTAACTGCCACCATTTATTAAGTGCCTACAGTGTGCCAGGCTCTGAACTAGGTGCTTCATAAACATTGTCCTAAATTCTCTCAACTTGTGAGGTAGCTGTTTTAACAAATTCCTATTTTATAGGACTTCATGTGTTTAAGTGACATAATTAAAGCTTTGGGACTAGTGAGTCTTAAGAGAGAGGCTTTGATCCCAGGTCTTCTGTGCTTTTTCTGCCAAGACATACCACCTCTCATTTCAAAAACATTTTCAAGGCCGGTGTGGTGGCTCACACCTGTAATCCTAGCACTCTGGGAGGCCGAGGAGGGAGGATTGCTTGAGCTCAGCAGTTTGAGACCAGCCTGAGCAAGAGCGAGACCCTGTCTCTACAAAAAGAAAAACTAGCCAGGTGTGGTGGTACATGCCTGTAGTCCCTGCTACTTGGGAGGCTGAGACAGGAGGATCGCTTGAGCCCAGGAGTGTGAGGTTGCAGTGAGTTATGATTGATGCCACTGCACTCTACCTGGGGCGACAGAGCGAGACTGTCTTAAAAAAAAAAACAAAACCCTTTCAAAATGCTAATATAGGGCCAGGTGCGGTGGCTCACGCCTGTAATCCTAGCACTCTGGGAGGCCGAGGCGGGCGTATTGTTTGAGCTCAGGAGTTTGAAACCAGCCTGAGCAAGAGCAAGACCTCGTCTTTACTAAAAATAGAAAGAAATTAATTGGACAACTAAAAATATATAGAAAAAAATTAGCCGGGCATGGTGGCGCAGCTACTTGGGAGGCTGAGGCAGTAGGATTGCTTGAGCCCAGGAGTTTGAGGTTGCTGTGAGCTAGGCTGACGCCACAGCACTCTAGCCCGGGCAACACAGTGAGACTCTGTCTCAAAAAAAAAAAAAAAAAAAAGCTAATATATTCTAATTTACTCTAGGCCACCAAAAGCTTTAATATCTGATTTGCAAATGACTCCATGTGTTCTTGACCCTATCTCTCAACTGTGCATTTAATCAAATATTCCTCTCTGCTACGGAAATTTTGCAGTATTTAATCTAGTGACAGGTTTTTATGGGTACTTTTAGATGATCTAAAAAAGCATATGCATATATTTTTCAGATTGTTTTTTATTTGGGGAAAATGAAGGTTTCTATAATGTATTGTTTCAGTGTTAACATATAAAATAAGCTGAAAGAATCAATATTGCATTTTAACTACTTCCTTCCTGGTGGGTTAATGTGAAAAAGATAGTCTGGCAGATTCCTTGAACTCTACCAGCCCTTAAATAATCTCCAGGGCCTGGTTATTGTTCAAACATTCCATGGTGATTCCTGGGAAGGAAGCTCAGCTGCTCCACCTCTGTGTTTGGGGCGAGCTGGTGACCGAGAAGGGGCATCAGTTCTTTCTTGGTGAAATCTATATAACCGCTCTGTGTACCAAACAATTGCACAGCTACCAAGTTTCATACCAAATATTTGAAAGGATGGTACTGAATCTAAAAACTGAATCTTTGTTTTTATTAAGTTCATAGAAAGGCTAATATATTCCAACATAAATTATTACATATGGCTAAATAATCACGTTAATTTATTTTAATGTAAATATTTTTATGTTACAGTTCTGAGCCAAATTACAAAGAAAAATAAACACATTTCCTTGTTGAAATCCTAACACTGTTGTATTTTGTTTTGTTCTTAACCCACTAGCTAAAAGCATTTCCCTTCTCAGAAGAGATTTAAAGTTGTTGCATTGCTTGCTTTTTGGTTATGCAACTTCCTTAAAGTATCTATTATTATTACTTTCTTACCCCCAAAAAAGCCTATTAATAGAAAGCACTGTTATAGAACATTTAAATTTGACATAAAAAGCAAAGTGGCCCCAAGAAAGAAGTTTTAAATGCGGAGCACCCACTCAATCTCTGGACCAGCTCCTTCAGAAATACTCCTGTTACTATTACTATGTAACAAACCACTTCAAAACTTAAGAGATCTTAAAACAATAGCAATTGTTTTATCTCTCCCAGCTTCTGTGGGTGAGGAATTTGGGAAAGGCAGTTCTAGCCCAGAGTGTTGTGCACTTGTAGTTAGTGGCTGAAGCTGGAATAGCAGGCTCACAGGCCAGGCCTCTCTCTCTGCATGTCTACAGGGTCTCAGTGTGGACTAGTTTGGGCCTCCTCTCAGCATGGTAGCTTCAGGGTGGTAGAACTTTATTGGGTGGCTCAGAGTTACCAGCTAGTGTGTCTGGTCCAACAAACCAGCCATTAAACTACATTGCCTTTAATGACCTAGCCTTGGAAGTCACAGTATCACTTTTGTTATTATTTAGTCACTTCTTGATCTGGAGAATGCCAAAGATTTTGTTGACATTTTAAAACTGCCATATCCCCCTTGGGAAGCCCATCTAGTTTGGGAGCTGAGACTGGTCAAGATGATGGCACCAAGATAATTCCGAAAAGTGAGTTGCCCCAAGTAGAAGCCATAGGCGTCCAGGGGAGTAAGGGGAGGCATTGTGGAGATGTCCTTTAAACTAGTTTTCTTTTTTTTTGAGACAGGATCTTGCTCTGTCACCCAGGCTAGAGTACAGTGGCATCATCATACCTCACTGCAACCTCCCAGCTCCTGGGCTCCAATGATCTTCCTCAGCCGCCTGAACAACTGGGACTACAGGCATGCACCACCATGCTCACCTAATTTTTCTGTTTTTGGTAGAGACGGGGTCTTGCTCTTGCTCAGGCTGGTCTTGAACTCTTGGCCTCAAGCAATCCTCCTGCCTTGGCCTCCCAAAATGGTAGGATTGATCACAGGCGTGAGCCACTATGCCTGGCCATGAACTAATTCTAAAATTTGATTTTGACATTTTGAATGGCATTAGCAACTCCCAGTTATAACAAAAGGTCTGGGAACAACAGTGAGTGAGCACTTGATCAGAGGTAGCTATAGGGGAGGAATGAGCAGAGGCCAGAAATGTGGACCGGATCAAAGAAAGCCCAAAAAGCTTGGAAAGAGGGAGGTAAGAGGTAAAGTAATGACAGTTCCTCTCCCATCCAAACATAATTAGCATGGGAGAGATGGTGGACTTTTGCTTTTTTTTTTCCTTTTTCTGTAGATGTTCACAGCTGGAAGGACTTTCCTTCTTGGCAACAGCAAGGCTTAACATCCATCCTGAGCAGGGTATTATAGGAGTTTACCACAATCTCCAACTTGGAAATATCAGATGATTTTAAGCAGACAATTACTGAAATATGGCTTTATTAATTGCTTGGAACATCAACTAAAATGTGCCAGGTACTATGCCAAGTTCTGAGGGCAGGTAATAAATGTCTTGGTGTCTGAACAGAGCAGTCTCCTGGAAGCACCTGTTACGTAGATCAGCACAGACCAGTAGAGCTGTGATGGAAATGTTCTCTAATCTGCACTGTCCAATTCAGATGCCACCTAACCACATGTGAAATATGACTAGGACTAGAAATGTATTTTTAGTTAATTTAAATAGCCACATGTGCCTGGTGAATGCTGTATTAGACAGCATGGGTCTAGAGAAGGATTCTGTAATAGAAATATGAACCAGTGCTTGGGGTGGCACAGACTCTGACGTGCTACAGAATCAAGAGTAACAGGGCTAGCCGCACACAGCGCCGTCCCAACTCAGGTTTCCTGGCTGAATCCAAAGGAGTCAAAGGGGTCACTCTGCATACCCCAGACTGACTCCTGCTGAAATATACTTCCCTGCCTTACTCCAAACTGCAGAACATCATGAGTTTAGTAAAGAAGCTTCATCTACGTTGTTTGAAACAGAAATTTATTCTCAGAATAATGCACAAAAGCACAGGTTGAGGCTACTGCTGGGAGGCTTCCCTCCCCTTCCCTTCCTCCTCCCCCTCCTCTCTGAGCCAGGGAGAACACACTTGAAGGAAACATGCAATCACAAACAATGATCAACTCTAAAGACAAAAGGTTTGGTCCAAAAGAACTCAACATAATTAATCCAATTACTCCGAACAGCTTCACTGAGTAGGATTAAGATATCGCAGACGTAGTGTTTCCACAGGGTGGCTCTTCAGTGCACCAGGGGGGCCTGCTTGAGGGAAATGAGGACTGAGCGCATGCGGGAGACATCTTTGGCCTGCTTGCTGGACTTGGGGTTAAAGTCACACAGCCGGGCCACTCGTTCCCACTCAGTGCCTGGGGACGACTCATCAATGTCGTTTACAAAGGCTTCTTCTGCTGCCCTGGAAGCAACAACAAAATATGTTGGTTTAACGTACAACGCCCTCTGAGCAACCTCGTGGCTGCCTTGCTACATAAGCGACTGCCTCTTGGTGCCTGACTTAATGGCATTCTGGTTTTCCCAAGAGTAACAGCCCCTGGCCCAGGTCAGACTTGAGCAGACATGTGGCCAGCTCTCCCAGGCACAGGGTGCCCAGACTGCTGTGTAAAATGTTGGAATACAGGTGTTTGGTTCAGGGCTCACTCTGTCTGGCTGCCTCTGCTCCTACAGAGCATTAGAAAAGCAACTCCTTAGCCAGCGTTGCACCGCTTTTATTAACAAAAGCAAACCAGCAAGCTGGTGAAGAACTTGAGTAGTTTGTACTGGGCTGTACTGAGTTTCAAGGAAATTTAGAGACTTCTAAAAAGCCCACAGGTCATTGCACAATAGCTTCTAGATTTATTCCTAAGGCTGGAGAGAAACAGGGCAGATCAAAAGGAATTCAAGACAAAGCTCCCATGCTAGCAGGCACTAGAGACTAAAGCCATTCTGGAAGAGGGTTTGTTAAGACATTCTCCAGTTCAGCCAAAAGTTCGCCATTTTCCCTCCAGCCAGGTGCCTTGGGCCACTCAGGGCACACTGGCAGGAGAGCCAATGTTAGTTGCTTTTAGGCAGGATGTTGCTCCAACATTCTTTCACATCAAGGTCAGCCCACCCCCAGCTGGGATCTAACTGGTGGGAGCTACAGCCTGAAAGGACAGCGGTAAGAGGCAGGAAGACACACTCTATTCATCTACTCCGACAAGCATCACGGGCAAAGCAAAAGCGATGGAGATGACTGGTCTGTGGGGACGCAGGGGTGGCACTATCACAGGGATGGCCGTGGCAAACACCGCTGAAGCCCAGAGCCACAACACTGCGACTTCATGGCACACACAGTTAGGGGCAGTGAGAAAGGTTTACTTAACTGTTCTAGGCTGTAGCAAGGATGGTTTATGTTTGTGCTTAAAGGTGAAGAGAAGAAAAGAAACAAGGAGAGAAACTTTAGGTCAGATATAGAAAATGAGAATGAGCTCAATGCAGATGGTCAGTAAGCTAGACATGCCCTTGCCACTCTATCTGTGCTTGGGGACGTGCAGCTGGCTTTGCTGGCCACCCTGCTGCCCAGCAAAACCAGACTCGACCTTTCCAGTCTCCATTTCTACTCCAGAGAGAATGTGCAGAAATCAAATCAAACACCACCTGTAAGTCCAGCATTTCACAAGTCTCATTGCAAATGCATCTGGGGGCCCAGGAAACCCACTTGTGACTTCTAACGGGACGAACAGCTCAAGGGCGCAGGCCCTAAGAGGTTCTACAGAGCTCGGCCTATTGCCCACCTTCCAGAGATATCTCTCCTCCTGCACCCTCAGCTCCCTTATATAAAAAGCCAGACCTAATTTTAAAGGAGGAAACAATGAGAACTGTTCCCAAGTCTTTAGCAAAAACTGCTTTGATTATAGGAATCCTTAAAAATTTTTTTTCCCAGAGAAGATGCAGTGTTTTATGGGGGAAGGGGAGCCCCAGTGGCTCACATCAGGCAGCTGTGGCTACATGACCTCGAAGCCAGGACCTCTCTGTACTAGGGTGGGGAACAGGGCATCAGAAGCCAGCGACTAAATAGCAACTTCTGACATACAAGACCACAGAGAAATCATAGACACCCATGGGAGACAAGCCCCTCTGCTCTGGACTCTTCTGCCTGAGGGAGAGGCAACCAACCCCATATTCTTTAAAGAAACCAAGTATAGAAAATGCTGCCCCCACAGCTCTGACTTTGGCAATGCAAGGTGCTGCTGCTCACTGGCTCGTAACCTCCTGGGACTGTCACCTACTCCCAGGTGGGGAGACTTCTCCTTCCCACCTGGGGCAGGCAAGCGTCAGTAGCAGCAGTGATGGCAGCAACGGCAAGAAGTCAGAGTCCCCCCAGCCCCAAACCCTTCCCAGACAAGATCACAAATGACTCACTTTTTGAAAGGGAGTCAGCTTTCTTCCCTCCAAAACCCCGAATGTGAAAAATGGCAACCAGAGGGCGCAAGGAGTCATGATTCTGCAAGATCCCCACTGACCATCCCCCAGCTCATCAGCTCTTAGGCAGCCCCATGGTGCTGATTTGAAATAATTTGAAAAGCAAAGCGATTTGTGACAAAAAAGGAGCGTTAACTCTAAACAAAATGTAGAAAGAATCAAAACAAGAAAAGGAATTAGTTTTGCAACATACACATAACCAATCACGTCAGCGAAGGGTTGTTTGTAGAAAGCTTCGTCTGCCACCCTAGACAGCAAGAGGTCCCAAAGGCAGGCAAGCAGGCAGGAAAAAAGAGAGAACATTGAGAAGCAGAAACATCTAAAATCCACAATAGAGGTGCGACTGTGCTCTGGGGAGCTGCTCCCAAGGCTCCATCCTAACCCCTGTGAGACGTCCAGCGCTGGCGACTCCGGCAGACCTGGTTTCCGCTGGCCTCCCTGCACGGGGATCTTCCACGAGCGAGCGCTGCCAACATTGCCCCTTTGACTTCCCCAGCGACAAGAAGCATGTGTTAAGCACCCAGTAATAGGCTAAGCCCTTTCACACAGATTATGGTGATTCAATCCTCAACTGTAACAACCTACAACACTGGATATTCTCACCCCCACTTTACAGATGAGGTAACTGAGGCTTAGAGGTGAATGCCACAGTGGCAGCATTCAGAAGTCACAGCCGAGGCAGCCTGGCTCCAAGTCCAGGGTTCTTTTTACTGTGTATTGATGCTTCTTCCCAGCCGGTGTGTGCTCAGGAAGCCGCACCGCCTTCCTGCCTGTCTCAGTAACTGTCACTGGGCAGGAATGCTGCCAGACGCCAGATGCGCTAGGACCCACAGCCAGTTTTGTCTTGGATTATCCAACTACTGCTTCTCCACACTGGATGGGTGGGGTAAATTTCAGTATCCTGCGGACACATATGGTCATTTCAAAATCCTCACCTCAGAGAAAAAAGCAGTGGAGGCAAGTGGGCTGGTGCGAAGAATGCTAGACTGGAGGCCTGGCTCTGGCACCAGCTTGTGTGTCCCTGAATAAGGCTGTCTGTTGGTGCAGTTGCTGAGTATTTCTATGCCAGACTTATCCGGTTTTGACCAGGTGTAGCCAAGAATCCAGAACATCACTGGCATGGCACAGCTCTGGGACAAGGAGGATGGGGCGTACTGAGTGGGGAAATTTACATAGCAGGGGACAGGCCGGCTCTCTCTCTGTTGCCTCAGGATAAATTCCTGCACCCAGCCAGCCCACACTTGTCCACTGTGGCTGTGGTTCCCTTGAGGGACCTCCCTCGGGGAGTCCTATCCCGTCCTTTGCAGGGTGGGTTTGGGATGGGCAAGTGGAAAGAACATTTTTCATGGGTAATCATGCCTGGTCATTAACCTAAGCTCACATATTTACTTGAAGGCAAATTCTAGTAATTTCAATTTCAGTTTATTTTTAAACTCACACATACCCTTTTTCTTTCCCATTTTGGTTTATATATAAGAGGTGTTTTGTGGGAATTTAAAGAAAGCAAAAAAGAGCAGACGGATTGTAACTCAAAGTGACTCAGCAGGAAAACAGAGAGTTGTTTGTGGGCAGAGTGGGTGGGAGGGAAAGGCAAGGCCAGCGGGCTTGCAAACCATAATCCTTTCAGTTTACACATAGGGCTGAACCCAATCAATTTCAACTCCAGCTTGCCTCTACTGGAAGGTTTGATGACCCCTGTCAAGGCCTCACTAAGAGGACAACAGCTTGAATGTCAGGCTCTTGCAGCTAGCCCTCAGGCTAAAGAGCTTTGCAGTGACAAGCACAGGTCCCCCATCAGGGCGATGGGCCCAGAACAAACAGAAAGTTACACACCGCACAGGCGGCCCTCCACCTGTTTGTTCTTTGCCCAGCAGAAGGGGACCTGAAGCAGCAATCCTCAGCCAAGGCAGAAGGGGGCCTGGGGAAGCCTGGGAGAGGGAAGGAGGAGGATGCCCGACCACAGGACACACTCGGGAGGCCTAAATACAGTGCAGAGCTTCATCCTGTAAGCAGCCCCAAAGTGGGCGTGGAAATGTTTGCCATCACCGAGAATCATGGATTCCCCAGACTTTTTTAAGCCTTGACAGAGCTGAAAAGTCTCAGCACAAAGGCCACCTGTAACAGGAGGAAATGCTCTGTGGTTGTTCTTGGTCAGTGAACTCATCCAGCTGTAGGTGTCAGTCCCTGTCCTGGCAGACTCCTGTGAAAAGCAAATTCTTTTCCACAGCCATCACTTAATAATTCGTGGCTCTTGTGTAGTGACATCTAGGCCCCCACTTAGGATAAAAGGAGGGAGATGCAGTCTGGGGACAACAGACCACAGATTCTGCAGGGCAAGGGCCATGTCTGGCTGCTGCACGCCTCCCCCCAGCACGGTGCCTGGCATGGCTGTGCTCCTCATGCTCTGGACTGCTTGGGTGAGGGCAGCTGGAAGGCAGGAGGCCCGAGGACACACTCATGATTAACTGGGTGCCCTTTCTGTCCCTGAGTCTCCTCTTTCCAACTTCTCTGCCTTCCTGCAGTCCCTCAACATCCCACCGCTACTAGAGTTACCCAGGGAGAATGACACTTGCTTAAACTGAGCACCCCATTTTCTTTTCTAAAAATATTTACTTATCTGTAGACCAACAACCAGGAAAATGAATCACTTTTTGTGGGACTTATTCCTTTAGAGTCTAAGTTTATGAGTCACATATGGACAGGGAGTAGTCAGCAATATCAGAACCTCCAGGGGATGGTGAATGCCACTGGAAGAAGTCCCACAGGGTGACTGTAAAATGGCTCCCACCTCCACCCACTGAAGAATCACTGGAATGAAGTGTAAAAACCATCCCTTCTGTCCTAGAACCCTGGTGGCAGTGGCTACTGTGCCACTAGCTTTATGCACTCAGGGTAAACCCTGTGCTGCAAGGTTTCTACAAGGCAAGTGACCTGGTTTCTAAACAGCTCTACATTCTCAGATGAGTGGTGGGTAAGTCCCTTCTCCCTGGAACTGGAGAGGTTCACCTATGAGACCAGCCAGCTGCCAACCCCACATTCTGCAATTCCAAGTAAAGAAAGGTACCAAGGCCCTAACTCAACACCTGGAGGGACTAAGCCTTTAAGACTGAGCTCCTAATAACAGGTGTGATCGCTCTCTCCCAGGACAAGTGATTCTGTATACAGACAGGTAAGTTCAGCAAAATTGGCTTGAAAAAATTTCTGCAATGGAAAGCCTGTTCCCAACATATTTCTTATTTTAGTTTGACAGTGTGTGTGTCAAATTGCTGAAGCATCAGGGACCCTGTACAGGGAAGGTCAGCATGGTTCTGCCAAGGACTTCAAAGTCAAGTGCTGGGGCAGCAGCCAGAGCCTCCATGATGCTTGCACACAGCACCTGCTCATCTTTCTTTACTGATTTGAACTTGCATCTGGAGGAAAATCATCTTGAGTGAGCACAGGACACAGGAGCCTGGACCTGTTAGCACTTCGTACCGACCACAAGCTCAACAGAAGCACTGTGTAGCCGATGGCAACCATCACCACTGGCGACTCAATGAGAAGACTAGAGAGCAGTCCCCATCATACTCGCCACAGAACTTCAAATGGAACCCAATATGCACCCCTCAAAAGTACAACCCCTAGAGGCAGATGGCCAGGACAGAGACCCAAGCCTGGCATCTGAGGGGCAGCTGACGGAACCAAGGATGACCAAAGGCACACAAGGATCTGAATGGCTGCTGGATGAAAAAGAGTCCAACTGTTCTGTCACAGCTGCCCCACAATGGCATTGGCTGGCTGGCAAAGTGGTTAGCTCCCTCTTTCCTGGCAGATTTCTGGCTAACAGAGCTACCAGAGACAAGGGTACTTAACCCAATCTCCTTCCTGCCTCTGAATATAGGAACCTAAGGCTCTATCCTGAAAATTAAAAATATCCCCAGGCCTGGTCTGGCCTGTTTTTATACTGGAGTAGACTGTTCAGTGAAAGTTGGGCTCTGAACCCAGCAGAGGAAAGAAAGCCAGTCTGCCTACCCCGAGAGAAGCAATACTGCATACGTCTCTCTAAGCTACTTCCAAGAAGTGCAGAGCATTGAAAACCACAGCTACTGACTGGTAGTGATATGAGAATGAATGTGTTTTCTCCCTACAACTACTAAACCGTCAGTAAGTGAGTAAAATATTTTCTGAAAAGAGCATTTTTAAGAAGCCAATTCAAGATTTTCTTAGGCACAGCTAAGTACCCAGAGAACCCTCAATTCCACAGTCACTATGTTGGAACACCCTTGGCTGCCTGATTACAAAGCACATTTTCATGCTAACGGACTCCTTTGAGAAGTGGCTTTCAGCAGGGCTGTATTTAGCAGATACAATGTGACCAAGTCTATAATCATCTCCAAAGTAATAAGATCCTGGTATATTCATGAAACTGACCTTTCATTCCAGGGTTCCATTTTTTAAAGCTTAAACCTAATCTGTGAAGTAACTTTTCCTTTGGCGGAATCATACCATTGCAGGTGACGCATATTAACCAAGCTCTTTGTTAAAGAGCTAAATTCACTACAACCGGGATGGCTACATGACAGGCTGAATTCTGCTCACAAGACCCAAGAGACTTCAGACACTGTGCTTCAAGCACTTTCTTCAAAAACTGCAAAGACATTTCACACTTAAGGAGGCAGCAGCCAAGAACCTAGACTGGATGCTAAAAAATGCATTTGATTCAATTTGGGAAAACAAGCTGTGCTAGAACTGCCGCGGACTGACCTGTTGTTTGCTTTTGTTTTCTGTAGCTGCTCGTCCTGTCTCGCATACCACTCCTCTAGCTCCTTTATTGCTTTTTCTTTCCACTCTGCTTCTTGCTTCCGAGAGTTGGCATCTTTGAAGGGAGGGAAAACAAAGACAATAGCAATGAGACAAAGCACAAACTTAAGTTCGTTTCGTCCATTTCTTTCGGTCTTACTGAACTTACGGTAGGTGAGGGTACTTGTGCACGTCAGGGGAGAAGACTGGGGAGGGGGAGATAAAAATTCTATTTCCCCTGTTTGCACAACCAACTCTAATCTCAGTGATCCTAGTCCTGGTTTTATCCCAGTCCACTGTCACCTTAGTGAGTTACTGATTTTGTTTTGTCTTGTTTTTGGCAGAGGGGAAGAAGAGCGTGGAAATATTGACTTTTAATAGAAAAAAGCCTGTTGGGCACCAACTGGGGAAAAAACAATTATAGATGATTCTTTAATAATGCTGCCAATATTAGTTCAGGGTGAGATATTCATATTATTATAAATAAGCTTTTAACTCTTCTCACAAACTATAGTCCATATCCCAAGTTTGACAATTAATGGTTTTGAAAACACAAGGTGGCACTCTTATAACTAAGGTAGAAGTGCTTCTATGAAGCAGGGACCTATTAGGAAAGCTGCCACAGGTAGAGATGATTCAGGAACCAGAGAATGGTAGAATATAGAATATTAGAGTTGGACAGGACCACAAAACATCTATTCCTACTAAGACTGCAGAGTGAATTTGTGGCAGAGCCAGCACAGTGCTACCAAATAAACTCCAACAGAGAGAACTCCAGGGGGTTGGGAGTATGGCATCATTAACAGTTAACCAAAAGGTTCTAGAAATGAGAGCAAGAAAATGCACACGTAGCAGGTTTGGCAGATTGGATTCTCAAACATAAAGTTTCTGAGCACTAAATACAGTTTCCCCTAAGACACTGAGCTGAAGAGACATATGTCAGTAGGGAGTAGGAGGTAAAGAAATACACATCACGGTTACTAGTGCAGCTGACACTTGAAGTTAACCTGATCCGTCACTTTAAACGTGTTCTTAAGGATGTGCTGTCTGGCAGGTGTCTGTCTCATTTAATCTTTACAACAATCCCAAGAAGGTAAACTCTGATGCCATTTTAAGCAGTGAGAAAAATTGAAGCTCAGAAAGTCTAAGTGAACTTCCTTAAGGTTATAATAAGTGGCAGAGCCAAGATTCAAACCCAGGTCTGACTCTAAAGCTTACACTTCGCTTACCTCATTATCTTGCCTCCAGGGGGACAGAAAGGGAGGCAAGCCTAGAATTAATCACAAGATATGACTAGAAGGTGACCTGGACAGAGTTTTCAAAGTACAGACCAAGAGCCCAACCTGTAATTAGTGTCTTTCAGAAGAGTAGAAAGCAGTGGTGGTGTCGAATAACTAGTGGAAGGGATGAGATGAAGCATTCTTGGGCATTTTTAGGGCCTTTGCAAAAAATGTCTTGTAGTAACAACCTGCAGATGGCTGTGTCTGTAATTGTAAGAAATAGCCGGCTGGGCGCGGTGGCTCACGCCTGTAATCCTAGCACTCTGGGAGGCCGAGGCGGGCGGATTGTTTGACCTCAGGAGTTCAAGACCAGCCTGAGCAAGAGCGAGACCCCGTCTCCACTAAAAATATGAAAGAAATTAATCAGACAACTAAAACTATATAGAAAAAATTAGCTGGGCATGGTGGCGCATGCCTGTAGTCCCAGCTACTCAAGAGGCTGAGGCAGGAGGATCACTTGAGCCCAGGAGTTTGAGGTTGCTGTGAGCTAGGCTGACGCCATGGCACTCTAGCCTGGGCAAAAAGAGTGAGACTCTGTCTCCAAAAAAAAAAAAAGAAATAGCCTAAAAGCAGCTAAAAACTCCCCCGAAGTTTCGCCTTGTTATCTAAGTTGTTGGAAGGTGACCTATCATTCAGAAGGAAAATCTTTTCACTCAGATTTTCCATCGATGACTCTACACTGACATGTGTCTGTCCAGGGCATTAAGTGTATGCATGGAACGGAGCAGGCTATGTTGCAATGAGAGATGCTATGGGCTGATGGCGCCATGTGGACAACACTTAATTTGAAATGTGGTGAAAATACAGCCAAAAAATTAACTTTTGATTAGAGAGTATTTTCTTTCAATGTATTCTATCTAATAATCATTTAAAATTTTGTATTATATAATAGGAACAAAATATGAGAATTTATTTCTGAAAAATTTAAATAAAAACTGTAAACATCTGTACAGACTGTAGTTACTACATAAAACAGTACATTTAAATTGTCTTCTGCCTTTTACAGATTTAGGAAGTGCCACTGGCAATAAGAATTTAGAATTCTTCCCCTCAGAGGAACAGGCAGAGTCCTCTTACAGAGCAAGGCACACTGACAGGTGCTTTCTTCTCTGGCCACCCTTGTTCACAGAAAGGAAAATTTGAGAATGCAGCCTGCAGCTAAGCTGAAAACCATTGACACCAGTTCTCTATTTTTAGCATCCCATGCTTTTTCTCCTAGTTCTTGCAAGGAAAAAAGCGGAAACTGAAGAAACACCTTGTTCATGAACCAACTGAATTCACTTCAACTGGAATGCAAGACCAAATGTTTGATGTCCCTCAAGAAGGCATCTTGAGTTAAGAAAACAACATCTCTTGGAATAGTCCCAAAGTACCCAATTTGAGAACTGAAAAAGAAAATAAAGTTTTTCCTGACACCAAAGCCTGCTCGCTGTATGGAGAAGACAAACTTCGCTAAGCCCTGGGGAAAGAGAAAATATAAAGCTGGGCTCAGTAACATGAAAAATACTCTAACAGTACTAATACCAGCTAAGTCTTGCCTCTAAGCCTTCTCAAAAGAGATCCACAAAGAACAAGCAAGGACTAAGGCTGCCAGCACTGTGAAGACCTATTTTCATCTTCCTAAAGCTGCTCTATCCAATACAGTAGCTACTTGTGGCTACTTACATTTAAAGTTATTAACATTAAAGAAAATTTAAAATTCAGCTTCTCAGTCACACTAGCCATATTTCAAGTACTTAATAGTCACATGTGGCTAGTGGCTACCATCCTGGTCAGCAAAGATACAGAATATTTCCACCAAATAAACTACTATTGTATAGTGCTATAAAGGTTCAAACATAGTGTGCTCTTTGTTCTGAAAGTCACCAAAATTGGACCAGCAAGATAAAAGATTTGGCACTAACTGGCTGTGTTATTTGGCTCAAGTCTTTTCCTATTTCTGGGTGTCATTTACCCTATCTGAAAAACAGGGACTCATGTTGTCACTCGTTCAATGGTTCTCAAAAGGGAATAATACTGTTAACACTGTGGTTGCACAGGAAAATGTCAGTATTTCCAGGAAACGTACAATGAAATATTTAGACATGAAGTATGTGATGTCTGTATCTTAAAGTAGATCAGCCAAAAATTATGTGAATGTATGTATAAAACATATACATATATACACGCTTCATTTATATAAAGATAACCCAATGTGGCAAAATATTAATTATTAAATAGGGAGTGCACAATTTTCCTCCTTTCAACTGTTCTGTGTTAGAAATTTTAATAAAAAAAACTGGGAAAAAAACACAGTGTGGATTACATCATCACACTCTGCCATACTTCTTCAACCCACCATGTACAGACATCAAGTGTTCCCTGATCTTGAACGAACAAGTGACACTCCGTGTACAAACCTCTTTAGCAAAGGCCAGGCTGGCTGGTGCTGACCTTGGGCGTGGCCTGCCTGGCAAGATGGTCATGAACACTAAGTGCATTTAGAAAGCGATGTGGTTGACAGGGATGGGGATGGACTTTGAAGCCAGGCAGACTGAAGCTGAAATTCTGACTCTACTGCTTCTCAGATATGTATTTCAAATACTTATTCTACCTACGATCCCCACATTCCTCATCCATAAAAATGTAAAACTTATCTTACAGGGATATTAAGGTAAGACAACAAATTGTACAGGTTTCCTAACGTACCTCACATTTTCCTCTTAAGTGTTACATTAAATTTAGACTTCAAATGAAAAATGGTCTTTAAGTTTCTCACATGAACTTGAAACCTTCAAGTTCACAAAGCACTCCCAAAATAGCACCTCAGCCTACCCTTAAAGTCAGTAACATTGATCTTCCTTCACAGATGATGACACAACACTCTGAAAGGTTTGAGCAACCAAGTGCCCACAGCTGGTAAGTTTAAGGCTGGGTCTTAAAGCCAGTCTTTCACTCCAAGTCCAGGGCTCTTTCCATAGCATCACTCTGCTCTTCCCATGGGAGGACAGAATGTACCTTCTGGCTCTGTGGGTTACCCTACTCCTCACTCAGTGGCCTGTGATCAGGCACTTCTGCGTGGGTGGCCTTATGAATTTCAGGCTGAGAAAGATATCTTCCCAAAGACCAGACAAGGACACTGGCTAATTAAAGTTAAAAAGAGATAAAACTAGAGTCTAGGTTGATTCCACTGACAACCGACACCTGAGACAGAAAGGGATTCCTTACCAAGGGCTTCCAAGCGTTCCGTTTGCTCTTCTCTCCATTTACGGATACTTTCAGGCTCTGACTGCAATCGATCCACTTGTGAAATAGCTGCGTAACTGTCTGTTGGACCGTTACTTTCCTTAACATAAAACACAATTGTGCTTTATCAGTACCCAAAATTCCTTCCTGAAATGCGACTCATCCAAGTTAGCACCCCTGGTTCTAACAACATTGGTGGTTGTTGTAAAATGTTAAAGGATTACCTTAAAAACAACACCACCACCTTGCATGCCGACAGAGAGCTTTCAACATAACTGCACTTAATCTTTACAATCCTATGAAGGAGACAGAGTAGATGTCATCCTACTTGTTAATAAATGGGACACGAGTGGGAGGTAGGAAAGTTGTGGCAGGGGGTGGATTTATTAGGAAACAGTGTCATCAGTTTGTTTCCTCACTTTACACAGAGATTATGTGATAGCTTCAAAGTAAAAAAGGTAAGCAGTACACAGTAAAGCCAAGGCCTGAACCTAAGCCTTCTAAATGCTATTATACCATGTAGAAAAAAGGTCAATTGATATCGCTTAATCAAAATATAGTGAATTCTAGGAAAGGAAGTGCAAAAGAAAATGTATAGTTACTATAGTTACACCAGAGAGAGGATAAAAGGCAGGCAAATATGAGTCACAAGGGGTGTGTGGGGGTCTTCTTTACAAGGGGTAAGATCTGGGAGCTAATAAACAAACTGATAAACTCAAATGTTAATCGTTCGACTATGCTTAGCGGCTCATGCCTGTAATCCTACCACTGTGAGAGGCCAAAGTGGGAGGATCGCTTGAGGCTGGGAGTTTGAGACCAGCCTGAGCAAGAGCGAGACACCATTTCTACAAAAAATAGAAAAAATTAGCTGGGCGTAGTGGCTTGTGCTTGTAGTCCCAGCTGCTCGGGAAGCTGAGGCAGGAGAATCGCTTGAGCCCAGGAGTTTGAGGTTGCAGTGAGCTATGACAATGCGACTGCCCTCTAGCCAGGGTGACAGAGTGAGACTCTGTCTCAAAAAAAAAAAAAAAACGTTAATCTTTAGAGAATTAAACTAGGGAATATTAACAGGTTAACTTAACCAGACTATAAACAAAGATGGAAGGAGAATTATTTAAAGTATTAGTAACTAACTTATTACAGTGCTTGACACAGTGCATGGCACATTGTCATCATCATGAAGGATCATTTCTTGAGAATAAAGGTGATTATCACAAGGGCGAGGTCAGTAACATTTTAAAAGAGTGCTCTTTCTATCAATGCCACCTCTCTTTAGATTCTTCTACTTTGATAGGTAACATACCAGCTACTAATACATCCAGTAAAGTCAAAGGTCTGGGGTCTCTTTCTAGGCCAGTCAATTCAAATCCCAGGAAAGGAAGAGTATCGACCACTGGCATTCAACATAATCACAGTACTCCATACCTGGTAGTATTCACCATTCATCACTCCATCAACAGCATCTGCAAGACATAAGATTTCAATCTGTCAGTCAGGGCTGGTCAATGTTGGGCCAAAGGGTTACAAAATGGAATACAGTATTGTATGCTGCAGGCACCATGAGCTACTAAATGCTATCCCTGTGATAGGTACTAGATATAACAACTTTCTATTTAATGAAACCAATATGTGCTTATATACAAATGACAAGTGACTTCACCAAAATGTGGACAAATCTGTCCCCAGCTTCCAAGTCCAAAGCTATTGAGATTCTGTTTTCTAGCTTAGAGAGATGAGAAATGGAAGCCTGGCAGAAGAGTCTCATAGAGCAATGACGTTTCTCTATGAAAGTTCCAGAGAAGGCACAGGAAAAGTGTGGCCAGGAGCCATCTAGAATGAGCAGAGGTGTGCAGCTTCGTTTCAAACCAAGGTGCTTTATTTGGGGTCAGGACCCTCCATCCTATGGCTCCAGCAGGTTTGGCACTGAAGGGTCTACAGTTGAGACTACCTGTGAATTTCTCCGGTCCATTTGGGACTAGTCCCAAACAGTTGAGATTTGAACATGCCAAATGAAATCAGTGCTTTCAAAGATGTAAGTTACAAAAACTGCAAGTATGACACATTATACAATCCTGTCTTTTGAGCACAATTAACTATTCACGAGCTAAATGAGAAAATCCACCTCAAAAACATGAAAAATGTTTTTGTAAGTAAGACCCATATATCTTCTTCCCATACAGTACAAAATAGTGGTCCACAGGCCAAACATATTTCATTTAAAATATACAGTACTACGTCTGGAAATTTTCAAAAAAATCAGGATTTCCAGGGTTCCTGAGGCGCTGGGGTGGAGGGTAGGCAGAGGGAAGAGCTGGCTGTATTGAGCCCGTATTCCTGAACTGGCAATAACTGGAATGGTGGGCAGCCTTTTAGGCAGAGTATGCCCTGGTCAATTTGCCAGTCCCCACTAGCCCCACTGACTTTTGGGGGAAAAAAACAAAAACAAAAACCATTCTATGTCTCACTAGTCCAGTTACTTAATTGGTCCCAATAAGTATGAGTTTCTAGCCCCCGCCTTGCCCCAACAGCCCTCACTAAGAGGCGATCTGTACAGGGCTGCACACTATCCCTCTGGAGTAGCTGCTCTGCCTTATTCAGAAAGCTTCAGTGCAGCCACCAGAAAAACTTAGCTTCCACCTTCCTATTCTATTATCTGTTGGTTGACCACATTTGCTACCTACTGGGTAGGACTTCTATTACTTTATCCAAATTTTTTCAAACTTCAATGACTGCCTTATTGCATGGGATGGGAGAAAGAAAAGATGAACCTAAAAGATACAAGAAACCCAGGCAGTAAAAGGTATGCCAAGCAGTTAGTGTGGCCCACCACTACACAGCCCTCTCAGGGTATATGGAAACACCACGGCTTTCCTAGAGGCCTGGGACAGGGTGTTCTCAGACTTCTTTTCCCTCCATGCAGGCAAAGATTTTGCCAAACCACTCCTCTGGCTTTCTGCATTCCTAACTAATCAAACCCAACTTGAACCACCTAGTTCCAAATCAGTCCTCACTGGGTATGGTAACACATGCCTGTAGTCCCAGTAGCTACTCAGGAGACCAAGGTGGAAGGATTGCTTAAGAGCAGGAGTTTGAGACCGATCTGGGCAATATAGTAAGACCCTGTCTCTATTTAAAAAAAAAAAAAAAAAAAAATTAGCTGGGCATGGTGGCAGGCAGGGAGGTGGGAGGTGGGAGGCTGAGAAGAGAGGATCACTTAAGCCTAGGAGCTTGAGGTTACAGTAAGTACAGCTGTGACTGGACCACTATACTCCAGCCCTGGCGAAAGAGCCAGACCCTGTCTCTAAAAAAACAAAAACAAAACTGATCTGCCACAAACCAACCCTAATATTTCATCCATTCTTTTGGTCCTCTTGCTTCTCCTAATTCCCTTCCCCTTGGCTTCAGGAGTATTGAAAAGTTTTATGGATCGTTTTCCCACCATGCTCTCCCTGATACCAACACATGCACTGTTTTTCAAAAAAGGAAAATGGAGACAGCAGAAAATGCCATGTAATTCCACTACTCTGCCCGTTGGTTTCTAACCCTTTAGTTTCTCTAATGCATATATATAAAACTTCTTTCAGCAAAACCAGACTCCCCCAACATAGGCTTTTTAGTAATCCATTCATTGATATCACTAACTTTTCCACGTTTTTCCGTATAAAAACACCTACTACTACTTATTGCTCCCGGTATGTAAGGTACAGTGTCTCAACACTTCATGTACATTAAGTTTTAATCCTTGAAACAAACATCTGTGTAGCAGCACTTCACGAATGACCATACAATTTGTGTAGAGTTCCATGAGAGGTAAATAGGTATTCCTGAAGGGGCAGATAATTAATGACAACATTTTCTCCTTTAAATTTATTTTTTATGTTTAAGATAATGCGAGGAAAATATTAAATCCATGAATTATGAGATAATCAGCCTTTAAAAAGTGGTACTATACCTGAGCAAGCCAGGATGCCAGAAGACAGACCATGGGTTAATCTAATACATGAATACACACCATGGGATGGATCTAGGCCCTTAGCAACCCGCCTCAGCTTTCATCTATGTTTCAACTGCTGGTTTGTATATATCTTGATTATTTCAACATATTTCTCATACTTCCCTTAACTTTCGTAATTGTTTCATAATCCTATGAGTTTCTTATAGATTTTGTCAGCGGCCCTTCACTACCTTAAGCCAGGTGCCACCTACCCAAATAATTTTTAAACATTCTATCCAGTTTTGGAAATATGAAGTTTACCAAAAAAACTAGTAAGAGGATTTGGGGACATATTCAGTTGCTCCTCTGTAATAAATTCCTTCATATAGAATTGCTGGGTCACAGGGTATATATTTCAAAGGCTTCTAAAACATCAACCACTTGCCTCTGTCTACCAGTTTACATTCCTATCAGCAGCACTTGAGTGCCCCATTTCTTAGACCTTCACTGATACTAGAGTCTGTGCTTGATCATGTTTTTAATTTTTGCTAATTTGATTGCAGAAAAAAACTCACAATGGCTTTGTTGTGCCAATCTTACTTCCTGTCAGGTAATCACCCATCTGACATTTGATTTTCTTCTTTACTGAACTGAGTTTTGCCTCTTTTCTGCTATTTTTCTTTCAGTCTCTAAGTATTCTCTCTATATTAACAGTCCTCTCATATTGCAAATATTTCTCCCATACTGTCTTTTACTTTGGTTTATGGTATTTAATGCCTAGAATGAACTACTTAACTTGTATGTAGACACTCTCAACTTTTCCTTTATGATTACTGCATCTGCTTTTATGCTGAAGGCCTCTCCTACTATGAAGTAGATATTTACTTTTCTTCTGGTTCTTTTAGAAATACCTCTTTAGTCCACCTAAAATTTACTTTTGTGTAAGACAGAAAAGAGCAAGGCCAGCTGCAGTGGCTCATATAATACTAGCACTTTGGGAGGCCGAGGCAGGAGGATTGCTTGAGGCCAGGAGTTTGAGACCAGCCTGAGCAAGAGCAAGACCCCATCTCTACAAAAAATAGAAAAATTAGCCGCGTGAGGTGGCACACATCTGTAATCCCAGCTACTCAGGAGGTTGAGGCAGAAGGATCACTTGAGCCTAGGAGTCTGAGGTTGCAGTGAATTATGATCCACTGCACTCTAGCCAGGGCAACAAAATGAGACCCTGTCTCAAATTTAAAAAAAAAAAAAAAAAAGAGATACTTTTAAATCCTAGAGCCTACAATGGCTAGGCTGACCTAGCCCACATGATGGCTAATATATTACGGCTAACATATCAACTACCCAGTATATTCCAGCTCCCAGGGCCATTTTCAATAGGAGAGACTTTGATTGCTGTTCTATACACAAAACTAGAAGCAATCCTCATCCCATATCTTCTTCAAAATCACATGATGCCTGTCCTTTAGGTCTGAAGACTCATTCAGACCCACTGGCATGTGCTTTGAGCTCTGTATTACTGTACTATTGTACCGACATTCTTCTGTGAATCAACGACTGAACCAAGTCAAAGGGTAGTCTGTTACTATAAAAACATGCAGAAAGGACATCTACGGCCTTGCCTTACTAGGACAACTAAGCTAAGCAACCCAATGTTCCAGAAAGAAACTTTCTAAGGCATCTGAGGCATTCCAGACAGAAACAAGGGCCAAAGTAAGTTTCCAAACATTAAAGACTTTCTGTCCCAAACCTACCTTCAACTTCCCCTGTTCCCGAAACATTTGAATTCAAGCAGACTTATGTTTGAATCCCAGATGAGCGACTTATTAGCTTGCTGTCTTAGGAATATTACTTAACTTCCACAGTGATCAGTTCTCACGTGAAATATGACACTACCACTTAACCTGCAGAGCAACTACAGGGATCTGAAAGCATATGGAGTATCTGAAACATAGTAAATGTGCCGTATAATTAAATATCAAGAGTGAGATTTCCCTAAACTTCTCTATACTACTGCTACCAATAAAATTTACTCTCCTTCTCCAGAAAACTTCCCTTTAATTCATCTACCTCTCTTCTTTTTTCTCCTCCAAGAAATTACTTGTCAAAAATATAATAAAGAGGCTAGGTGCGGTGGCTCACGCCTGTAATCCTAGCACTCTGGGAGGCCGAGGCAGG
>NW_012135414.1:1881282-1885556 GCF_000956105.1 Propithecus coquereli
TATATATATATATATATACACACACACATATATCTATGTGTGTGTGTGTGTGTGTGTGTGTGTGTGTATAAAATAAATAGTGCCTCCTTGTGGTACTCTCTCCATAATGCCTTAATTACCCCTCCTCTTCTCCTACCCCCTCAGCCCTTCCTGACTGAGGGCTTTTCAACAGTTCTACTTGTACTGCCTCCTTCTTGATCACCTGGTCTTCCTCAATATCCTTCAAGTCAACTTCACCCAGCTGGTTACTTTCTGCCTCTAAATGTATGTTTCTTCTCTAGATCTCCTAACAACTGAGGGAGGTATCCAAGGCTCAGTCCTAACCCCTCTGGTTTTCGCTGGTGCCCATATACCATGGGAGTTTCCCCAAGACTGAGGCGAGTTTAGATATTTTCCTCTGTCATCAATCTGTTACAGCCTACTGCCTGTATCTCTGTGTAACACATCAGAAACAGAGCTCCCACCTAGAATCTCTCCATTTCCTCAGTACACCTCAAGGCCTACAGGCATTCTAAGTCCTTTCTCTTCCCCACCTCCAGGGAGTAACAGTAGCTGGAATTTACTGGACACTTACTATATATCAGTAAGCACTTTACAGATACTCTTTAATCCTAAAAATGCTGTGAAGCATATATTATGCACTTTTTACAGAGGAGAAAACTGAGGCTGGGCTATTGTAGCTATATAAATTGCTTGAGACCACAAAGCTAAACTCACATTCAAGCAGTGTAGTATAACACAAAATCTTAACCACTGAGCATTTCTTTAAACGAAGAAAAATAAAAAAAGAAAGAAGGAGAAAGTGTCCAATTATTAATAGTTCTCTAATCCCCAAAGGAAGTGCTGACCACTGCACTATTACCAACCTCAGCTACACTGTCAGGGATCTGGTTTTAAGTCACTAAATGCTTAGTTCACTAAGTCCTTCCTAGGAACTAAGTCAGCAATCATCCCTTTCCTTCCCTTTGCTGAATGAAGGCTTGATGCACAAAAGTCTTGCGTATCCAACTCTATTCTCTTTTTATTTCCCCAAACTGCCCATCACCAAGATCTACCAGCTCTATACAGGACCGTCAGACCTGACATTTTTGCCCAGTTCTTTGTCAAGCATGTGAGCATCTACTATGCGCCAGACATCCTGCTAGGTAATAGGGATATAACAGTAAGCAAGAGTAACAGTCTTCTAAATACAGGTCTTGACTCCTGCTCCTCCCAATTCTGTCCTACGTAGGACAGCCACAATTGCCTTTCTCTTACCCCACCACGCCCCTGCTAAAACTGCAACATAATGTGGTACAGACTAAGCTCATCTGTACTCATCCTTTTTTCTTATGCAACTCACTGCTCTCTAGGATTCAGTTTTCTCTTTTATTAAATGAGGGAGGTAAACTAAGGATCTAAGAAGTACATTTCTTATCCCCTAATCACTTAAGACCAACTTCATCTCCCAATCAAAGCCCTGTTCAGTCCAATCTAGTTGCTATAAATTGCACACTCAGCTATATTACATGTTCTCATGTAAGTTCTTAGTGGGAGACTGATATGCTTAGGAGGCAGCATAGCATAGTATAAAAACTCAGAAGCTGCAATCTAGCAGCACTACTCTCCCAAAAGAAGTTCTGCCTGGCTGGTATAGTAATTTTAGATTTCTGAATCTGAAAGCCTTTACACAGAGTGCTACTTGAATGCACCAAACCCTCAATCTCCAGCACTTCTAGTATCTCACACCCAGCCTGCTTCTCTCATTTATGTTACCTGCCTGGCCTCTTTAAGGTTTGAGTTTAGGGCAGTACACAGACACTCCTATTTGCCACAATAGTGCCCTATTCTCCTTTAGTTGGAATTTCTTAAGTAAATGAAAAGGCACGTCTCATTTCCTCTAGCTAAATTTCCTGCTTCCCTATACTAATGAATAGATCTTTTCCAGTCATCCTTTCCTCCCACACCACAATCCTAAGCATCATACACAGGCAAGACATTCAAAGGTCAAAATGTCACCCTACCTCTATTTTTTTACTTCAGTTTGGCGGAAAAAGGCCACAATACGTTTTCTATTCATTCACCTCTTCGTCCCTCCCAGATCGGCCCAGGCCAATCTTCTTGAGTTCTGCTTAGGCAATACTGCCTACCAAAGCTGTTTCCAGCGAAGAAGAGCTCCAGAAGTTCTAGTTGTAATACGCTCAACAGTGGTAAAACTCGTACCCTTTTGGCCGGAGCTTCCTTCTCCGAGGCTAGCCCTTCTTGAGTTCCCTACTCAGTCCTCCTTTCCTCGCCGTAACCCAACTCTCTGTACACCTTAAGTGCTTAAATGCTTAACTGCACTGCCATTTTTTTGTATGTCTCAAAAGCTATACTACTATTCCTACTTTTTCTGCCATTATTTCCTAGTAACTGCATCTGTGCTGGGCTCAGACTTGCCTGTAAGTCTGGACACACTGCGCCAATGCGGCTACCTCAAAGGCCAGACTTAAGGCACAGCAAGTGCTTAATGAAAACTTGCTGAATTGAACATGCTTTTTCGGGCTCCCGAGACTGTCACCCTATTTTCTTTGCTTTCTCGCTCCGCACGCGCCCAGGAGCACTCAAACACACTCAGAACTGAGCAAGCTTCCCGAGTCTAGGTTTCTGCATGACTGGGCCGGGGTCTCGTTTCCTCTTTGCACCGCTCCCTAACCTGATAATTCAGCAAGGAACAAGAGTCATACAGAAGCTCCCGGACCCACTCTGGGGCGAGTTTCCAGACAAAGTCCTCTCGCCCCAAACGCGCCCGCACTCTCACCGGGACCCCCAGGCGGCTCGCCGTGCGGCTGGGGCCCGGGGGCGCCGCCGTCCAGGATGGCGAAGGCCTCGTCGTTCTCGATGCCCGCAATCTCGCTCTCCTGCTGCGCCAAGAAGGCCGCGGCCGGGTCTTCTTCGCTGGCACCGGCCACCCCGTTCCCCAGTGCGGGGCCACCAGGGGCGCCGGCGGGGGCGCCGAACGGATCTAGGTCAGCCATGGCGGGCAATTCAACGGTACCGACACCAACGTTGAGACAAACCAACTGACCCACCGACACCACGCCCGGCGGCCGCCGCTGTACTGGCGACTGCGATCGGAGGGCAAGCGGGAGGAGGGAGAAGGGGGAAGCGGAAGCCCCGTCCCTATATCCGGTTGGTCTAGGCCGTGTGGGAGAGCCGAAAAGGGAACAACCCAATTAGAAGGCAGCAATGGTTCAGGAGGTACCCAATCAGCAGGCGGAGGGGCGGGCCCCCAAGCCAACTCGTGACTTGGGCAGCGCGGGAGCGAGGGAGGTGATCCGTCCCGGCCAGGGAGGCGGAAGTGCGGCTTGTCTGAGAGCAACCTTACCCACCCGGCCTTCTGGAGCTGGACTGACGGGGGACGGCCACCTTTGAGGGGACTCTAGAGCAGCACCAGGAGGTGAGGTGAAGTTAGGGCGGCGATGATTGGACTATTACCGAGATTACTAAAATTACTGAGATTACTGGCCGATTACTAAGAGGCAAGCCGTTTAAACTTTCTGAACCTCAGTTTTCTCTTTGTATAATGGGCAAAAGAATCCCGCGCTGCCTTCCTGTGGGTATTATTGGAAGACCGATCCTTTTATGCATTTGTTCTGGCTTGTAGAAAAAGTTTTTTTGTTTTTTATCTTGTTCACCCACCTAGGTTATTTGCTCCCTTAGAACCGACAGATTTAGTGTAATTGATTGAATCTATTCCGATTTTTCTCCTCCATAAGTATTTTTAGAAAAAAGTGAATATATCTTCTTCGACAAAGCATTTTTGCAGCCAGTACGTCTTTTCAGAACTAGACAGAAGTTTCTAGAACTGAAAAATTCCTTAAGGATCGCCTGCTTCATAGGGACACTGTGGCCCTGGTGCTTGGGGGAACAGTCTAACAGGAAGTCAGTGGCCAAGAGGAAACTCGTGTCTTCTGGGAACTTCCATGATGGTAGTAGTCACAATCTGTTGTATGTATACACCTTTCCCAGCTAAGGACAGCAGTATTTGTTTTAAATCAGGGACGTGTTGATAACATGGCTAATTTTGTCTAGAAAGAACAAAGTGATTCCAGCTAATCATGCTCATGTTGAGGAGGGGTGCTTATGCAAGAGCCATCAAAAGGACCTTCCTACGTCACCACCACTGCCATAAAAAGTAAAAAACCAAAAAAGAAACAAATCAAAAACCCAATCAGAGGTCAAAGGTGCCTCCATAAGTAGTTGGCAAAGAACAAGGAAGTGTTTTTTTTTGTTTGTTTTTTGTTTTTTTTTTT
>NW_012135414.1:1886111-1901246 GCF_000956105.1 Propithecus coquereli
TTAGCTGTCCAATTAATTTCTTTCTATTTTTGGTAGAGACGGGGTCTCGCTCTTGCTCAGGCTGGTCTCGAACTCCTGAGCTCAAATAATCCGCCTTCCTCGGCCTCCCAGAGAGCTAGGATTACAGGCGTGAGCCACCGCGCCCGGCCTTGTAGGAAAGTTTTGAAGAAAAACATTTAAGTATTTAAGAAAGTTAAAATTTTAGGATCTGCAATTTTTTTTTTTTTTTTAAGAGACTGGGTCTTGTTCTGTAGCCCAGGCTGGAGTGTGGTGGTGTGCCTAGCTAATTTTTTTATTTTTGGTAGAGACTGGGTCGTGCTATGTTGACCATGCTGGTTTCAAACTCCTGGCCTCAGATGATCCTTCTGGCCTCCCAAAGTGCTGGGATTACAGGCTTGAGCCACTGTGCCAGGCCAAGGGTCTGCAGTTGATTCAATTTTCTGTCTTTATTCCTGTTTAATGCTCATCCCTAACATGAAATGGCAACAGTGTATGAAGTATTTTCACATTCATCTTGAAACAACCCTGTGAGGGGGATAGGGGCAGGAGGGTCAGGAAGACAACTTTCGGTCGCTCACAACAGTAGGCTGAGGGACAGACAACATTCTCTTTGGGGAAATGCATGGCTCTGAGGGAGGCTGACCTGTGATCTGCTTGCTAGAGGAGGCACCACATCCTCATTATGCAAAATCAACAAACATTTATACATTGAAAATTGGAGAAACCAGCTGATGTATTTAGGGATAACGTCACAGAGATGGCTTCGAGCTTAGTTTTGAAATAGTAAAATTTAGAAGAGTCACCAATGGGGACCTAATGGAAAAGTTCAAAGATCGGGAAATGCTTGGCATGTTTGGGGGAGAGTGAGTAAACTAGTTTGGCTGAGCCTAAAGGGCTCAACAAGAGGAATAATTGAAAGTAAATCTAGAGACAAATGCCAGGGCCCTGAAAGCAGTCCATGCTGAGGAGCCTTAGTAGCAATAGGGAACTGGAAATCTTCAGGGAAAGGAATAACGTGATCAGCTGCTGCTTAGGAGGCTCATCTGGTCCCTGTGTGCAGGGTAGCTAGGGCAGAGGCTGTGGCAGAGACATGCGGGAATGGCATGAGGAAGGTGTGGGCAGGGCAGTGGTGTGGAGCTAAGTGGGGAACATTGATGGGAAAGTGGGTTCCAACAGGGAAGTGATTAACATGGTGACTGACTAGAGGTGGGGGCTGGGAAAGAGGCAGGGGGAAAAGATGAGGTGATAAATCATGAATCTGTGAAATTGCCAGAGCCACTAGTTTGGGGGCTCTTGGGAGCTCAGGTGATTGCTAGGAGACAAAAGAAGATTTAGAAGATGTCCAGGAAGTAGGTAGAAGTTTGCACAGGAGAGCAGTGGGACGATGGTGGAGACTGAAGGTGGGGGACTGAGGACTGAGTCTTAGAGGAGGGCTCTGTGTGCAGGAGGTAGAGGGGTGGGTCACAGAGATTGGAGAAAGTTCAGTTAGAGCTGGGTCATGGAAGTCAAGGAGGTTTGCAGAGGAAGGAGTGATTGGCAGAAAGGCGAAGAAGAGTGAGTGCTGAGCAGATACTGTTGGCCATCAAGATCCCTCGTAACCCTGGGGGGAGAGATATCAATGAATGCTGGGAGTGGAAATCAGTTTGCACTGGCTTGAGGAGTGGAAGTGTAGTGGACATCTGTTGGTTTGGCCTGCCTACATCCAATTCCCTTTCTTCAGATACCAGCACCTCAGTATCCCTTTGGGGAACCACTGTTCCTCATTTCTTCCAGTTTTGTGATTTGGATTGAGCTGACCACCCCATGTGACCCAGGCCTGGCTCATGAGACTCAATTCCAGGACTGTTTCTGGAATCTCTGGGAAAAAAGTGCTCTTCCTGCTGGGGCTAAAATTAGGTGAAATGTAAACTTGGAGCTTCTGGTGTCCATCTCACCGTCAAGAGGGGTCAGTCTGAGAATGAAGTCAACAGAGAGGAAAGCAGAGAGTGAGAGATGACTCTGTCAGCATCATTGAGGACCTGCATTCAGCCATGCTTGAAGTGAAAGATCTACTTCTGTATTTTTCAGTTCTAAGAACAAAAAGATTCTTTTTTTCCCCCTTGAGACATTTTGAGTTGTGTTTCCGTCACTTACAACTGAAAGAATGCTGCCTAATACAGAATGAGAGGTGAGGGCAAATGTGAACATAGGAGGCTTATTAGAAAAGTTTGCAGTGAGGAAAGGAGGGCAAGCCATGGCTAGAGAGGGCTGCAGGGTTGGGGCAATGTTTAGAGAAACACTGAATGCATCTGTATGCTGAGGATAGAGGTTGAAGTTATAGAAGAAGAAGAGGTGGAAAGGATGGGCTGGGGAGGCAGGATTTTAGAGGTAGAGGCAAGGGTGAGAACACCTCTGAGGGACTCATTTGCTTCAGTAAAGGGAGAACCAGTAGAAGAGAGAGGAGAGAAGTGCCAAGGGGAAGCTCAGTAGGTAATGGCCAAGAAAGGTCTAGGAGGACTCTGTTACACCTGTTACTCAGGGTTCTCCAGAAAAACAGAAACAACAGGATATGCATAAATAAATATATGTCTATATATATGTATATGTGTTAGTCTGCTGGGGAGCAAAATATAGACTGGGTAACTTGAACAGCAGAAATTTGTTTTCTTTTTTTGTTTTGTTTTTTAAAGGCAGGGGAATGAGGTTCAATTTCCCTTTTTTTGTTTTTTGAGACAGAGTCTCACTTTGTCACCCTGGATAGAATGCAGTGGATAATAGTTCACTGCAACCTCAAACTCCTGGGCTCAAGTGATCCTCCTGCCTCTGTCTTCTGAGTAGCTAGGACTACAGGCATGTGCCACACACCTGGCTGATTTTTCTGTTTTTAGTAGAGACAGGGTCTCACGCTCAAGCTGGTCTCGAACTCCTGAGCTCAGGCAATCCTGTGTCGGCCTCCCAGAGTGCTAGGATTATAGGTGTGAACCACCGCACCTAGCCAGAAATTTGTTTTCTCACAGTTCTAGAGGCTAGAAGTTCAAGATCAAGGTTGTGGCCTATTCAGTTTCTAGTGAGGGCTCTCTTCCTGGTTTGCAGATGGCCACCTTGTCACTATGTCCTCACATGGCCTTTTCTTCTGTGTTTCTTTGTATAAGGACACTAATCCTATTGGATCAGGGCCTCACCATTAATGCCTTCATTTAACCTTAACGAATTCCTTAGAGGCCTCATCTCCAAATACAGCCACACTTGGGGTTAGGGCTTCAACATGTGAATTTGGTAGAGGGGAGACACAAATATTCAGTCCGTAACAGTATATATATGGGGGTGGGCACAAACACAGAGATTTATTAAATTGACTCCTGATTGTGGAGGCTGGCAAATCCAAAATCTGCAGGTTAAGCCAACAGGCTGAAGACTCAGGCAGGAGTCGAAGCTGCAGTTCAAGTCTGAAGGTAGTCTGGTGGAATTCGTTTTACAGAGGTCAGTCTTTTTACTATTAAAGCCTTTGACTGATTGGATTAGATCCACCCACATTATGGAGGGTGAACTACTTTACTCAGTTTACTGATTTAAATGTTAATTTTATCTTAAAAAAAAAAAGCGAAAAAACAAAACCTTCACAGAAACATCTAGAATAATATTTGACCAACTATCTGATTACTATGGCCTAGCCAAGTTGACACAATAGATTAACCATCACAAAGACTATTCCATTTAGACCTGGATGCCTAGTAAGCCCAACCAGCAGTCCTGAGACTCTGAGAACAGACAAAGTGCAGGAGGTGAAAGTCTGGCGTTGAGGATTGGAAAGGGGCCTAGCCAGGGCTTCCAGGGCAGCAGAGTCCAAGAGAGAGAGAACAGTGGTGAGCGGAGCTCCTGGTGTGGGTGGGATGGGAGGAATGAGGAGAGGGAAATACTGAACAGTATATCAGAGAAGCGCCCTGGATTCTGGGGGAGACAGATTAACCTGTGCAGGGTCCTTCCTCCTCAGCACTCTCTCCAAGGGCCACATAGTTATTTCTGAAGGGTCTTGAGTGAGAGATTAAGGCACAGTTCCCACCCTTTAAAGCAAAAAATCATCTTCGCCAGGAGAAGGGCAGTCATGAAGAGCTCTAAATTACTATAATATAGGATGGGTGATGGGGGAGGGGGTGGCCCAGCAGCAGAGGTGTATGTTGAAAAGACAGAGGGGAGGCCAGTCATATTTGGTTGTGAAACCCTGGGAAAGTTTCATACAGATTACTGCTTTATCAGTGGCTGTCTCTGCCACTAGACCTTTAGGTCAACGAAGGGACCATGTCTGTCTTAGTCACCTTTGTAGTCTCAGGGTCTAGCATTATGCCTGGCACATAGAAGGTGCTCAGACATCTATCAATGAATGAATGAAGTAGCATTTGTGACCCACCTCAGAAGAGAAGGATTGTGAAAAATACGGGACACAGAAGAGAGGAAACCCTAGGCAGAGTGTTTCTGTGCTCGGGGAAGCAATGAGGCTAGATGTTGAAAGAGTCGAGAGGGCAAATGGATACAGCCAAAGAAAGTGCTGGAGCCCAATCATGGAGGACCTGAGAACCCAGGTGGGGATTATTCCTCAATTGCAGAGGCCGTGAGGAGCCTTTGAAGGACTTCAAGCAAGCAATGACTTGGTTAGAACCCTATTTTGGAAAAGTTACCTGGTAGCTCAGGCCGTGTAAGTGTAGGGGAGGGTTCTGAAAGCAAGGAGGACAGTTAGGAAAGACTGCTGCGGTGGTTCAGGAGGGAGGTGAGGGGGGCCAAGGATGATATTCTAGGGAACAGGGCAGTGGTCTCAGGTGGCAGGAAAATAATGGAGGTAACGTACACAGTACTTGGTAAGTGTAATAGCATATAGGAGGCAGAGAGAGAGAGAGGAGATTCACAGATGATAAGATCGATAGCTTGGAAGAATTGACCAGAAATAGCCCCAACAGGAAAAGCAGGTTGAGTGGGATTGGGAGGGGTTGAGGCAAATAGAGAATTTGGTGTGAACATACTGAGCATGAGGAACCTGTGGAATATTCAGGAGACATTCAACAGAATATTGGAAATTTAAGTCTAAAGTTCAGAAGAGAGGAGGTTCTACTTCTAGTAGTGATAGGCAAAGTTGTTTAGGACCAACTCTTTTGTTGAAAAAAACTGGAAGTGTAGGGCAAGAAGTTTAAAAAAATATGTTTGAAGGCGTGAGAGGAATTCCAGAGCAGTGAAGAATTGTGGATTGCCCCTCCTTTTGCAGCCTGAGGCAACTCTTACGTGGAGAAGGTGGTCTAATCTTTTTGTGGTCTCTTTCCACTCTATTATTTTAGCATAAACTATATACCCTGAGTCTTTCAGGGATTTGCTTTGATACTCAGAAAATGCCTCAGACCTTGGAAGGATATTTTCTTTTAAAGGATCTTGTAAATCAGCCTTTTTTATACTGTTTTGCTTGCATATACTCCCTAAAAATTCCCTAAAAGAATTTTAAAAATTTCCATGCTCCTTGTACATTTTAAAATCGACATCTAAATTTTTTTCGTGATAACTTAATTAGTTGCAAGAGATCTAATTTCTAGCACATTGTAAATAGTGATATTTTCAAATAAAATTGTTGCATTGCTCTTTTAAATGTGTTCAGTGGGATCTAAATACCATATTAATTTGATACCCCCATCCATTAAAAAAATGGAAAAGCTCGTCATCAATATATAGAACTTTCAGATTCTTTCTTTCGTTCTGTGCACACATACTGCCATTCCACTTGCCCTCTAAATTCTATTAGAATGTTTTCGTGCTTGAAAGACTTACTGATACTTCTTTGTAACAAAAATATGTAATGTAAATATAATTGACTTTCAAAAAATATCCCACAGCCATAGGCTCTGAATGTTAAAAAAATTTTGTTCTGGATTGACTTTCATCACAATTATTTGTAGTATACATTTAATCAAAGGTATGGAATATCCCAGATAATTTTGTAGATAATTATTAAATATAATGTAAAATTATATTTGAAATTCCTGTCTTAAAGAGATATGTGGGCTTGTCTTATCTATTGCTGTATAATAAATTATCTTAAAACTTAGCACCTTAAGATTTATTATTTCACATGTTGTCTAAGGGTCAGGAATCTACTGGGGGGCTTAGGTGGTTCTGACTCAGGATCTCTCCTGAGGTTGCAGTCAAGCTTTTGGCCAGAGCTGCAGCCACTGAAAGCTTGACTGGGGCAAGATAATCCATTTTCAAGGTCTGACGTGGCTGTTAGCAGAAGGCTTCAGGTCTTTGCCACATGGGCCTTTCTAAAAGGCTGCTCACAACACAGAATTTGGCATCCCAGAGAGTGAATAATCCAAGAAAGAGAAAGAATAACCAAGACAGAAGCCATGGTGTACTTTTAACAACTTTTAGATACAGTTCACATACCATACAATTTGCCCATTTAAAATGTACAATTCAGCAGCTTTTAGCATATTCATAGAGTTTGCATCTGCCACCACAGTCAATTTTAGAACATCTTCATTACCCTCAAAAAGCAACTCTGCACCTCTGGTCATCACCCCTCAATAACCCCAAACCCCCTAGGCCTAGGCAGCCATTAATCTACTTTCTGTCTCTGTGGATTTACCTATTCTGGATATTTCATATAAATGGAATTATATAATGTCTACTCCTTTGTGATTGGCGTCTTTCACTTAGCATGATGTTGTCAAGGTTAATCTATGTTGTGGCATTTATCAGTATTTCATTCCTTTTTATGGCTGAATAATATTCTATTGTATGGATGTACTGCACTTTATCCATTTATCAGTTGATGGACATGTGGGTGGTTTTCACTTTTTGGCTGTTATGGGTAATGATGCTATGAACATTTGTGTACAAGTTTTTGTGTAGCCATACATTCTCATTTGTCTTAAGTGTATCTACCTAGAAGTGAAGTTACTGGGTCATATAATAACTCTGTATTTAACAGTTTATGGAATTGCTATACTATTTTCTAGAGTGGCTGCACCACTTTACATTCCCACTAATATTGTGTGAGGGTTCCAGTCTTTCCACATCCTCACCAAGACTTCTTATTACCTATCTTTTTTATTATAGCTTTCCTAATGGGTATGAACTGGCATCTCATTGTGGTTTTGATTTGTATCTCACTAATGGCTAATATTAAGCATCTTTTCTTGAGCTTGTTGACCATTTGTGTATCTTCTTTGGAAAAATATCTATTCAGATTCTTTGCCCATCTTTTCATTGGGTTATTAGATTATTGCTGAATTGTAAGAATTCTGTATACAGTCTAATACAAGTCCCTTGTCAGATATAAGCTTTTCAAATATATTCTCAATTCTTGTCTTTTCACTTTCTTGGGCTGTCCTTTGAAACACAACAGTTTCTAATTTTGATGATGTCTAGTTAATCTGTTTTGTTCTTTGGTTGTTTATGTTTTTGGAGTAGCATCTAAGAAACCATTGCCTATCCAGAGTTATGAAGATTTACATTTATGTGAGACTGATAAAAGGTTTTTAAAAATTGAAAATTAGGAATAAAAATGGGAACATCACTGAAGATTTTAAAGACATTACAAAGATCGTAAGACACAGACAATGGAATGTTAATAAATTTGAAAATTTAAATGAAACAAATTCCTAGAAAAATTACAATTTAAATCAGATAATTAGTAGATACTGTCTTATGTATTGCAAAAAGCAATGCTAGTCACTGAGAACATTTAACTATATGTATATTCCTGGAGATATAGATTTACATACTCATTTTTGTTTAGGTTTATTATAACTTAGTCTTCCAGATGCATCTTCATTTTCATTTTGTGTGTATAGCTTGTATAATTAATTTTGCAGGTAAAAAAAAGATAAAAAGAGAAATTGCAACTTAAGAAGAATATGGCCAGGCATGGTGTCTCACGCCTGTAATCCTAGCACTTTGGGAGGCTGAGGTGGGAGGATCACTTGAGGCCAGGAGTTTGTGACCAGCCTGAGCAAGAGTGAGACCCTGTCTCTACAAAAAAATAGAAAAATTAGCTGGGTATGGTGGCGCATGCCAGTAGTCCCAGCTACTTGGGAGGCTGAGGCAGGAGGATCCCTTGAACCCAGGAGTTTGAGGTTGCAGTGAGCTATGATGATGCCACTGCACTCTAGCCCAGGTGACAGAGAGAGACCCTGTCTCAAAAAAAAAAAAAAAAAAAACCACAAGGAGAAATAGAATTGAATATTCCTATAACTAGTAAAAGCAGCTTAATAAACTGAAACCCTTCCCACAAAGAATACACCACTTGGCTTTATTAGTGAAAATTCTGGTCTTCACAATTTCTTCCAGAGATTTTTTAAAAAAGAGCCAACATACTTCAACTCATTTTATGGGATTAGCGTAATCTTGATACAAAACCCAATAAAGACAGAGGAAAATTTATTGGGTTTTGTATCGGAGGAAAATTACAGGCTCATAATATTGTTGCAAAAACCTTGAGTGAGGGTGAGATGGCATAAGCACACTCCTCGTCTCTCCCACTGAATGCAGCTATAAAACCTGCACAGAATACATGGAGCAGATGCTATATAAGGACTCTGGAAAGTAAACTGTGGCAGGGGAATTGGGGAAGAAGACCAAAATATGAAGCACTGAACTGGCGACCAGTTTACCATTTTTTATCCACTGGTCCTCCTGCTACTTGGCCTCAGGCATGGGCATGACTATTGAAGTGTGTGGCAGAGTGGCTTAAGTAAAGCTCTAGTTTTTTGGCTGGAGAACCACAAAGAGACGCTTCAGGGAACTGAGTAGTACATGAGAGGGAGAAGGTTGCAAATGTGACCCCATATAGGCTCAGCCCTGAACTGTGCTTACATTGATCTGGTCCTAATCAGCACCTATTAATATTATAAAAGACTTTGAGATCTGAATTTACCATCATCCAAGTCCGAGACTGGCCACTGGGTGGTGCACACATGGAACAGATCCAAATACCGTTACAGTGTTTGAAAATAAATGTAATTCTAATCACAGCCCATAAAAGGTGGGTTGGAACTTAAACCTAATTAGGTCAATTGCACATTAATACAAAAATATCAACATTCTTAATAAGATTTAAATAAGACCCAGAGTCTCGTAGCAGATGTTTAAGATAAAATCTACAATTACTTGGCATATGAAGAACCAGGAAAATCTCACCTCACAAGGCAGTTAACACATGTCAATGCTGAGATGACTCAGATACTAGAATTATCTGACAAAGACTTTAAAGAGGCTATTATCAAAATGCTCTAACAAATAATTGTAAGCACTCTTGGAACAAATGGAAATTAGAAAGAATATTGAAATGAAAATGTTAGAACTGAAAAGTAAAAAAACAAATAGAAATTCACTGGATAGACCCCAAAGCAGAATGAAGACAACAGAGAGTCAAGTGAATATGAAGATGTATCAATAGAAATTAGTCTGAACAACAGTGAGAAAAAAAAGATTGAATTAAAAAAACTGAAAAAAGCCCCAGGGACCTATGGAACAGTAAGAATTTCAACATTTGTTTCATCAGACTTCAGAAGGAGAGGAGAAAGTGGTGAATCTATACAATGTGTTAAAAGCCATAGAACTACACATTAAAAAATCAATTTTACCATATGATAATTTTATAAATAAAACCTGAGTGAATACATAGCAGATGGAATCCAGTAATATATAAAAAGAATTATAGATGCTTCTTGATTTATGATATGGTTATGACCTGATAAACTCATTGTAAGTTGAAAGTATCGTAAGTCAAAATGCATTTAATACACCTAACCTACCGAAGATCATAGCTTAGCTTAGCCTACCTTAAACGTGCTCAGAACACTTATATTAGCCTACAGTTGGGCAAAATCATCTAACACAAAGCCTATTTTATAACTTCATCATATCCTATACAGTTTAGAATTGGGCTGTCAAGATTCACAAAAAACCTATTAAGATTTTGGTTGTGATTATGCTAAAGTTAAAGATCAATTTAGGGAAAATTCATGTTTACAATATCAAGATAGATATTGGATATTATCAAATACTATTTCTGCATCTATTGAAATGAATATGCATTTTCTCCTTTATTAATAGGATGAATTCCTTTTATTAACTTTCCAACGTAAAATTATCTTTCCATTCCCAAGATAAATCTAACTTGGTCATGACATATTATATATTTTTATATAAAATACCATACATTTTATATAATTATTGGGTTCAGTAATTAGATACAGATGGTTCCTGACTTAGGATGGTTCAACTTAATGATTTTTTAATTTTATGTTGGTACCCTTACAACAATCCTGTTTTTCACTTTCAGAACAGTATTCAATAAATTATGTGAGATATTCAACACTTTATTATAAATAAGCTACCACTACACACTTACTGCAATGGCTAAAATAAAAAATGTTGACAATACCCAGTGCTGACAAGGGTATGGAACCACTTGAACATTGCTAGTGGGAATTAAAAAGTTAAAGTTATGGTGATGAAGACTGTGGTATTGGCATAAGGTCAGACAAATAGACCAGTACAATAAGAGGGCTCATAAACATATCCACCCATGATTTACAACAAAGGTGACTCTGCAGAGAAGTGGGAAAATGGGTACTGGGACAGTTGAATATCTATATGGGAAAAAATGAAATTGAATCCTTACTTAATACCATACACAAAAACCAATTCCATTGAAATTGAATCCTTACTTAATACCATACACAAAAACCAATTCCATGAAGATTATGGCCCTGAATATGAAAGGTAGACCAGTACTGCTTTTAGAAGATCATATAAAGAAATACTTCCATGACCTCAGAGTAGAGATTGATTTCTTCAAGATCAAAGAGTAGTAATAAAATAAAAGACAAATCAGATTAATTAAAATTAAGATATAGCACTAACAGTGAAAGGTAAGCCACATAGTGGGAGAAGATATTTACCACATGTAATTGATAAAGGGTTCATATCCAGAATATATTAAGAATTCCTACAAACTAACAAGGGAAAAATAGTTAACCAAATAGAAAAAAGAACCAAGGAAGAAATCCAAATGGCCAAAAAATATGAAAAGGAGCTTAACTTAGCAATCAAGAGAATACAAATTAAAACCACATTGAGATACCTCGTGTCAGATTGGATATAATTTAAAAGCCTGACAATACCAAGTATTGGCACACATGCAGAGCAACGGGAATTTTCATATACTGTGCTGATGGCAGTGTAAACTGGCAAGATCATCTCGCCAAATAGTTTTGGCATTATCTAACCACAAAGACTGCAGTTCCACTCCTATGTATATACCCTATAAATGAACTTGTGTACGTGTGCACCAAGATACTTTGACAAGAGTAGCAGTGTTTGCAATTGCCCTAAGTGGAAACAGCCCAAATGTCCATCCACAGGAGAATGGATAAATAATAATACATTCATATGATAGAATACTATGCAGAAGTGGCGTGGAAAGAACCACAACCACACCTACATGCAACAACAAAGAAATTGTAAAAACATGATTTTGAGTGAAAGAAGCTAGCCACAAAATAATTCCTGCTGTATAATTCTCTTATGTGAAATTCTAAAACAGGCCAAACTATATTGTTAGAAATGCCTAATTAGATGGTAAAACTATATAGAAAAGCAAGGAACATGTTATCATAAAGGGCAGATGGGAAGAAGGGATTATAACCAGGTAGGGGGCCATGTAGGAAGCTTTTGGGGGACTGGCAATGGTATATTTCTTGAACTGAAAAGTGGCTACATGGATATTTACAATAATTTGTTAAACTGTATGATTATGTATTGTGCACTTTTATATGTGTGTGTTATAGTCTTGAAAAAATGTTTAAAATGTTATGAGACTGAATAAGCATTCTAACTTACCTGTGATATATTTTGTGGCCTGAATGAAATGATGCAATATGGCATTCAGCATTTCTGAACCAAGCTGTCTTTGTGTAGTCCTTACAGAACCCTTCCTCAGGAGTAGTACTTTTTCTAATGACAGTTGAGCATAGAAGAGGCAAGGTTATTAAACAACAGTTACCAAATAAGCCTATGAAAAGATGCTTACTATGATTAGCCATTAGGAAAATGCAAATCAGAACTACAATGAGATGCCAATTCACACTCCCTAGAATTACTATATTCAGAAGACAGTAAGTTTTGGTGAGGATGTGGAGAAATTGGAACCCTCATTTATTGCTGGTGGAAATGTAAAATGATGCTGTTGCTTTAGAAAACAGTCTGGCAGTTCCTCAAACGGTTAAACGTAGAGTTACTATATATGATCTAGCAGTTCCACTCTTAGGTCTATACCCAAGAGAAATGAAAACATACATCCACATAAAAACTTACACATGAATGTTCATAGCAGCATTATTCATAATAGCCAAAAAGTGGAATAACCCAAATGTCCATCAGTTATCGAATGAATAAACAAAATGTTGTATATCCTTAGAATATTATTCAGCAATAAAAAGGAAGTACTGACACATGCTACAACACAGACGAACCTTTAAAACATTACGCTAAGTGACAGATACTAGATAGAAGGTCACATATTTTATGATTCCATTTATATGAGATGTCCAAAAATAGGAAAATCTATAATGACAAAAGGTAGATTAGTGGTTGCCTACAGCTGGGAAGATAAGGGAGTTAGAGGGTAAAAGCTAAGGGGTGCAGGGGCAATAAAAATGTTCTAAAATTGATTGTGGTAATGATTGTGCAGCCTGTGAACATACTAAAAGCCATTGCGTTGCATACCATAAAGGAGTGAATTGTATGATATGTGCAATATATCTCCACAAGGCTTTTAAAACTATGTCATCATTCCATTGTACTATTTTGCATTTTTGAGCAACCCAACTTGGACCAAAATATTCCAGTTTTTAACACCAGACTTCACATCTTAACAGAAACTCTGTGTAGGTAAGACAGAAAAAGACAGGAAACTCTTCTTTGGTGTTGGTGTCTTGATGAAAGGAGGCTTCACTGACACCAGTTTTTAACCCTTACGTAGTGTCCTGGAGCAATACAGCCTAGGAATATTTGGAAAGGGTAAAAATTACTTTCTGTGTATATGTGTGTGTGTGTCTGTCTCAAGTGTGTGAAGGATAATTTTGAAATGGGAGATAAGAAAAGAGAACTAGAATAAAATGCCCACCACAGGTTTATTCTCAGGTAGATCAATTTTAGGAAGAAGCTGAAGATCTCAAACTGATGTCTGAATTTCCCTTGGAAAGACTTCATATACCCCAGATTTAAGACCTGGGTTGTAGGCCAGGCACGGTGGCTCACGCCTGTAATCCTAGCACTCTGGGAGGCCAAGGCGGGAGGATCGCTTGAGGTCAGGAGTTTGAGACCATCCTGAGCAAGATTGAGACCCCATCTCTACTAAAAATAGAAAGAAATTAGCCAGGCATGGTGGCGCATGCCTGTAGCCGCAGCTACTCGGGAGGCTGAGGCAGAGGGATTGCTTGAGCCCAGGAGTTTGAGGTTACTGTGAGCTAGGCTGATGCCATGGCACTCTAGCCCGAGCAACAGAGTGAGACTCTTGTCTCCAAAAAAAAAAAAACAAAAAACCTTATCCTTTGAGACCATCACTTCTGCCATGAATTGCCAAAGCTTTCCTAGTAGCGAAAGCCAAGAATCTGACTCTGATTCCCACATTGGGTTTATCGCCTTGAGGCAATAAGCCCTGACTGATTCAGCCTCATGGTCTAATTTTAATGTGGGAAAGGCTTAGGAAGGAGGGAAGGAAGTACCATATGGGTCAATATATCAAATTATAATCCCACCATGCCAAAGGCCTCCCGTTTTAGCAAGCACCCGAGTGATTTTGTTGTAGGTGGAAGTGGTCAATAGTGTCCAGTATAGCAAGGAAAAGAAATATGATTGAGGCCAGGTGCAATGGCTCCTGCCTGTAATCCTAGCACTCTGAGAGGCTGAGGTGGGAGGATCGATTGAGGTCAGGAGTTCGAGACGAGCCTGAGCAAGAGTGAGACCCTGTCTCACTAAAAATAGAAAAAATAGCTGGGCGTGGTGGTGCGTGCCTATAGTCCCAGCTACTCGGGAGGCTGAGGCAGGAGGATCGCTTGAGCTCAGGATTTTGAGGCTTCTGTGAGCTATGATGACGCCACTGCACTCTAGCAGGGATGACAGAGGGAGACTGTGTCTCAAAAAAAAAAAAAAAGGAAAGAAAGACGATTGAGAAAAAGACAAAGAGGTCTGTGTTGTCAAGACAGGGTTGGGTGGCACGGTGGGAACAGAAGCCAGACTGAGCCGGCTAGAGATTGATTTGGGGGTGAGAGTTGGAGCCAGAGAGCACAGACACCATCTAGGAAGCTCAACTGAGGAAAAATATGGGTGGACCTCAGAGCTGAGGAGGGTTTTTTTTAGGATAGGAGAAATTTGAGAACATTTATGGAATGAAAAGAAGAAATCAGGAGGGGGATGTGGAGAGAGGGGGAACTGAGGAGCCTGAGAAGTTGTGAGGCGATGGAATTGAAAGGGAGCTGGAGGGACCAGCTTTGAATTGTGGAAGGTCACCTCTTCCTCTGAGATGAAGAAGCAAAGCAGAAGCTCTGGTGAGAAAGATTCTGGCACTTGTGAGACTATTCGTGAAGCACAGGTCATGTGACCTCTAGTTCTCTGGAGACCTAGTGGCAGAATGAGAGGCCAGCAGCTGAGGGCGGGGAGAGGGGAAGAGTGGCGGCCCCAGACACAGAGAGGGCTGGAGAATGTGCCCTGAGGAGTGGAGTAGGGAGTTGGCCGAGGTGACTCAGCAGTTAGCAAAGCCTGAGGCAGGAGGTGAGCTTAGCCCGTGCACATGTAAGACCCTGTTCTTCCAGCCGGGGAGTGGCAGTGAGGTGAGCAGGGGTCGGGGTGCCCAGGGTTGGAGAAGTACAAAATGAAGGAGAAATCTCAGGGGAGGGAGGCACAGCTGTGAAGTCCAAGGTCCTGGCTGGAAGGAGGAAAGTACTAAGACTTAGCAGGGGGTAGGATTTGAAGGCAAGGCCACCCAACAGAGAGGTCAAGGAGGTGATGCTGAGTATCAGGTTGAGCAGGATGGAGTTGGGAAAAGAAGGAGTGAGCAGGCCGGCACGGTAGCTCACGCTTGTAATCCTAGCACTCTGGGAGGCCAAGGCGGGC
>NW_012135414.1:1903426-1906563 GCF_000956105.1 Propithecus coquereli
AACCCCTGTTGGAGCCTCCAGTGACAAAATGGCCCTGACTTTACACCCACCGGGAGCCAGTGCCCAGGAGCTGCCTCAGTCCCACCCACCAGGGAGTCCATTCCGGCCCCTATTGGGGCCTCCAGTGACAGAGTAGCCCTGAGTTTTCACCCACTGGGAGCAGCCCTAACCCAGGATCTCCACCTTCAGGGCCAAGCATCGGCTGGAACACTAAGAAGGAACCAACAGGCTATCTTCCTCTCTTTCTCTCTCATTAAATTGTGAATAATAATACATTTACTTATTCTCCCACTTAAAAAGTTGTTTAAATCCTTTGAAGAATCTTGCAAGGTAGCTTGGCTAGACAGCAGGCAGGACAGTCCAGTGCCTCTGGTGGGGGAGCCAGGGTCTTCCACTCGCCCGTCTTTTGGTCTAGTAAGTAGGCGTTTGGATTGATGGTGTAGTCCTTCGTCTGGACATCACTGGCTGTGGTGACACCCCCACATACAAACACCTTGCTGTCTCCAATGGAGCATATAGCATGGGACACATCCAAGGGGCAGTTGTTGGGCAAGAGTGGCACTGAGGTGGTCGTCTTGCTGGCCTTTATCTTCTGCAGGTTGATTTCCACACTCTGCCGGTGGCTGTGCACGCAGAGGATGTTGTCCTGATGGAAAGAGAGCAGGGGCCGGTGGTTGAACTCGATGGGGAAGGTGATACACTGTACCACGTCCCCAGTGTTGGTGTCAAAGCAGTCCACCACCCCAACCCGGGAGATGTAGCCCTTCACCAAGCACCGCCCAGTGACGATGTACAGGTTCCGGTTTCCCTTGCTGATCACGGCTGTGCCATCCATAGGGATGCTCATCTTCCCTGCCAGGCACCAGGCCTCCTTGCGCTCATCATAGCGATAGATGTTGGAGACATACCGCCTTGGGGCAATGCTCCCACCCACTGAGTACACTGTCCCCCCGCAGGTCACCATGGTGTGGAAGACAAGCCCAATGGGCAGGTCAGGCAACTTGGTCCAGGAATTGTCATCCATGTCATACCGCCAGGCTGTCTTCAGCCCTGAAATCTGCTCAGTGGTGCCACCAGAGATGTAGATGTAGCGACCAGCAGCGGTGGCACTAAGTGCTGCTGCCCGATAGGGCATCTCCGAGAGCTTCAACCACAGGTTCTCCTGGATGATATAGGCAAACACTCCATCGTTGAACTTGCCGTGGGCCTTTTGGCCACCAAGGATGACCACTGAATCAAGTAGAGCCCCTTTCCGCTGGTAGCTCAGCAGGCTGCATGGCCGCTCCTGCTTGCGGTCCATCAGGACACTCTCGATCAGGGTTGCGTGGGCTGAGCTGTTTTCCATGCCCATCAGCTTGTTGCTGGCGAACATCAGCGTCTTGTTGGAGACGGCATTGAGATTGATGTAATTGAAAAACTTCTTGAAATACTTCTCCCGCTCGTCCTTCCGGAAGTACACCCAACTGATGAGTGTGCTGAGAGCCTGGTCTTCGTTGAGCACATGAAGGTTTTCATCGCGGAGCAGGCGGCCAAAGATGACAGGGGGGCAACGCATGAAGTGCAAGGAGCCCTCAGCACTGGCCCAGTAGTGAAAGTTGTCTCGAATGCCAGAGTAGGCCAAGTCTGATACCTCTTTGAGCTCAAACAGCTCGGCCAAGAAGAGGTAGCGCAAGCAGTTGGCCCGGCGGATGGACTTAATAAGGAAGTCATTGCAGTGAATTCGAAGGCGTGGTGTGTTGAAATACTGGGCCCCGCGAAGAAGCTCTTCCACGTTCTGCTCTGAGATCACCACCTTGCCGCTGTAGAAGTAGTCCAGGAGCTGGTCCACTGTGATCGGGCTCAGGTAGTTGGGGTCAATGGTGATAAAGAGCTCATCGGTGGTCTTCATGTCATTGCTGGAGATGAGGCTCTTCACCAGTGGAGAGACAGCAGCCAGCACGTTCCGATGTGCAAAGAAGACATGGTGGTCCACAGTCAGGGCCATGTCCCAGTACTCTTTGCGTTTCCTCTGTTTGTTCAGATTCTGCAGCACGAAGCTGTTGTAGTTTTTCTCAGTGAATTCCAATTTCATGGTGCTTGTTGCTGGCTGAGGCAGAGGATCAGCAGCAGGTACTGGAGAAGAGACTTTCTCAGGCCTTTGGGATTCAGATTGATGGTTGTTTACAGAGCAGTTGACCAGGGAGAAGTGGGAGTGGGAGAGACAATGATGTCATAGAGTGGATGAGGTCATCACAATGCAGGGCCCCCTGAGGCCTTTCTCAGAGGCACTGAGCCTTCCTCCCCTCTGATCGCTACAGCCTGTGATGGATATCCTGCACGGAGGGGCCTAGAGCCCAGGGCCCTGAGCTCAGGAAGAATCTCAGGGTTTGGGCTGCAACTCCCACCTGGGACTTTCGAACCTCAGTTCAAGGCTTCTTCTGGAATGTTCCAGCCAGTTTGGGTGGGGCAGTGGGGAGCGGTTTGTGTAGGGGAGATATGGGGAAGTGGAGGAAGGGAAGAGATTATCAGATCATCTTGAAGAATCTTCCCATTTTATAGGAGGGAAAGTGAGGTCCAGAGAAGAGAGGGGATTTGCCTGAGATCACAGCCAGTTGAAAGCAGAGCAGAGCCCAGCGCCCGCACCGTTTATGACCTAGTATTCTTTCCACTCTTCTAGGAAGTGCCTCACTGCTCAGCTTTCCCCGGTCTCTGATTATCAGGCCTCGAAGTACCTTTCTCTGCCGAGGCTCCTGGGCATCACAGAAAAGCTCTGTCTTTTGGCTTCTTATGTCTGTGGCCACGGACACCATTCTCCTTCAAAAGGAAGAGGTGGAGGCCACCCACTGGAGCAGGAATGCAGGAGTTAGCCACATGCTGGGGGCCTCGAAGCCCTGCTTGAGGGCTTTGTTAGTTCCACAGCAAACTAGAACATTCCCTCCACATTTCCAAGTGTCTAGTTGTGAAGTGTTGGGGGCTGTGGTGGGTTAGCTCTCGCCATCAAGAGTGGACTTGGACAAGTGGTTCAGGCTCTCTAAACCTCAGTTTTCTCGTCTGAGATGGAAATAATAGCAGTACCCGCTTTAAAAATTGTTAGGAGTTTTTTTGTTTTTTTTTTTTTTTGAGACAGAGTCTCACTCTGTTGCCCTGGCTAGAGTGAG
>NW_012135414.1:1907236-1908501 GCF_000956105.1 Propithecus coquereli
CATGGATTGTCTGTGTCATGCCTGTAGCTCCAGGAACAGGGACTTCGGCACAAAGAGGCCTCAGTGAATGGCGTGTGTGTGCATGTGTGTGAATTAATGAATGAATGATGAGTAAATTCATAAATGACTGAGTGAATGGGTGAAGAAGGGTTATATATTGTTTCAAAGAGTTGTTCAGTTCTAAATTGTTGAGGATTATATAAGATTACACGAATGAAAGGGAAACAAAAGTAGTTAAAATTGAGGAAAGCTCACTAAGGCTTTGAGGTAGGGAGTCTCCAAGAGCATTTCATGGGGCCTTAACATAAGAGCCCAAGAATCTGGGCCCTTGCCTCACTTCTCTTTTTTTCCTTTAAAAAAAGTACTTCTTTAGTACTTTGATATGTGCAGGGACTGTCCTAGGCATTTTGCATGTATTAGGTCACCCTATGAGGTAGGCACTCTTATTAAATCCCCCTTTTACACATGAGGAAACTAAGGCCCAGAGATGTTCAGTAACTTTCCCAGGATCACCCAGTAACCAACAGAACTGATATTCGAACCAGGCCACTTAGCCCAGAGTCCATACCCCTAACTCTTACACCATCCTGTTTCTCTTACCCTGTCATCTTGTGTCATCCCCAAGCTCCTCTCCACTAGGGAGATAAGTCTCTTTCTTCTGCCTTTCCTGGCCTCCCTTCCACCCACAGCACTTCAGACCTCATATTCCTGGAGAAAGTTCTCAATGAACTTCGCTTCCTACAAGCAATTGTAAGCAACCCCCAACTTCCCCCACAAACGAGACAAACTACCATAGTTGCATGGTCAAATACATAGCCAAGAAACTCTGCCTCCCCCACCCTTCCCTTAGCCTGGCCCACACCCTCTTCTCCCAGCCATGAGGCTCCTCTCTCAGACCTGGGTGGGTCCTCCCCTGACTTCTGGAAGACTTGAGGAAAGTGGGTGTTGGAGGAGCCTGAGGCTTCACAGCTCTGAGCAAATGTTTACCTGTCAATCTAGCAGATACCCAAGAGGTGACTGCAGGGGTACAGAATAGGGGGCTTTCCAGACATCACCTTGGCCAGTGCCAGCGAGAGGCCTCAATCCCACCCACCAGGGGCTCCTTTCCCCCCTCAGCTTGGATACCACCAGTGGCAGAGTGGCCCTGAATTTCCACCCACTGGGAGCCACTGCCCAGGAGCTGCCTCAGTCCCACCCACCAGGGACTCCATTCCAACCCCTGTTGGAGCCTCCAGTGACAAAATGGCCCTGACTTTACACCCACC
>NW_012135414.1:1911005-1974509 GCF_000956105.1 Propithecus coquereli
TCAAGCGATCCTACTGCCTCAGCCTCCCGACTAGCTGGGACTACAGCCATGTGCCACCATGCCCGGCTAATTTTTTCCATATATATATATTTTTAGTTGTCCAGATCATTTCTATTTTTTAGTAGAGACGGGGTCTCGCTCTTGTTCAGGCTGGTCTTGAACTTCTGACCTTGAGCGATCCGCCCGCCTCGGCCTCCCAGAGTGCTAGGATTACAGGCGTGAGCCACCGCGCCCGGCCTAAAAATTATTAGGAGTTTTAAGTGAGAAAATGACTAGAGAGGGGTCAGCACAGTTCGTAATAAATAATAAATGCTAGCGGCCTTTCCTTATTAATATTACACCAGTACGCCCGCGCCGTCTGGGCGGACTTCCTGCGCCCACTCCGGCCAGACGGTGGCGTTAGAGGGTCGTGTCGGCCCCGCAGCCCGTCGCCTAGCGCGGGCACCGCCCCAGCCCCTTCCGCGATGGAAATTAGCAGCGGGGGTGCTCTTGTCCGCTGTGACTCGCCGGCGCCACCACGCAGAGGCGGCAGCGTAGTTCAGTCCGCCGCGCCCCTGGGATTCAAATGGCAGGATCAGGGGCTCTCAGCCTGACGGGCCTTCGGAACTGAGGGGGGCCTCCTTAGATCCCCACAGACACACTTGTCCCCACTTTACAGGTGGGGACACCAAGCCCCAGCGGGTGCGCGCCCACCAGAGAGGAGCCCTCTGACTCCCGGCATCCACTCGTGGGTTCCTGACCCCTCAGAGTCCCGCTGGGGGTTGGGAGTGGAGTTCGCCTTCCGCCTGCACTCCCCGCCTCATGGCCGGCGAGTGGCTCCCAAAGTTCTTGTGGCGCATCTGTGGGACCGCTGCTTGTGCAAGGAGGGGATAAGGACCCAGCTGGAGCTCCCGCAGGGAGCAGAAGAGCCCAATGGCCCCACCCCGACCAGCCTTTGGGGGCTCCCAGAAAGTGTCTCGACATCCAGGCCCTTGCACCTCGCCCAGGCATTGGCGAGAAGGTGCAGAGGGGAGCTGCCCTGCTGTCCTCCAATCTGGGTTCCAAGCAGACCCTCAGGCCGTCCTTAGCGCCCACTGAAAACTTGTCAGCCTCAGGAACAGGAGACTCTCCAGCTCTTTCCCTCCCTGGCTTAGTAATGTTGTCATTCTCATTGTCTCACTCCCTCATCCTTTCATTCCCCATCTAGCCTTTTCCTTATCTTGGGATTCAATACTTAGAAAACTATTTGAAAATACCCTTTAATGCTGAATTTGTTCACCTTGATGCCTGAATGGGAAGGGGAGACTCAGTCCCTTTAGATGTGATGTCTGCACCAGGCTAAGAACTTCTGTTTTCCCCATTGGAAGAAGGCTTAGATTTTAGCCCCCTCTGCCAGAGACCAGCTGTGTGGCTTAGGTGAGTCCCTCTCTGTCCACGCTCTCCCTATGAGAATAATTAAGCTTTAAATGCCTCTTCTGCTCTGATCTCCTGAGAAGCAGCAGCAACTTGGGTGAGGCTTCTTGGTACTGATGCCAGACACCTTCTCACTCCCGTGGGCATCCAGGCTGGCAGACCTCACCTCCAGGGGCTTTTCTATCCAGAATCAGGGTGGGGGTGGGCTAGGCCCTGCTGCTCCACATGCTTCTTTGTCCCCACATGCTTCAGCTTTGGTGGCATTTCAGTGGCCATGTTTTTGTTTCAGGTCCCAGAGCACCAAGGCAGGAAGGAGCTATCTTATCAGATGCTTCCAGCAGAAAGTTGGGCCTAGATCCAAAAACAACAGATGCTGGCGTGGATGCAGAGAGAAAGGAACACTATATACCGTTGGTGGGACTGCAAATTAGTACAACCTCTATAGGAAACAGTGTCGAGATACCTCAAAGAACTAAAAGTAGACCTACCATTTGATCTAGCAATCCCACTACTGGGTACTTACCCAAAGAAAAAGAAGTCATTTTATCAAAAAGACACCTGCACTGTAATGTTTATTGCAGCACAATTCACAATTGCAAAGATGTGGAATCAACCCAAGTGACCATCAGTTCATGAGTGGATTAACAAAATGTGGTACACATATACTATGGAATACTATTCAGCCACGAAGAAGGATGAATTAAGCCCTTTTGCAACAATTTGGATGGAACTGGAGACCATTATCCTAAGTGATGTATCTCAAGAATGGAAAAACAAATACCACATGTACTCACTATTAAATTGGAACTAACTGATGAGCACACATGGGCACAGAGGAAAGTAAAACTCAGTGGAAATCAAGCAGGGCGTAGGGGCCAGGAGGGGATGGGTGAAAAACTACTTAATGGGTACAATGAACACTGTGTGATGGACACACTTCTAACCCTGACTCAAGCATAACAAAATTGATACATGTAACCAAAAACATTTGTACCCCCATAATATTTTGAAATTAAATTTTTTTTTTTAAATAAAAAGAAAGTTGGGCCTAGGGAGTGTCGTGGAGACCTGAAAGGATCTGATAGACGTAACTCCATGTGCTGGACCTAGTACCCCTGAATAAATTGAGACCCAGAGATTTGAAGGGGCTTGCTCAGCGCAGAGGTCACAGAGCTGGGGCTTGGATCCAGGGCTCTTTCTCCTTCCTTTGCCCTCTGGCTACAAAGGAGAGCTGGAAATCTGGTCTGTCCTCTGCTCTTGTGGCATTGTGCGACTTGCCATCTTCAAGAAATCCATTTAAAGGCTGGGCAAATTGGATCACGCCTGTAATCCTAACACTCCAGGAGGCTGAGGCGGGAGGATATCTTGAGGTCGGGAGTTTGAGACTAGCCTGAGCAAGAGCGAGACCCTGTCTCTACTAAAAATAGAAAAATTAGCCGAGCCTGGCGGCACGTACCTGTAGTCGCAGCTACTCAGGAGGCTGAGGCAAGGGGATCGCTTAAGCCCAGGAGTTTGAGGTTGCTGTGAGCCAGGCTGATGCCACGGCACTCTAGCCCAGGCAACAGAGGAAGACTCTGTCCCCCCCCACCCCAAAAAGAAAGAAATACATTAAAGAAGTGAGATTAGCACCCACCTGCTCAGCCAGCTTTGCTGTCTGGCTTGTCTTCAGCCCTGGAAAACTCCCTTGGCCCAGCTTTTTCCTTAATCCAGCCAACTGTGGAAACAAACTCCAGCCTGCAGAGGCTGGCTGCGTGCCAAGTTCCTCCACCTGGTTATGTATGTGTGTATCAGGGCTGCAGGGTGTCCCTAGGAACCACCAGGAAGTTCATTGACTGGCAGCTTGCCAGGTGTGGCCAGAAAGGGACCTCAGCCAGGTTTCTTCACACCATCCATCCTCGGCTTCCTGCCAGGCTCAGCACTTTCTGTTCATGGTAATTCCATACAGGAGGAGACGGTAATATTCTAATCTTTGGGGACCATCAGTTGATCTATCGGTTTGTTGGGAAACCCTGAACAAAATGAGGGGCATGTTTTAAAGATACACAGATTTGGCCTGGAACTAGAAAGCTCAGAAACAGTCTCTCAGTAGCTTCTCCTCTTGTGTATCTCTAGCTGACTTTCTCACATCTGGGTATTTCCTGCTCATAACTTGGCTTGCATACAGCTTTGGTTTGCCAGGGTCCTAATTCGAATTCATGGCATCCTTATTTTTTCAGTTTCACTGGTAAATGAATTCTCTCCACATTTCTTAGCTCGAATTCCCGGCCCATGGCCAGCCTGGGGATTGGCTGCCCTAGGGTCAGGCGTCCACTCTGGTCCAATCAGCCACGTGCTGGTGGGTCACATGGTTCAAAGATTGGCCGTGTGAGCAGCACAGTCCACGGGCTTAGGGTTGGAGGTCTTTCTGGGGCTTGAGTTTCCAAGACTGAGATTCCGAGTCATGGATTGTCTCAGCCCCAACTAAGAATCGGGCATGAATCACTTTGGAGGAAGATACTACACAAAGAAAAAGTTTATTGTCATGTTAGTCAGTATCCCTGGGTGAAGTGGGGGGAACCCTGTGAGGCTGTTCACAGTGTGACAAAGACTTCCAGGACGCTGCTGCAAAGACTGGCCTGCCCACACTGCTGTCGTGGGGCCGGCCGCCCCTCACTATGGGGCTGCCATGGTTTCAGGGACCATCTGGGTTGGTCCCTCCCATATGGACCTTGTGAAATTGCTATTCAGGGAACCACGTATAGTTTGAGGCAAAACACAGAACCAAATTAGCGTTTCTAAGCCCCCTGCCTGGGACATCTCCCTGGAACATTTGGGCTTGTCACACATTCCGGGAGGGAGCAGCAGCACAGCTGCAGCCACAGCTGCCAGGAACAGGCCTGGGCTCCCGCCCTGAGTGGGGGGAGGGCAGAGGCTGCAGGGCTTCCTCTAGGGGCTCCGAGTGAGCTCACCCTCACCCCCACTGTCTGACTTCATCCGCGGCTGCTTGGCCAAGCGCCCAGGCAGCATGAGGGTCTCTCTCCCACAGCAGGCCTGGGCCACCTAGCAGAGGTGGGGGAGGGGAGCTTCAGGCCCAGCCCAACTCCCCAGAAAGCAGGGGTAGCATATTGAGCTCTGAAACACCAGAAAAGTTTAATAAAAAGTGGGAGGGGAGGGGTGGGGTGGGGCGAGAGAGGTGGTGGTGGTAGTGGTACTTTGCTATTTAAAGGTAGAAAGATACAAGGGAGTAAAGCTTTTCTCTCCGTTTGTTCTCTGGCAAGCCCACTAGGCATGCAGGATAAAGTCAGGTTTTACAGCTGAGGAATCCCAATGATCCTGTAAAATGGAGCCTTGCCTGCCGCACGTTTCCAGTGGAAGCTGCTTTATATTTATATGCTTAAAGCTGTATTTTATGTCACATTTAAATGAGGGTTTAATACTCTTAAATATCTACCAAAAGTAGATTACAATGCATGAAGATCACATAAAATGAACTTCACTTCTCAGCATCACAGATAACAAGTATTTGGAGTACATAAAGTCCAGGGATGGATATTAGAAGTAAGAAGAGGTACAAAAGAAGTTTGCTTAAAAACATCAAATTTTAAAAAATTGACTTCTCCCCCGAATCCAAACAATTGTGGTCTAGGTAACCATCGGAGTAAATGCTTCCGATGCTCATCCTTTAATACGAATGAGCTCCCGCAGAAGTGTATGTCCAAGCGTGTGTACAAGAGACGCTCACGCACCTCACACACACAAGCACATACATCCACAGGGACACACACACAGCTGGGTTTCGGTTGTTCTAGGCACTTCGTATCACATTCTTAAATCTGCCACCTTCCCATTACATTGGACAAGTTACTTCTTTGGAGGCAGCACATTTTCTTCGAAGAAGCCCTGGTTGACGACATTCCCTGCTGGGAAGTATCTGGCCACCACAAAGGAGGACCCGTCATTTGCAGATGCTTTTCCCACTCCCATCTTCTTTGTGTTCTTCCACACCATGGCCGTGAAGTGTCCTGTGGGGGAACAGGCAGAGGGACAGGGAAACAGGTGAGTCAGCAGAACCTTTGGAAAGATGTTGCAGAGGATTCTCGAACCCGTGCACCACCTTGCCAGGCTCAGGGCAGTGTGATTTTCACAGACACCAATCACAGGAAGGAGTGACAAAACACACAACTTGCGTGACTTCTAAAGCGGGCCCTTTCAATCAACCACACAGACCTTACCCACCTCACCACTTTCCGAGGGTCTCCCAGAGATCATGACAAAACCCAGTGACCCCAACAATTAGGATGCCACTCCACCTGGCACCTGCCTCCAACCCTGCCCCCAAACTGCACTCTTCAAGGTCCCTAACATCCTGCGCGCTACTCTCCAGTGGCTCCTTTTTGTCTTCATCTTCTTTGACACCTCAGGAACATTTGCTACAGTCGACTCCTCCCCTCTTTTGGTTTCCATGATGCCACCGTCTCTTGGTCTTTGTCCTGTCTCACTGACACCTCCTCCTCCTCCTCTACCTCCCTGGTAAATGCTGAAGGACCTGCATTTCCCTGGCTCCATCCTGGGCTCTCTTTTCTTTTCTCTCTGCATTCTTTAGATGATTTCATCTTTCCCTGGTTCCCAAATTTATTTCTTCAGCTCAAATCTCTGCTTTGTGTTCCAGACACAACTACTTACGGGGCATTTCCATTTGGCTGACTCACAGGCATCTCAAATCTAAGCTATCCAATCTCACTCTCGATTTTGGTCCCCCCACCCCAGATTCACCCCTCTCCCAGCCCTCCCCTTTCCACCAAGGGCACCTCTGTGCACACCACTAGGGGTGAATCTGTACTCCTCCCTCTCCCTCATTCAATCCTGAAGAATCCAACTCTAAGATACATCTCGAGTCATCCACTCCAAAACCATGGTGCCAGTCACAAACGTTTCTCACTCGGACCACTGCAGTAACCTGACTGGTTCTGTGGAACCCAGCTTGGCCCCTCCAATCCCTTTTCCACTTAAGTATTCAGAATGATCATTTTGAGACACAAATCACATCTGTTTACTTCTCTGCTTAAAAATCCTTCGCTCACTTCCAAGTGCGCCTAGAGTGAAAGTGAAGGCTTCAGCCCAATGGCCTCCTCTCCATTCCTTGAACGCACCAGGTTATTTCCCACCATGGAACCCTTGCACGCACTGGCCACTATGTGGGACACTCCTGATGACCAACAGCTTCTTGTCTCTTAGGTCTCAGCCCATATGTCACTTGTTCAAAGAAGGCTTTTGCAATTACCCTTTTATTTACTGAACGCCTCCCTCCCAAGACATTCTTACCACACCCTGTTTATTCCCTTCAGAACATTCTTACCATTTGCAACGATAAATTTGTTTGATTACTTGATTATTGTTTGGCTCCTGCACCTGACTATGAGTCCCACGTAGGCAGAGACCACACAGACCTTTGTTTTATTCACCAAAATACACCCAGTGCCTTGGCATAGCCTGGCACATGAAAAGTGTAAAATAAACTTTTGTTGAAGGGATGAACGGAATAAATGAATCAAAGTCATATGGAAGAATCATCTTGGACTCCGGCTCTGCTTCACTGGAAATGCAGGTCTCCTGCGTTTTGAGCTCTTTGAGACCTTGACAAGTTCCAGCCTCGTTCAAGTCCCTCTGCTCTGAGCCAAAAGGCCCAGGTACTTTCCAAGCTGCTGCTCCAGCCTCCAGACACTTCTGTGGCTCGTGAAGCTTCTTGGCACCAGTGTCCCACTTCTCAGGCTGTCTTCACTCACTGGTCCTTTTAAACTACTAACACGGCTTAGCTGACAACTCTCCTCCCATTTGAGGGTCAAAGAGTTGATGCTGTAATTGCATTCTTTGCTCAATGATCATAAATTCTTCTCATCTCCTGGGAGTAGATGTTGGGCACTCATCCCTCCCGTCTTCATTGTTTAGCGCTGGCAGACATCAGTGGGACATTTACTTCCATGTCACAGGATGGCATTCATTTGCTAAAGCAACCCTGAAGAGATTACGTTTCCTCTTAAATATCTGGCTTGCAATTGGGCAAGCTATGTGAGGGCAGACACCACATCTGTTTTAGTGACCACCATATCCCCAGTGTTCAGCACTTGGCTTGGGACATAGTAGATGCTCAATAAATATTTGGTGAATAAGGAAGAGACAGAGGGAAGGAGGAAGGAGGAAAAGCATGATCAGAGCAGCTAAGCTTCCTGTAAGGTGGTTGAGAAAGAAAGGGCAACTACCTCACACACATTAGGATGGATATAAAAAGCAAAAAGAAAAATAAAAGAAAAAAACAAGTTTTGGCGAGGATGTGGAGAAATTGGAACTCTTGCACATTGCTGATAGGAATGTGAAATGGTGTAGGTGCTGTGGAAGATAGTTCCTCAAAAACTTAAACATAGAGTTACCATATGATTCAGCCTCCAGGTATATACCCAAAAGCGCTGCAAGCAGGATACTGATCTTTATACACCCACGTTCACAGCAGAGAGGCTAAACAACTGGCCCAAAGTTATATGATCCAAATGTCCATCGTAAAATGGATAAACAAAATGTAGTGTGTGTGTGTACACACAATGGATTATTATACAGCTTTAAAAAGGAATTCTGATATATGCTATAATATGGAGAAACCTTTAAAATGTTATGCTAAGTGAAATAAGCCAGACACAAATGGGCAAATCTTGTATGATTCCATTTATGTGAGGCACCTGGTCAAAACTGACAGCAGAAGTGGTTCCAGGTGCTCGGGTTGGAGGTGGAGGAGGGAGGGATGGGAAGCTATTGTTGAAGGGTCCAGAGTTTCAATTTGTGAAGACGAAAAAGTTCTGGAGACAGATGGTGGTCATGATTGCACAACAGTGTGGATGTATTTAATGCCACTGAACTACATACTTTGAAATGGCTAATGGTGTAAATTTGATGTTAATATATGTTCTACTACAAAATTGAAGAGAGAGAGAAAGAGAGACAGACAGACAGATACTGGTGTCCACACTCTTCTAATCCTTCAGGGAACAGAAAAAGTTGGTACTTCCCATTGCATCTTGCATATGGTAAGGACAAAAAAAAGGTTCATCGATTAAATTCTGTTTTTTCCCCTACAGTTGAACTCCATTTTTATAATTTTTAAATTTAGGTATAATTTATTTCTTTGTCTACATCCACAAAGGATTTGAGATTACTAAATTCTTTAGGAAAATAACCAAATTTAAACACTAATCCATATAGTTAATATGATAGAATTGAAGCAAGAATTAAAAGAAAACAAACCCTAAGCACAATTGTGCATCTGTATCACTTACCTTTAAATTTGTATTAACTGCTACTTCATAAACTCTGGTTTTATGCTCAGAATAGAGGAGAAACCCTTCTTGCCAATTTATTCAAACTGGTATAAGAACACCCTTGGTTCTTTTTTTTTTTCTTCTTTCTTTCTTTCAAATCTACCCTTGGTTCTTACACTTTTGAGTCCCAGCTCCAGGCTCCCAGCAGCTTTGCCAGGTGTCACTGCTTCTATGAGGCCCTGTGCTCACTCAGGCTCAAGCCCTTTCTCACACAAGCCTCTCTCAAGAGATCACATGCTTTGGCCTTTGACCCACCCCCTCTCTCTGTCTCCCAGAAAAGGAAGAAGCTGCCATTTATCCACTGGTTGCCAAGCAAATTACAGGCACAAAGTGCACATCAGCAGCCCAAATGCCTGTGGCAGCTTTTTCCAAGGCTAAGCAATCTTTCCTCTTACTGGGGAGGTTTCTGCCTGCACAGAGATAATTAAGTTATGGGTATGTACAGATTAATTAAAGGACACAACTTCCTTAGCAACCATCAGATACACACTGGTTTCTAACTCTACTAACAAAGGTTCTTTTTTCTTTTCCTTTTTCTAAAGGGATCACATCCTCTTTCCTGCTATGGACTAAAAATTTCTAGAATATACCTTTGAAAAACATATTAAATAAGTTATAGTATATCCTTGCAAGGGAATAATGTGCAACAGCAAGAAAGAATGTGCTCTTTTTGTACTGATATGGAACAATCTCTGACAAGTGTAAAGCAGACCGTATACTGTGACACCAGCGTGTGAAAAAGGGAGAAAGAGAACATATGTCCACAAATGCTGGCAAAAGCTCAGGATAACTCCAGGACGATACACAAGCAACTGGTATCTCTGGTTGCCTCTTGGAAGGGAAAGTGCTGCTGGTCAGGGCTGGAAGGAAAACTTTCCAGCTTATATCAATTTTCACATCATGTAAAAATACTATTCATTCAGAATAAGTAAACAAACCTACCTATTTAAACAGAATATATCAAAGTCATTGTAAGAAATCATTTCTCTCCATTCAGCACACAGCTGAGAACAGTGTTCATCACAAGATGCTGGCCTGGGTGGGGTTGGGGGCAGGGATGGATTACAGGATATTTCAAAGGCCCTGTCACCTAAAACGTGGACTCAGGTCAGGGAATCCTTGAACAATGGCGCAGCAAGAAGAAGGTGGGCACAGGGTCTGGGGGAGGCAGAGGCAGGGTGGGCCTGAGGATCTTTAAGGGTCTTGCAAGCCCCAATTATGACACCACCCAAAGCCCCACTCCTGTGGTAGGCTCAGGCTCGGTCTGTCCCCAGGCATTGCCCAGTGGCACAGGGGCTTCCTGCCCCTGGGGTTTTCCTCTTTAGGGGTGTAGGGTGATGGGTGAAACAGGCAGTCAGTGATCATGAAAACTTGAGCCCCATTCTCAGCTGCTGACTCTTTTGAGATTCCCACCTTGGAGCAGGGGCCACGGAAAAAGCATCAGAACAGGGACAGAGGCGTGAGAAAAGCCTCTTCTCTTCTGTGGCCCTCAGTTCTCCTCTCTGCAAAGTGGATAGAACAAAGCTCTACTCTGAAGTGGTGTTGTGAGGCTTATGTGGCGGTGGATGTGGAGGCCGTTTACAACTACCCCGTGCTGTGCACACACATGAACAGCACTAATAACTTGCTCTGACACAGGTCCGATTGCTCAAGAATCTTGCTCACAGCTAAAGCAAATCCAGAAGCTATGAAATAAAACGCCTTCTGGAGACTGATCTTTACTAACAGAAGACAAGGTTCTGCCTACACATCCTCACTCACTGGTAGGAGGCTGTTACTGCTCCCTCCCCTGGGTATCTTGGCCCAGAGCCAGCAGTTCTCGATGACAGCAGCCTCCCTGGCCTGAGGCCCGCAGGAGTTAGCTGAGAGGAAAAAAGCCTCAGCAGATGCTTCTACCTCTGCCCAGAGTCCTACCACATGGTTGCGGTTGCGAGAACCCCTGCTCCGAAGCGGGGGCAGCAAACGACAGGAAATGGTGACTGGCTCTGAGAACATGTCACTTCCTGACTCTGAAGCAACCTCCAGAGGGTGGAAGGTCACAAGGGGCTCCTGTGGGTGGGACAGGGGTGGGGTGGGGGAATGGGGTGGACACAGAACCCCTTTTTCAGTTTCTGATCAGAGAAACTCACACCCCCTTCTCACGGGGGCCTGGGCCGCAGGTGGAGTCTGAATCGGTTCCGAGGAAAGACAAGGGCCCGGTGAGCCCTACGGCACGAAGTCAGCTAAGCGGTGCCCCGTTTACCATGGAGGAGGCCTAGAGAAGGGCATGGGCCCCATGGAAGGCTCCTCCCTGCTCTGAACCACCAGCGCTCAAAATGTCCCTTAGAGGCCACCACCTTGTCCCTCTCTCTTGGGGACAGGAAAAGACAGGAACTGACCCAAGTTCATACAACAAATAATGCCAGAGCTGAGGCTAGATCCAGCCTTTCTGCATCCCAAGCTCACCTGAACCACAAACTAGGGCGAAAGGGGAAGGGAAAATGTGGGGGAGGCCGAGGGTGGGGAGCGCCATGGGAGGGTGCAGGGTGTGGAAGAGGCTCCTCCCTGATGGCCCCAGGGAGCCACGGCAGTTTAATCAGGAGAGCACCACTGCACAGGGGTAGAAGTGTTAAGGTTGCTGGGACGAGGATGGGTGGAGGGAGCAGGGTGACCAGCTAAAGGTGCCAAGGCACCGACGTAGTAGTGGAGCTCTAAGAGGCTTTTAAAATCCAGCCTCCTATGACACAGTCCGTGAAGCGCAGAGCCCTGAGCTGCTGGAGCAGGGCTCAGTGCTGGGGCGCTCTCCGGTGGAGGGGTGCATGGAGGTGGTTGGGGAGGTGTTGGGGGAAGGAGAGCTTTGCCCTCTGGGCAAGGTCAAGCCAGAGAACTATGGAAGAGGTAGAACTGCCTGGGGCTGGCCACTGGTGAGACCCTGTCACTCACCAGTCCCCGAGGTGAAGCCAGGCTGCTGAAAGTTGTAGTTCTTGATCTCGCTGTACCATCTATCAGCCACCTCCTTTCCTGTATGGAAATGACATTGTTCTAAAACTCAGCAACAAAATCCACCCACTCTCTATTCCCTGCATCTTCTCCCGTCAACCCCAAACCACCCATCCCGCAACTGACGTCTGATAAAGCACCAATGAGCTGAAACACCTTGGGTGCTCCTTGCAACTCCTAGGGACTCCTGCCCACGAGCATGTCTAGGCTGAAGAGTGGGCCTTCTTGGGGGTTGGGAAGAGCCCTGGCCTGGGTCAGGGAACCTGCATCTGTGTCCCCCCCAACCTCCACCACTGACTCGCTGCGTAGTCCTGGGCAAGGCCTTCCCCTCTCTGGGTCTCTGTACAACAAAAAGGTCCAACGCAGCAATGTACTTCAAGGGTCTTCTAATGATGCTCGGAGTTTCCGGGAGACTCTGCCCTCACCCCACCCCATGCGTGGCTCCTGAAATGGCACAGAAGAAAAGACAATTGGGCTGGCAGGCCAAGGGGCTCCACTGCAGGCAGGAGGGCCCTCGCCTTGGAGCATCCACTGGCCCACAGGTGGTGATATGAGACAGCAGTGTCCTGGAAGCTGCTGGTCTCGGAGCCAGAGATGGGAGCCTTGGACTCCAGAGCAGTCTCAAAATTTAACATGTGCATGAATCACCTGGGGATCTTGTCAAAATGCAGATTCTGATTTCAGTAGGTCTAGGGAGGGACCTGTGGTTCTGCCTTTCTGTCCCCAGGTGCTGTTGCTGAGCCATGGTCCACACACATTAGCCTCACCTGGAGAGCATTTAGAACCCACTAGAGCCTGGGTCCTTCCTCAGACTGACTGCACCAGTATCTCTGGAGGACAGACCCAGGCACTGGCTTTTTTTTCAAAGCTCCGTAAAAGATTCCAATGTGGCCGGGTGTGGTGGCTCACGCCTGTAATCCTAGCACTCTGGGAGGCCGAGGTGGGAGGATTGTTTGAGCTCAGGAGTTCGAAACCAACCTGAGCAAGAGTGAGACCCCGTCTCTACTAAAAATAGAAAGAAATTAATCAGACAACTAAAAATATATAGAAAAAATTAGCCGGGCATGGTGGCGCATGCCTGTAGTCCCAGCTACTTGGGAGGCTGAGGCAGTAGGATTGCTTGAGCCCAGGAGTTTGAGGTTGCTATGAGCTAGGATGACACCACGGCACTCTAGCCAGGGCAACACAGTGAGACTCTGTCTCAAAAAAAAAAAAAAAAAAAAAAGATTCCAATGTGTGGTCAGAGTAGGAGCCACTGCCTTGGAGATCACCTACCCAACCCCCTCTCTGTAGAGGCCAGACAGCGGCTTGCTTAAGGCTCCTTGGGGAGCCACTGCAAGGCCGGGATGAACCCTGACTCCCGACTGCCCACTTTCCCATCCTGTGCCCTTCTCCCCAGGCCCATCAAGGGCCACCGCCTGGGCCTAGGGAGGGAGTCGCTGCCCACACCTCTTTCAGAGGGGGCACCGTGGGCCAGGCTTCAGGGAGCCCTGGCTCAGGCTGTGCTGGGGAAGCCGAGAAGACTCAGGGGGCTTCCCCTGGGAGCTCCCAGGCACGTGAGGTCAGGGAGGGAGTGAGTCATTCTCCGGCTGGGGTTTGGAGGAAGCTTCAGAGATCCAGATAGCTCTCTCCAATACTCTTCCTAAAAAGCCACTTCAGGGCCGCTGGAGCCAAGCTCAAGAATGTTTGGTCAATGTGGTGGGATCATTCCGGACTGAGATCTTGGATGGAGGAATTGTCTTTTCCATTATTTTTTTCTTTCAAAAATGGAAAAGGCTCTATTGCTTTTCTCCAGTTATAAAAGCAATACGTTAGCACTTTAAAAAAATTAGAAAAATGTAAAGAAAGTAAAATTTTTCAGTAGCTGGGGATGCTTTGGTGCCCACAGCATCAGGCTGAGACTTTGTACAGACTCAGTCTGTCTCCCCACCCCCACTGCTCAGCCCGGGAGCTCTTCTGTAAGAGGGGGCCGGTCAGTCTGACTCATCTCTGTGTCCCTGGCACCCAGCACAGGCCTGGCACTGAGCCGGCCACCAGAGACCTTGTGGTGAACTGAAGTCAGCCTGGGAGCAGATTCGGAGCTCCGGGTTTCCTTTCCCTTGCTGGACTTGTGGCCACACCACGGCTAAACTACAGAGGGTGCTGGGGCCAGGAGGGATTTGAGGAGACCCTGTCCTAGGTCCAGCTCTGGCAGAGAGGAGGGGGCTGAGAAAGCAACCCACCTGTCTGATCGTAGGATGCCCATGCGAGGTTCTCCCCACACTGGCCGCGGCTGGACTCTGGGCTGTGCTTGAGGATCCTCGTGCTGGCCAGGGCCTCAGAATACCTGCCGGGGTCCACAGGGCTTCCTCAGGGTGGGCGAAGCCCTGGGAACCCCCCAACATATGAGCCCAAGCTAGTGTGGCTGAGCTTCCTTCCCTGCCTGGGGTGCACAGAGGAGGTAGAGGAGCAGCACACCTGCATGCTTCTGAGCCTCCCTACAGTCCCATTTTACAGAGGGGCAAACTGAGGCTCAGAGGAACAAAGGGACCTAAGTGAGTGGTACAGTGGTTATTCAAGCTTGGCTGTACCTGACCCCAAAACCCACGTCCCTCCAACCACCCAGGACTACTCTAAGACTGCAGGAGCAGCACTGTGAAGGGCCCCAGTCACCCAGCGTGCTGGGGGCACTCACTGCTGAGCCTCCCGGTTGAGCTTCTTGCAGAGCTTCAGTGGGGGGACGCCATGCTGCTGTCGGTACTCATTGTGGGCCTTCAGGACCTCGTTATGAAATTGTTTGGAAGCTGGAATGATTGCAAGACAGAGAATGGCTCAGTGCAGAGAAAAGACCCACTAAAGTATAACGGTTTCAAAGCAACACCACTCAAACCCCAGTCACACGCTGGGCTGCTGCTCCCTTCCAACACCTGGCAACCCCTCCCAGTGGCCCTGCTCCACGCTGCTGCTCGTCCTGTCTCCACCCAGCACCAGGCTCTGCATCTCTGCACGTCTAACCCTCGTGGATTACGTGGGCCCTTATGGGCCATATTAGGGGTTCGGGTCTCTATTCAAGGCAACGCAAGCCCTGAATGGGAGCAGGGGAGTGAGCTGCTCAGATTTGTGTTTCTGGAGGTGCCCGGCAGGTTTGGGGGCCTGGACAGCTGGCAACAGGACTTCTGAAAGAACCCATGGTGGGCAGTGGGGACTCGAAAGGGCTAGAGTTGGGGGTCCAGAAAGAAGCGGCTGGCTGGAGTGGAGGGTGCCCACCCTGGAGTGGTGAAACCAAGGAGACAGAGGGGCAGACGACAAAGAGGGCGAGGGAAGGGCAGCACTGGGGAAGTGGAGTGACATGGTTAATTTTCAGTGTCATTTTGACTGGAATCAGGAAGACTTAGGGAACTGCTAAAGCATTATTTTAGGGTGTGTCTGTGCAGGTGTTTGCAGAGGAGATTGCCGTGGACTAGGTGGGGAAGATCTGTCCTCAACGTGGCAAGCACCATCCTATCGGACAAACTGAGGGCCCAGGCAGAAACCCGCCATGGGGCAGAGCCACCGCAGGGTTCCCACTAGGGCAATACCCGGTGGAGCCCTAGAAGTGGGGCCACCCCCAAGACTCCAGAACTGTAGAGCCACCAGTGTATAGCAACAGCCTGGGAAAGCCACAGGCTCAAGACTCCAACCTGAGCGAGCTGAAGTGTGGACTGAGCCCTGCAAAGCCGCAGGGGTGAGGCTGCCTGAGGCCTTGGGGGCCCAACCCCCATCCTAGTGTGCCCAGAAGGTGGGACAGAGTCAAAGGAGATTATTCTTTAGCCTTAAGATTTAATGTTGTTTTCCCTGTTGGGCTTTGGACTTAGTTGGGACCAGTTACCCCTTCATTCTTGCCTATTTCTCCCTTTTGGAACGGGAATGTCTATCCCATACCTATCCCACCACTGTATATTGGAAGTAGATAACTTGTTTTGATTTCACAGCCTCACAGCTGGAGGAATCAAGATGAATTGTGCCTTTAGATTCATTCATATCCAAGTTAGATAAGACTTGGGACTTTTGAGTTGGTACTGGAACAACCTAAGAGTTGGGACTTTTAGGATGGAATGAATTTATTTTGTACGTGAGAAGGACATGAGTTTTAAGGGGCCAGGGATGGAATGCTATGGTTAGAATGTCCCCTCCAAAACTCATGTTTAAATTTAATTGCCCGTGTAACAGTGTTGAGAGGTGGGACCTTCAAGAGGTGATTGGGTCATGAGGGCAGAATGTATTAATTCTGTTATTGAGGGAGTGGGTTCCTGATACAAGGAAGAGCTTGGCCTGATCTCTCTCTGTCTCGCATGCTTGCTTGCCTTTCTGCCCTTCCACCATGTGATAATCCAGCATGAAGTCCTTGCCAGACGCTGGTGTCATGCTCTTGGACTTCCCAGTCTCCAGAACCATGAGCCAAATAAAATTCTGTTCTTTATAAATTACACAATCTATGGTATCTTATTATAGCAGCAAAAAACCAGAGTAAGACACAGAGTCAAGGAAAAGTGTAAAAAAGAAAAAGTGGTGGTGACAGGAGGGTGAATGCTGTGATCAGTGGGCCCAGGGCTGAAGTTGGGGAAGAGGTGGAGCCCATGACCCAATTGGGTCATGATTTCAGAAAGAGCAGGGTCAAGAAGGCTGTGGTTAGTAAGAGAATAGGTGGGTGAAGCCAAGGGCAAGCAAAGTCAATAGTGAAGAAATATCGCACCAATTTGGATCTGAAATGGAACCCCAACATCCCCCATCCATACATCCATGCAACATCTTCCATCCATCCACCCATCCACCCATCCATCCATCCAATGTCTTCTATCCATCCACCAAAATTCATCTAATATCATCCATCCCTCAAACATCCTCCACTCACCCACTCAATTATCTTCTATCCATCCATCCATCGATCTAATATTTTCCATTAATCCATCCATCCATCTGTCCATCTCTCCAATATCTTCCATCCATCCTCCATCTACCCATCCATCCAACATGCACCCAACATTCTCCATCCATCCATCCAATATATTCCATCTATCCAACATCATCCATCCAACATTATCCATCCATCTATTCTCCATCCATCTGTTCATCTGTTCTCTGAATGCCTCCCTTATGCCAGGTCCCACATGGTGTCCTAGGGAATCCAGAAACAAATCAGCCATATCCTGCCCTCAAAGAGCTCACACACAGAAAGGAGACAGCCCTGTAAACAGATACCAGCTGTGTGATAGGTGCCAAGATGCAGGTAAGCACAAGTTCAAGAGGAACCTGGAGAAGATTGACCTAACATGGTCTGGTGGATCAGGAAGGAGGTGACCCCTGATTTGAGGCCCCAAAGATGTATGGACAGGAGCTAGCCAGGCTAAGATGGTGAAGGCACTGAGCCCCAGCCTTAGGGATCTGGGAGTTCCCCTCTGGGGAAACAGAGGTGAGTTGGGTGGGTTGTGGTGAGGGCCACAGAGGGCCCTTACACCGAGCTGGTACCACCTGGCCAGAAGCCTGTCTCACAAGGGCTGGCTGTGGGTAGTAGCAGGAAGGGTGTAAACCAGAGCATAAAGGAAGTGCCACACTCCTTCCTCTGTCCCAGGTCACATATTCACCAGTGCCTTTTTTTTTCTCTGCTGCCTTTCACCCAAGGCTAGGAGATGACCCAACAGAGAGTCCTCATTCCTTCTCCCATAGCAAGACCCCCTGGGCCTTCAAATCAAATTCCATGAGACCTCTGAGGGGACATGAGATGAGGGGAAGAAGACCCAGGGCTTGCCCTCATAAGGCTTGGGGCTAGATGCAGACCCAGGAGGTGGAGATAACTGCAGGTCACAACTACACAGGTGGAGCTGTCCAAGGGCTTTCTTATAAAGAGGAAGTGGACTCTTAAATAAAGAGTAAGCAGACTCTGGGTCTCAGCAAGGCCGTCCAGCGAGATCCAGTCACAGTACTGTGGGGTGGGGGAGGGGTGATGGGGGGGTGTCTGAATCCCAGGATTTGGGAGGTTTGGGTTGACAGGCAGAGATGGGGATACAAAATGATGACAAAGGCATGGAGGTGAAAAGTGGTAATGGTGACTAGGCGTAAGGCAGAGGGTGGAGCTAAACCTGAAGTATCAGGTCTTTGTGGGCAAGAGGCAGAACAAGCCCTAGCTGATAGGAAGGACAAAGATTTCAGGTCTCCTGGGAGGAGGAGAAAAGGGAGAGGTGTTGTTTAATCATGGATATAGAGTTTCAGTTTTAGGAGACGAGAAAGGTCTGGAGCTGTTTCACAACAATGTGAATATACATCACACTACTGTACAGCACACTTAAAAATGGATTAAGATGGTAGATTTCATGTCATGTGTTTTTTATTGCAATAAAAAAAGATTTCAGGTTTAGCATTTTAATGTGGCATTTGGGATAAGGAGTCACAGAGGCTTTTAAGGACTATCTCACAGGGAGATGGCAGGAGCCACAGCAACTCACGGGAGCCCGCTGGGGGTTGAGGACAGGTTAAGAAGGAGTCAGCAGGGTGGTGTGGCTGCCAGAAACCCACAGGCCCCTGGGCCATGGGCTGCTTCCCCAGCCTGGCCCCTGCTCTGTGCGAGAGGCGTGTTCAGAGGCTGGAAATGGGGTCTTATGGTTCAAGGGCTGGGTAAGCTCACCCTACAGAAGATTACACTCTGCAAGACACAGTGGAGGCCTCTGATGCATTCTGGGGCCCCAGAGGGAAAAGCTGGGGCCAATGGGTGGAAAGGGCAGGAAGACAAATTAACTCAGCCTGAGAAAGACCTTCCTCCCGATCAAAGCTTTCTGAAGACTGAAAGGGGCCACCTCGCACGGTAGTGAGCACTCTACCACTTGGGGAATACAAGCAGGCAAGCCCTCCTCAGGGGGATTCAGGCCCTGGGTCAGATGAGATCCTGTAAGGATCAGGGTGGGGGTGAGAGGAGACAAGATGAACCAACCCAAGACTTGCAGGAGTTTCCTGAGCTTCTCTAAGGAGACAGTGACTGAAACGAGGGTATGTGAACAGGCCAGGGCACGGATGGGTACACACAATCAAGGTAAAGGAGGGTCCCCACCTGAGTGGCAGGCTTGGCCAGGCCCATCCTAAAGTCCCTTCCAGTTCCCATGTCCCAGGGGGCCGTGGTGGGTCTCGTGGGACATCACGGGAGATGCATGAGACTGAGCGGCATGTGCAATGGTGGGCACGGATGCACGAGGGGAGGGAGGACTCCCCGCAGGAGGTGTTTCTACATCAGGAAGCATGAGGTGAGGAGGCACAGGGCACAGAATGGGCCAGGGTGGAAGGAACTAAGGATATCCGGGGCCCCTGAGGAGGACGGGGAGGAGGGCAGTGAGTGAATAGCTAGGGGAAAGCGAGTTCAAAGGCAGCCCGAGTGTTGGGATCAGTTTGCCCTGAACCCCATGGTGCTGCAGGCCCCAAGTCTCCTCGGCAGAGAGGGACAAATAAGGCTGCTAAAAACTAGGTCACGGCACTCCCAGAATGTGAGAAGTAAAGAGAAACAAAAGTGAAAGTTCCTGTGCCCAGAAGCTGAAGCCAGGCAATGTCCTCAGCAGGACCAGGGTCCTGGGCCAGGGTTCTCTGGAAGGGACAGCAGGTCTTTCTGGCAATCAGGAGTGGAGCCCGCTCTCCCCTCCAACCACACCTCCGGCAGTGCTGGGAGTCCCTCCCCCTGCGGCCTCGGCCCAAGTGGCTCCCCTGCTCAGGGCCTCAGCCCCAGGGAGGCAAGTTATCAAGGTGACCACACCCAGCAAGAGGCACACCCCACTTCTATAGAAAGACCCAAGAACACAGATAAACACTAGGAAAAAAAGTCAAAGAAAAACCACCCATCCCCCAGCAGGCAGGCAAAGCCCTTACAGCCACCCTGCCATGGGGGAAGGGCAGGGATTGCATCTTCATTTTGTAGGAGGGTAAACTGAGGCTCAGAGAGGCCACACAGGCCCAGAGTGCCGGAATGAGGGACAGGTAGGCCCGCCTGCCCGTGCTCCTGCTCTCTTCTGCTCGCTGGCCATCCCTGTCTGGCCATCCCTGTCTGCGGGCTGGGCCTACGCATCATCTTACTTACTTCTCATCATCTTTTGAGGGAGCTTCCACAACATTAGCGATTTTTTCGATTGGGAAACTGAGGCTTGAGAAGGCAAGTTACCTGCCCAAATCCCCACAACTAGTCCGGGGGTGGGCCCTTCAGGGGGGAGACTAGATCTGAGGCAAAGCCCCGGTCCTAACCCCCAACCCCACAGCCCTAGGGTCATAAGACAAAGGGATGACAGAGAAGACATGGGGGTAACCTAGGAGGCGGAGGAGGAGGAAGACCAGGCGCAGTGGGGACAGCTGAGGAAAGCAGGGAAAACAGGCACTGTCAGATCTGAAGGGGAAGAAGAGGAGGAAGGAAGAGGAGAAAAGAACTAAGATTTCTCCAAAGCGTCCACTGTGCCAAGGCCTTTACAGACAGATCTGCCTGAGGGCCCCAGAAGCAAATCAGGCACTTTAGAGCAGAGGTTGGGGGGGAGGGCAGATTTGGGGCTTCAAATAGATTGAAGGTCACAGCTGCTGAAAGGTGGCAGGGGCTGCCTGGGCCTGGCTACCGGGGCTGAGGGGAGGGCAGGGCTGTCTGTGCGGGGACAGAGGGTGCAGGCATCATAGGTGGGGCTGCTCCGGCCCTGGGCGCTGGAGGCTGTGTAAAGATTCTGCAGTCTGTGCCCTGCCTCTTCCCTTCAGAGTTTTGGCTGAGACAGGCTCCTCCCTCAGCATCATCTCCTTTCTGAGGCCTCCCTGAGCCCCGCCTGACTCATTCCTAAGCCCTTTCCAGACTCCCCAGGAAAGAGGCCCGTGACAGTCAGGGGCAAGGGCAGGAGTTGTGGGGGCCCCTCTTTCCCCACGGCAAGAGGCTAGAAAGCAACCTGCTCCCACCTTTGGGACAAAACTGGTTTTGCCTGTCTATCAGGAAAAAAGCATTAAAAAGTGACAGTTAAAAAAAAAAAAGGATAAGGTTCAGACGGGTAGCTCCTGCTCTTTTAAGCCTGGGTTCCAGGAATTTCAATAGGCAAATCTCAGCTCTGCCTTTTACTAGCTGTGTGATCTTTGGCAAGTTACTTAATCACTCTGTGCCTCAGTTTGTGCCCCATACATAAAATGAGGATAGCAGTATCTACCTCACAGGGTTGTTGTGAGGATTAAATAGATTAAGTCCATGTAAATGCTTTAGAACTGTACTGGATCATAATGAACGCTTATTAAATGCCAGGTAATAATTATTATTATTGTTACCATTGGGCAGAATCCCTTTGGTGTCTGGCTTTAGGAGAACCTGCTCCCATCCTTTCTTGGTCAGAGCCCTTCCCTGCCTCTAAATTGATCTTTGATGGCACCTCACAGGACCTCTGAGCTCGGACATTTGCTAAGTGAATGAGTGAACAAATGACCGAGGTTCTTACACCAGTACGGTGAAGGCACTAGGACAGGATTTCTCTCTTCTTCACAGATGAGGAAATTGGGGTCTTTGGCGGGGGAGGCATGCGGATTGGCCAAGGTCACACAGTGAGTCCACATTAGAGCCAGATCTAAGAATACCCCTCCCTTCGCTCCCTCCCCTGGCCCAAATCTCCCACATTTTCCACTTTAGGTATAGCTTCCTCTTTTCACAACCGCCAGAATGATGTCAATAAAGAGTTGCTCAATTGCTTACAGGAACAAGAAATCCCCCACCCCGCAGCATTAGCCTCCTCCAGGCTGCCCCTGTCCAAAGCCAGTGGCTGTGATCAGAGGAGCCAGGGCTCCCTCCCTCAGGCCAGCAGAGAGGCAGCCCATCCTCCAGCCCGGCCTGCCTAGAGGCAAGTCCCTGCCCCTTTGGGCCCTAGGTTCCCCATCTGTGTGTGAAGGAAGGATGACATCTGCGGTTTTCACGTCTTCAAAGCAGGGAAACCCTTCCTTCGAAAGAAATCTTCAATAAAATCAACAGATGAAAATGGAACCACTGGGGCTGACCCAGCCCACACAGCCTCTCCCTGTAGACTCCTGAGGGCCCCACTCCGTATAAAATCCCTGGGCTAGTTGGTCCCTAAAGGCCTTTCTGCTCTGATGGCATCTGGTAGTAACAGATGTGGGCTGAGGGACACTAACATTCTTAGAGATTATGAGAGGGTGTGTGGAGGTCCCCATGGGCCAGAGCCCAGGCTGGGAACAGGAGTGGGGTGGGGGCTAGTGTGCAGCGTGGTAGAGAGGAAAGGGGAATTCAGAGAGCTGGGTTCAGTTCTGTTTGTTTACTCACTGGTCAATGTGTGAGCTTGGGCAAGGTACTCAACCTCTATAAATCTATATAATGAGTTGATAATAACTCTTCGCAGCACTGTTACAATGGTTAGTAACAGAAAATATCTAGCTCCCTGCCTGGCATGCAGTAGGAGTTTAATAATCGGTAATCACTATTATAATACTGGGAGAAGAGGCTTCCACTAAGCCCAAGGCCATTGCCTTTCTCTGGCACACCACACTTTCTACACACTAAGGCCCAGAAGAGAGACCAAGGCTGGGACCTAGCAGTCTCCCAACACCAGGCCAAGTATCTTCTGGAATTTAAGCTGTGTCAGTTGTGTGATGATTTTATAATAATGCTCATTATCCCAATAGGCTCTGGGGCATATCTGAGGTTAAAGATGAAAAAGAGACTGGCTCCTATGCACTGATTAGAAGAGGCAGGGACCGATTCCTTAAGACTATGGTCATCATGCAACCACATAGAGGCCCTGCATGGATAGACATCTGTGAATGCTACCTGCCCTGTAGGCACAGACACCAGCCTCAGGCTTATAGCCTGGAACTTCAAGGTTGGGTTTGTGCCGAAGGCCCATTGGGCACTGGGTCACCCAGAAAAGTCACCTTTCCCTAGGGACCCTTAGGAAAGCCAGATACTATTCCAGGGACTCTCAGTCTTATGGGAGGAGACAAATGAAGTGCATGTGGCTATGAAGGAGATAGGCCTGGGTAGGATTCTGGAAGGTGCCTGGGTGTGTATGTCAGGGTGGGAGGGTAGAGGTGGCACCTGACTCAACTAGCTCCAGCCCCCTCCTCTCTTCTGAGTGAGAAGTCATCCTCCTCTGAAACCTGCCCAAGGCTATACCTCCAGGCCTGGAAGATATCACCACCATCTTGCTTGCCTCTGACCCTTCCCTCTACCTCACAATAGGTTGTCACCAAGTCTGCTGAAGGCCACCATCTCGCAAATCCACGTCCTCCTCCTCTCCAGCCCCTACCCCTACCCTAGATGCCTCTGTCATCTCTTGTCTGTGTAACTACAATGGTCCCCCCATCCTCCACCTCCACCCAGGCACAGCTCTGGTCCTGCTGCTTTTGGATCAGTGCCTTTCAATGGCACCCCAGGTCTCATAAAATAAAGTCCAAATTCTTAAGCTCTCTGGGATTTGACTACCACCTTCAATGGCTCCCATGCAGTGGAGATCTCTACCCCACTTGGGCTCCCACCACCCTTCACCTGCACCTGTCCTGTGGCTTGGATCACTTCCCATCCCATACTGGAGCCATGTGTACCTGTTCATCCCCCTAATGAGCTTTATTTATTCATTTCACAATCCACATGAACACTGTTGGGGACAGGGGCCATGCACTTTGTTGCACTGTGTCCATGGCCAGGGACAGAGCTGACAGATAGTGGAATGGGGAGAGAAGGGAGGGATGAACAGATAGAAGAGTGGGCACACAGCTGAATCTTAGTAGTTCTGAAAAACTATGTCTTAGGGAAGAAGCCAGAAACAACTGAAAAGATGTAGTTGAAGAGAATTTGTGGGTTTTCTTCTAGATCTACAGAGAAAGGAGTTGATTTCCCAAGTAGGTATCTCAAAATGCTCTCTCCCATCTGCCATACTTTTGCCCCATTTCCACCTATCATCCTGCTCTTTTAACTATATGACGAACCCATTATGTCACCTCTCCATACCATGAAGGACCCTGCAGATAATATGGGCCACCCTCATTATACAGATGGGGAAACTGAGGAACAGAGAGGGAGGGGGCCTTGCTCAGCATCACCCAGCAAGTGATTGGCACAGCCAGGGCTGAAAGCCAGACCTGCCTGTAGAGCCCGAGGTAAGGCTAATTAGGTTAGGACCAATGCCTGGGAAAGCCACTTGTTCCCAATGCTGGTACCTCTTGAGTCTGGATCCTGGAGGACAGATCCAAGAAGGGACCTGGCTGTACTCATCTGAGGCTGACAACACTGATAAAGCAGATTTCTGAACTCTGTTCAACGGCTGTTCATCAAGAGCCTCCTGTGAGGCAGGAACTGTGCTGAGATCAACATGGCCCTGACTGCTGGCAGTGAGGAGTCAGTAGGAAACAGGTCTATGGCTGAATACGTGTCCCAAGCCCACTGCAGGAAGAAGCAACAAAGAACACATTGGGTGGGGTGGTCCCTCTGCAGGGGAATCTGGGATGGGCTCCCAGCCCAGGAGTTGAGCCTAGAAGGATGGTGAGGATTTTCAGGCTGGGTAGTGGGGGTGGTGAGTGCTGGGTAGGGAAACCCAGGGCAAGGGACCAGTGTGCCAGCCTCAGGATAGCTGGAGAGTAGCGTGCAAGCAAGGGGTGGTGATCAACTTCTGGGGGCCTGAAGGGAGACTGAAGAGATAGATTGTCCTTTCACTCTGCAGACAATGGGGTGGAAGGTGTTAGGGAGTGAAAGGAGGAGATCTGCGTTTTAGAAAGTTCATCCGACAGCCAGTGGTGAGGATGGACAGCAACAGGTCAGAGATAAAGGGGGAGCCAGACTGAGCCTGGCACACGGGGAGCCTGGCACAGAGGGGGTACTCAGGAGAGGAGAGACAACGAAAGAATGAAGCGGATGCTCAGAGCTGTCCTTAGGAGGTTGAACGGGGCAAGCAGCTTTGCAGCAAGAGATGCTGTCACAGTTTGGTGGCTTTTTCCAACTCTAACTCTGTCCTCCTGAAACAAAGCAAAAGCCACGCCTTGGCCGAACGCGGAGCGCTAATCCCATCAGCGCCTGGAAGCCCTCCCTGACGCAATCTCTGGCTCGCAGACAGGGGGACCCTCCCTCGGTCTCGCCTTCCCTCCCTCGCTCCCCGTGGCCTGACGGCCGCTCCGGCTTCCTGGCTGTCCCGGAAATTGCCCGCGCCCCGCGGGGCGCTTCGCCCGCGCGCCCCTCCATCCCGCACCCAGGGGTCCCGCATCGCAGCCGGAGCCGCGTCCCGCGCGCCGAGGCGGCCGCCTCGCTCCCTGGGGACCCAGCCGCGGCGGGGGAGGGTGAGCGCGAGGGCTCGGGAGCCCGGGGCTCCGGGGCCATGCCCGCACCCGGGCCCGGCCGGCTCGCGAGCTCACCTGACTTGCCCATGGCCGGCTCCGCGCGCTGCTCGGCTCCCCGCGGCTGCGCTGCGCTGCGCTCCCGTCCGCTCCGCGCCGCCCGGCGAGCCCTGGACGGGGTCTGGCGGCCGCAGCCCCTCCCCCGGCGCCGCCCGGCCCCGCCTTATAAGGCAGCGACAGCTGCAGGCGTAGGCGCCCGGGGCCACCCTGCGGGCCGCCCGGAGAACTAACTCCGCGGAAGGCGCTCCGCCACTGCCCTGGGCTCCCCGGGTGCGGACAAGGAGCCCGGGTCCCCCCGGACTTCAGCCCCGAGCTGTCCCTTTCCAGACGCTTAGGAAAGCCCGCGCCTCCCACGGGGCTCCAGGTAACTCCTCAGCGGCTGACGCGCTGCGGGCACCGCGGTGCTCACCGTCGCAGCACAAGGGACTTGCCAGCCGGCGCCGCCAGGGGACAGTACTCCCCTGACTTGGCCGCCCCGACGGACACCTCAGGCCCCCAGTGTGCCCACTTCCCCTCCCCAGTGACACCAGGCTCCCAAGGACGTCTTGTTCTAGGGAGGGGGAGCCCCTCTCCCCGGGACGTGCCCTCTGAGGCGAACCCAGGTTGGAATCGGGCGCTCCCACCGCAGGCCTCCGACCTGTCCACTTGGCCCTCAGTGCCTATCAAACCAAGCCAAATTCCCCTGGAGTCTGGCCCCAGTCGTGTCTCCTCAACTCCCTAACTTTATCCCATGCTTCCGTCAGACTTGATTCTTGATATTCCTCAAACATGTTCTGGGTCTTTCCACCTCCCTGCCTTTCCTCAGGCTGTTCTCTCTCGCCTGGTGTGCTGGCCTATCCCTCCGCGTCTGTCAGTCTTTCCAACTTCCACATACCTTGACCTTTCCTGCCCTTGGCCGCAGTATACGCCCGGTACTGGGGAGACTTGGTCCCACTCCTGGCCCCAACCCGGCGGATGAAGGCACAGCCCCAGTCGCCTGTCCCAGACTCCCCACAGGAACTCCTCACTGGGGAAGGGGCTCAGTTAACCCTAATTGAAGGAAGCTAATTTTAAGGACTTTCAATAAGTGGGGACTGAAGTAAACTGACCCGCTGATTGTAAGAATAGAGTTTGTAATACTAAGGGCTTACGAATGGCCGGTAGGGCAACAGCAGGGTTGGGCACTGTCCTCTCTATTCCTTCCCCCTATGTCAGGAGAATACACTTATTCCAGACCGCATGTACTAAGATTATAATACCATATTTTTACTGTACCCTTTCTGTGTTTAGATATGATTGTGATAGACACACAAATACTTACTAGTATTCAGGACAGTAACGTGCTGTACAGGTTTGTAGGCTAGGAGCAATAGGCTGTACCGTATAGTCTAGGTGTGTAGTAAGCTATACCAGGAGTGGGGAACCTTTTCATGTTGGAAGGCCACATTAATTTAGCTGTAACCAAATAATGCCGCATTCAAGAAACTTCAATTAGATATACTTAAAAATGTACATTATTTTATAAAAATCGAACTACTATGTATTTAACAATTTCAAAAAATGAAAACTATTTGTTAATTTTAAAGTTAACTTACCTTTTAATGACTTTGTTGTGTCTGCTTTTGTTGAAAAGCATTTGAATATTTGGTTGCAGCATGGAGGTTCGGTTTCAGTTGATTCTCTAGATGGGTATCAGTCATTTCTGACCTTAAGGGTGTCTTGATTTGGGTTAGGTAGGAGAGTGTAGATTCACAGCAATAAGTGGTTGAAAAGCAAGAAGGCATTTTTTGGGCATGTTGCCGAAGGTGTGGGTATTCTACCGTACTTTTCCATTTTTCATTTGGGTCTTTCTTAGCATCAATGACTTTAAAACATCATCTACTGAGAGCTCAATCAATTCCATCTGTAGTTCTGTAGGTGCCTTGGTGATACCTACTTGGTGAGGCTGAAATGCTAATTTGAGTGTGATGTCATGATACTCAAAGTCAGTGAGGCTTTCATTGTATTCTCCAATTAATAGGTCTATAACAGCTGCATATTCTTCAAATGATTTGCATATATCATCCTGCTCATCAATGACCTTTGCTAACTGGGGAAAATGTTCATCTGAAATTTCCTTTTGAAGAAGTGTATTGAAAAAGATAGCTTTTTAAAAATGTTTGGATTTTTTTGCCACATATCATATATAGACTTAATTTTACCCTGCAAAGAAATAGTCATTTTGATTTGACATGATATCACACAGAAATGCTGTATTCCTGTAGAAATCTTTCAATAATTCACATTGCTGATTCTGTTCTTCATAAAATTTAACTATCTGCTCTCACAGAGATTAAATTTTGGCTAACACCTGTCCCTGTGACAGCCAACACACTTTTGATATGGCAAATCCACACTGAATACCTCATCCTTCAACTTTAGCATGTTATGATGATACCATGTTGCATTTGTATAAATATTGTAAACAATACTTAAAACTTGTTGCAAAATGTCACTTAAAATAGTAGCGTTAGCACAGAAATTTTGCTGATGCAAGATACAATAAAAAGAAATGAGAGCATCTGGATCTTTTAAATCTTTTTTTTATACTTTTTTTATCTGTGCAACAAACCCCTCAGGTTTCCCTGTCATGGAACGTGCACTGTCTGTACATACACTCACTAAATTTACCAAATTCAGTCCAACTTCATGACATTTACCGTGGAAGTTGTTTAAGATATCTATTCTCTGCGTTATGTTTGCAAGCGTGCCCAAAGTGAGTAACTCTTCATAGCAAAGAAAATCTTCTGTTATGATCCAAATGAAGTATAAAACCTGTGCCGAGTCAGTAGTATCAGATGATTCATCCAAAGTGATCGAATAATATATATTTTCCTTTTGAAGTATTGTATGAAGTTGTTCTGTTAAGTTGAAGGCTAATTCATGCTGCCGATCAGTTATGGTTCTCCTTGAAAGAGGAAGTTGTTTGTACTTTGAAACGTTATCGGGGTCTAAGCATCCTACAACTTTGACAATGCATTCTTTCCCAATTTCTACATCACTGAATGGCTTCCTTTTTTTCCTGGGTATATAAGCTACTTTATAAGTTGCTTCAGTAGCATTATTTCGAGGTCTTATTGTGGCTTGAAAGAATTGTCTTTGGTTTTGCTTTTCACCTTTTAATTTCTGCAACACAACCTTTCACGCCTCTCCCTCTAATTTAAAATATTCGTGGTCCTTTTGAGGGTTATAATGCTGATGACCATTGAATTTCTTTAATGTTGATATGGCAGTATCACAAAGCAAGCAAATCATCTTACCTTTAGCAGAAACAAGATAATATTGCAATTCCCAATCCTCATTAAAAAATTTGTGTTCTTCCTTCAGCATTGTCTTGGTCTTCTTTGACATGATGGGTTGTTAAGCAGACAGAATTTAAAAATGCTGTCAAGCTGTGCACCTCTTCACAAATTCCACTTCAAAAACGGAAACACATTACACCATTGTCAAAAGCTGATAACAGACTGGTGTACTTGACCCCCATAAACTCATGCCAACCAGTCTCATGCAGTAGCGGTGCCAGTCAGGTGGGGGCTGGGGGAAATTAGAACTAAATCATGAGCATAGCAGCCGTCAATTTAGCCCTTATGGCTTCCTAATGTTCTAATTGTACCAGTCAACCTGGGAGTATTATTTCGTTGAAACTTATTTTATTTTTTGGTGTCTTAAATATTTTCATTTTAAAAATAAAATTAACGTATAAAAGACAAACAAAAATGTATTAGTAAAAATAAAAGGATTTGTTCTGTAAAATTTGGATTCAGTCAAAAGGCCACACCTGACCTAGAAGGCCACATGTGGCCTTAGGTTTGCAGGTTCCCCACCCCTGGGCTATACCATCTAAGTGTGTGTAAGTCCACTCTGTGATGTTTGCACAACGAAATTGCCTAATGACACATTTCCCAGAATGTATCCCCATTGTAAAGTGGCACATGACTGTACTTTCAAACAGTATTATAGCAAGTCAAGTTGGTGCCCAGTCTGATTCAAAAGGGACTTCTGCTGCTAGGTGGGGATCTAACCCCTTCTGCCTCTGCTATTTTTGCAGGCGAATCCCCATTGAAGTGATCGAATGAACCTGGTAGGAGGAATTTCATGTTGCCCCTAGAATCTCTAGAAGGCTGTTTTCATATAACAACTTGAAGGGCAGGAGTGGAAAGAGTGGAGCATAATGAGCCACTCAGTGCATGCAGAGGGAAGCCCACCTGGGACCACTAAGTTTCACTCACACCACATCCAGAGAAGTGGACTGGAGGTGAGGGAGGGCCTGGGAGTGGGTGAACTTCCTAACTCAGAAATTCGCAACCTTAGCAGCAGGCAGGTGGAAGGGACAGTGTGCTGAATGGAGTTAGCACAGTGACAAAGTTGACTCCTACAAAGGACCATGGGCTAGTTGGAGAAGAAGTCGCTGCCCAGGCAGCAGATGGAGAGAGAGGTTAGTGGCAACACATCAGACACAAGGAAGAGTGACCCAATGTGTCATTTTTTCATTTCATGTCCTATTTAAGAACTTACCCACTCCACGATCATGCAAATTTCCTATTTTGGCAGTTTTACCTCTTACATTCATTTTGATTATGACACTATGGCGTGAAGTAAGGGCTGTGATTCTCTTTCTCTTTTTCTTCTGTTCTTATTTGGCATATGAATATCCAGTTGTTTCAGTATTCTTTCCTGAAAAGATCACTCCTTCCCAATTGGCTGTACATATGTGGGCTCTGTATTCCATCCATTGATCTATCTAGGTATTTTTACACTAATACTGCACTATCTAGATTACTGTAGCTTTATTATAAGTCTTGAAATCAGGTAGCATAATTCCTCCTGCTCTTTTTTTTCTTTTCAAAGTTGTGTTATTTATTTAAGGTCCTCTGCATTTCCAGATAAATTGGAGAGTCAGCTTGCCAATTACTGGAAAACAAAACCAAACCAGAGCCTTTGGGGATTTTGATTGGGATCATGTTGAATTTATAGATTAACGTGGAGAGAATTGACCGCTTAACAATACTGCATTTGCTGATCTATCATCATTAGATATCTTTCTGTTATATATGTCTTCTTTAATTTCTCTCAGCTATGTCTTTGAGACTATTGGTCTGTGGTTAGTTTTCTATTCTTTTTTTTTTTTTTTCCTTTTTAAGAGACAGGGTCTTGCTCTGCTGCCCAGGCTGGAGTGCAGTGGCTATTCATAGGCGTGATCTCACTACTGATCAGCATGGGAGTTTTGACCTGCTCCAGTTCTGATCTGGGCCAGTTCAATCCTCCTGCTTCGTGGTCCCCCGCTCCCGGGAGGTCACCATATTGATGCCGAACTTAGTGCGGAACACCCAATTTATATAGCTGCACTACACCCCAGAACTCCTGGGTTCAAGCGATCCTCCTGCTACAGCCTCCCGAGTAGCTGGGACTACAGGCACGTGCCACAGTGTCTGGCAGTTTTCTAGTCTTGTAATTTTTTTTTTTTTCAGATTTGGGGAATCAGGGTAATACTCGCCTTATACAATAAGTTGAAAAGGGTTCTGTCCACTTTTATTTTCTGGAAGAGTTTGTATAGAATTAGTATTATTTCCTTCTTAAATATTTGCTACAAATCATCAATGAAGCCATCTGGGCATGAGATGTTTGTTTCTTTGTGGGTTATTTTTTGTGGGGGGGAGTGGATTTTTAAACTACAAAGTTGACTTTATTAATAGAGAACCATTCAGATTATCTACTTCCTGAGTGAGTTATGGTAACTTGTATATTTTAGGGAATTAGTCCATTTCATTTATCTAAGTGATCAAATTTATAGGCATAAAGTTGTTCCTAATATTATTTTCTTATCTTTTTATTATCTGTGTGATCTGTGGTGGTAGTCCCTTATCATTTCTGATATTGGTAATTTGTGTCTTCTAGAGGCTTATCAATATGATTGTTCCTCATTTATTTGTGCATTCAGTTTTATGAATTTTCCTGCTTGTTAACATTTCTTTGTAACCACAAAATCAATACTTGTGGTGCTTTTGTGATCATTCATGGACATGCACAGAGTGGCAAAAACTTTGAGTTGCCCAACATACAACTTCCCAGCCAAGGGAAACAAGGTGATGCTCTGCCTTCTTGTCTCAGCTCCGTACTATAAGCAAGTGTCCTTTTTGCAGTCAATTTAGTGCCAATGTTTTTGCATTTTTGTGTTTTTTGTTGATGATTTTGCTGCTTAAAAAAGGCCCCCCAGCACAGTCCTTCAATACTACTTAGTGTTTTTAAGAGCAAGAAGGTTGTGATGTGCCTTACAGAGAAAATATATATTGTATTTAGGTAAACTTCATTCAGGCATGAGTTATAGTGCTGTTAGCCATTGAGTCCAACACTAATGAATCAATAATATATATTAAATAAGGTATCTTTAAGCAGAAATTCACATAAAACAAAGTTATGTATTGATCAGTTGATGAAAAGTTGTCACCAGAGGCTTGCAGGAACCTAAGCCTATATTTCCCCTAGGGGCAATAGTTCATTCAGTATTAGCTAATTCAATGTTCCTCTTGACTTTTTTGAACATAACTATCATTAATAATGAGACTCAACTATACTACAGATCTTCTAAAAGAACCAGCTTTTGGTTTTGTTGATTTTCTCTGTTGTTTTCTCACTTAACTATTTCATTGATTTCTCTCTCTTTCTCTCTCTGTCTTTTTTATTTTTTATTTTTTTTGAGAGAAGGTCTAGCTCTGTTGCTGTTGCCCAGGCTGAAGTGCAGAGGTGAGATTGTTGTAGCCTGAACTGAACCTCAGGGCTCAAGTATTCCTCCTGCAACAGCCTCCTGAGTAGCTGGAACTATTGGCCTTCTGAGTATCTCATGTCACCATGCCTAGCTAATTAAAAAAATTTTTTTGTAGAGATGAGGTCTTGCTATTTTGCCCAGGTGGTCTTGAACCCTTGGCCTCAAGCAATCCTTTCACCTTGTCTTCTCAAAGTGCTGGGATTATAGGAGTGAGCTACTGCACCCAGCCTGATTTCTCTTTTTATTATTTTTTTCTTGTGCTTACTTTGGGTTTAATTTGTTACTCTTTTTTCAGTTTATGAAGGTGAAAGCTGAGGTCATTGATTTTAAACCTTTCTTCTTTTCTAACATAAGCATTTAATGCTATAAATTTTCCTCCAAGCCTATCTTTGGCTGCATGTCACCAAATTTAATACATTGTGTTTTCATCTTCATTTAGTTCAAAATAATTTCTAATTTTCCTCATGATTTTTCTTTGATTTATGGGTTATTTTAAAATGTTATTTAGTTCCATATTTTGGAACTTTCCTGGTAACTTTCTCTTATTGATTCTCACTTAATCACATGGTGCACAGAGAATATACTTTGTATGATTTCAAGCCTTTCACATTTACCGAGAATCGTTTTATGGCCCAGAATGTGGCTCGTCTTGATAAATATTCTCTGCACACCTAAAAAGACTGTGTGTTCTGTTGTTATTTGGTAGAATGTTCTATAAATGCCAAGTGAAGTTGATTGACAGTGCTATTCAAGTCTTTTATGTCCTTACTAATTTTCTGTCTACTTATTCTATCAAACATTAAGAGAGGGATGTTGAGATCTTCAGCTATAATTGTAGATTTGCATATTTCTCCTTTAGGTTCTATCAGTTTTGCTTCATATACTTTGAACGTTTTTATTAGGAGCATAAACATTTATGATTCTTATTTCATCTTGATAAATTTATTCTTTTATTATTATGAAAGAACTTTATCTCTGGTAATATTCCTTCCTGAGAAATCTACTTCGTCTGATATTAGTATAGTCATTCTAACTTTCTTTCAATTAGCGTTAACAGGTTTATCCAATTTCTATCCTTTAACTTTTTTTTTTTCTTCTTTTAGCAAACTCAGAAGACTACTGTTTTACATAGTAAAATACAATGTTGCTTTTGTGTTTCATAGAGTTATAGCTTTATTGGCATAAAACTTGATTTTGATGCATTGTGAAGGTTAGGTATTCTGAGTGTATGGAAATATAGAAGACAAAATTTGCACACGTAGACAAAAAAACATATGCTTTTTGTTTTATTGCAATGTTGTTTTCACTAACTCCCTTGCAACTTAATGCTCTGTAAAATATCCAATAGAAACTTCATGTGACCAATGTGCAAACTTGGACGCATTACTTGACTCAGTTTTCCTTCCCTATAAATCAGGGATAGTAACAGTATCTCCTTCATAGGATGATTGTGAGAATAAATGTGTTAATACATGTGAAGTACTTATAACAGTTCCTGACACATGATAAGCACTATAGAAATGTGTACCACTACTCCATCCTTTAACTTTTTCTTTCTGAGTCCACTCTTCTGCAGAACATCTTTTTATTTATTTTTTATTTATTTATTTTTTTGAGACAGAGTCTTACTCTGTTGCCTGAGCTAGAGTGCCGTGGCGTCATCCTAGCTCACAGCAACCTCAAACTCCTGGGCTCAAGCGATCCTCTTGCCTCAGCCTCCCGGGTAGCTAGGACTACAGGCACATGTCACTATGCCTGGCTAATTTTTTCTATTATTAGTTGTTGGCTAATTTATTTCTAATTTTAGTAGAGATGGGGTCTTGCTCTTGCTCAGGCTGGTCTCGAACTCCTGAGCTCAATTCTCCCACCTCAGCCTCCCAGAGTGCTAGGATTACAGGCGTGAGCCACCACGCCCGGCCCAGAACATCTTTTAACTTTTAACCTATTTCCTTATGTTAAAAATGGACAGTCCCACTAACATTGTCTAAGCATTCCTTTCTCTCTTCATGGATAAAGAAAATGTGGTGTATGTATATACTATGGAGTACTATTCAGCTATAAAAAGGAATGAAATAATGTCATTGGCAGCAACATGGAGGGAACTGGAGACCATTATCCTAAGTGAAGTATCTCAGGAATGGAAAACCAAACACCACTATGTCCTACTAATAGGTGGGAGCTAACAGATGGGTACACACAGGCACAAAGCTATATAAAGGACATAAGAAACCAAGAAGGGGGGAGGGCAGGTAGGTGGGTGTAGGATAAAATCTTACCTATTGGGTACAGTGGACATTATTCTGGTGATGGGCACACCAAAGCCCTGATTTAAGCATTATACAAGATATCCTTATAACAAATACACTTGTACCCCCTTAATTAATATTTTGAAATAAAAAAGAATAAAAACAAATGGGCAGCTTGTAGTTGACAGGATATTGTGGGGTCTTTCTTTTTCTCTAGTCTGACAATATCTGTCTTTTAATTTGTGTTAAGCCTGTCTATACTTGATAACATTATTTTGAAATTTTATGTGGAACAAATACAAAAACTGACCAAATATTATGCCTTAAAGTAAACCATAATAAATTCCTGAAAGTAGAAAAAATTCAGCCAAATTTCCTGAACACAATGTAATGAAACTAAAACTAAATAACAGAAGGTTAACTGACAATTTTGAATCATCTAGAAAATTTTTTAAAAAGATGCCCTAGATCACTGCAAGGCAAAATCAACACAGATGTTTAGAGCCTGGCATGGTGATGTGCCTGTAGTCCCAGCTACTTAGGAGGCTGAGCTGGGACGGTTGCTTGGGCCAGGAGTTCAAGGTTGCAGTGTGCTGTGAGTGCCTGTGGATAACCACCACACTCCAGCCTGCGCAACACAGCGGGACACCCTATCCCTAAAAACAAAATCAAAAACAAAAACCCCCAAAATAGTTATTTAGAGATGAATGACAGTTATAATGCTCGGTAATGGTCAAGAGTATGGAGAATGGGCTTGAAGTCATGTGGCCCAAGTCCAAGTTCTGGCTCTGCTGCCCACTGTGACCCTTCTCCAGTGTGTGAGCTTCGCCGTGTCTATTTCCCCTTTTGTGAAATGAAGACAGTGATACCTATCTTAGAGGATTTCTTTTTAAAGATTAAATGAGATGCAATTGAAAAGCACTCTTTAAAGGCCACTTATTTGCGTGTGTATAATATTTCACAGTCACAATTTTGATTGTAAAAAGGTAGCTTTCTTTCTCTATATAGAGCAAGCACAAATTCTGCTGCTTGTGGAAAACTTAAACTTACACATTCAAGGAAACCAGTCACATCTACTTTCTTTAGGATAAATATTCAAGCAATTGAGAATCTTTCTGGCTCCTCTCCACACTTTTGAGTCACCTTCTCCAGACTCAGATTCTTGGGCAGGAACATCTGTTTAGCTGTTTAGCTACATACCCTTCCACAAGTTTCCAGAAAGGGAGCAGAGGAAATGCCTGCTCCCCTCAGCTTCCATAGTTACAGGTACAGGATCTTTTACACTCAGAAAGAGAGACTTTGCCACATGCTGAACAGCCAAAAACCAGCAAGTGTCTGCCATATCTCCATTCTCAGAAGGGGGAATTTTGTTTCTGTCCTAAATCTGTTTCCCAAGAACATGCTACACCCCATGACTCAGCCCCTTCTCAGCGTCTCAGCTCTCACATCATTATGAATTCTTCCCCAAAATATGTTTATGATACAAACTGTGCTTTAAGCCCTCCAGGCTTTGGCTTTTGATCTGCAAAGGATTTTGGAATAAAAAATTCACTGTGGAAGCCAATGGGTGGAAGGCTATAACAACTACAAAAGTTGGGAAAAGAAAAACCTTGGCAGACAATCTCCTTATTTGATCCTGTTATGTTTTCCTTATTAGTGTTACTGGAAAATACAGGGGATGCAGTCAAAGCTGTACTTAGAGGAAAATATACAGTATGATAAATATGAGCATAGGTTTTGAGTTAGACCTGGGTCCAAAGTCTCTTTACTCTGCTATTAACCAGATGTGTGACCTTGGAGAAATTATTTAATTTCCTCAAGCCTTAGTTGCATCAACTATAAATGGTGTTAATAATACTATTTGCCTCATAGAGAAGTTGTGAGAATTCCATGAAGATACTTCATTTAGAGCACTTGGTGCTATACTTATGTGACAGGAATCCTTGGACAATCTTGAGGAAAGGGACCATGAACTTCCTTGGTCATTCTTGGTCATTCATCACATGACAGGTCTTCCCATAGAAACTGTCAATAGGAGAACAAGATACACAAGGCTCAAGCTGTTCTAGTCCCATGAGATAATAAGCATAAGATATAACAGAGCATGGGGTATTTGTGAGATTTTACATTTTACTGATTGGTAATATAATACTCCTGTTAACATATAGATCAAATTCATTTCTTAGTGTTCAAAATGGGAAAGAAAAACAGTAGTTAGATGACATCTCTGGCAATCTTGGATGAACAAGAGGAAGGCAGGAAGGTAGAAAGAAGTAGTGACCAGGTCGTGCCCATGGAGCTAAAGTGCAGATGAGCCTCTTATTGTTGTCCCTTCCGGAGAGAGGGCTCATCTGACTCTGCTCAGTGCACTGAAGCCAGTACGGAGGGAAGATTCACCACCAAAGAGCTGAGAAAAAAGTATAGATAGTAACTTATGATTACTTAATACTGCCTTGATTTGAAAATAAAGTCTTTAGTGAAAAATCCCTTCTTATCTGATATCTATATCTTTTAAAATTCGGAACCTTCTCTTCATTGACGTACAAAAATAATCTATTACCTAATCTGGGGCCTGGAGGGAGAAGATTCTCCCCTGATCTTTGATAAAAATTTTCCCTAAAATAGCCTGAGACATGGCAGATGGTCAGTAAATCTTAAATACTATTATATTACTTATATAAAAAGAGAAAAATAAATTAAGTGTTGGACTAAAGGAGCTAGACAAATAACAAAAAACAAATGAAAGAACTATAAAGAAATATTGAATGAATGCTGAAGTGTTTGGGGGTAAACGCAGTGAAAAACTCTGTGTAAACTGTTCTAGAAGGTAAGCTGGTGAGCTGTGTCAGTTACTTTTACGCTTCCGGTAGCTCTTTGGACCTGTCTGCTCACACCTACCCAGCCTGCCTGCCTTGTCAGTCTGATCTGGCCTTGAACCTGTTTCACTCTGCCCACCGCTGGTGCCCACCTTCATGGCACTCTCCCACGTGGCTGGCTCCATCCCCGAGCTGCCTGTGCCATCCTGCCCAGCTGCTTGTGTCAAGGAAAGCCTAGACCTGACCTCTGGCCATGGCTTTGCCCTGACTCACTGTGCGACCTTAGGGTGGTACTTGTGCTCTCTGGGCCTGGTTCCCTCCACACACACAGTGGAAATCCACCCTCCAGCCAAGTTGCTGGACTGGGGAAAGGAATTTCCCTAGGAAAAGTACCTCTGCCTTCCCTTTTCCTCAGCTGCCAAAGTGCACACCTCGGGGCTCTTCCAGCTGGGAGGTTAGGCAGGGAAGGCCCTCCGCAGCAGGGCCTCCTGTCCTTCTGAGAAATAGAGCTCCCTCTGTAAGAGTGTGTTGCTTTGACTCCCACCAGCCCTGGCTGAAGAAGCATTACATCAAATGAAGGAAAATAAAATTTCTTCAGCAACAGTGTTGCTGGCGGGTTTAAATCTTCTTCCCATAGTGGAGCCGAAACAGACCCAGGCTGAACCCTCCCAGGGGAAGCCTGGCCCTCAGCCTGGCTCGATGAATGTAGAGTCCAGATCTCACAGGACAGAGGGAGAGGGAGCACTGCCTAATAACCAGATCAGTGGATGTCTCCACGGGTCTCGAGGCACTGCAGTCGAATGCACACATGCTATGCATGCCAGAGCTCTCCAGGCCGGTCAGAATAGCTGGAAGGGGCAGGGCGGAGGCTTTGGATGCCCCTCTGGCCTGGCATTCAAGCCCTGCACATCAGGTCTGCCTTACACCTCCCCTCGCCTCCCCACCGCCCCCAACATGTCAGCCCCACTGTTCTCCTGCTGGAACAGCAGGACTCTCCTGCTTCCGCGCCTTCGCTCAGGCCATACCTCCTACTGAGAATGCCTTTCCTCAAAGCCATCTGGCAGAGCTCCTGATTTCTACGAGGCCCAGCTCAAACTAAACCCTCTTTTAGGAGCCTTCTGTCTCCCTCCTTGTTAGATTTCATCTCCCCGTGCTCAGAACTCCCATGGCATGTTGTCTGTACAGTTAGATTACCCATTCCAACCTGGCTTGTAAAGGCAAACCATTACCAAGGGCAATGCCCCTCAGGAACTCTCAGTTGACAAACTTTCTTCCTAGAAACAAACAAAAGCCCCGCAGCTTATATTGCAGACATTCTAATGACTGTGATTGATGCCAATAGTGACGCCATGCCAAGCTCACTGACTCTTGAGAAGTGAGCCTTGCCTCTCCGGTAGAGACCACGCCTCCCACCCCTCTACTCTAAGCAACTAGAGTCACTCATCCAGCCCAGGCTAGGGGAGGTGGAAGAGGCCCTCGCATTGGATATGGAATGGAAGTCTTAAAATATCCAGGGGAAAGACCTGAGAAATGAAGTGAGGCTGTTTAAATAACTGGAGGTGACAAAATTGTGGAATCAGACAGAGATGTTGTTGTGGGGGTTCCACTACTTAGATGGAAACAGGGGTTCACATAGCACTGTGGGGGGTCAGTTACTGGAAAAATAAAATCATTTCATATTTATACTCTAATAAGTTGAGACTGCAAAAACATTGGTTTTCTATTGAAGCAAATGCTGTTGGTGGCCAGTGCAGCAGCCCTGTGCCTTCTTACTTGCCCTACTCAACCGTGACTTGTGTGGGCAGCCATGTGTGCAGTCCTGGACTAAGCCAGTTGTGGCCATGCTGCTCCCCTTGGCCAGTAATTGGTCTAGGGGTGGGAATATGACCCAGTCCCGGCCAAGGAGATACAAGGGACAAATGTTGAGGGATTTCTGAGAAATATTTTTCTTACTCATACGAGGCACAAGTGGTCAAAGAAGGCACTGTGGCTCTCATCTCCTTTCTTCTCAGCGTGGAGCTCAGATAGCTACCATGAGACCATGAAGACAGAGCTGTGATCTCTTTATCATAGACATAAGATGAGTATTTGGTGGCATAAATGACATGCATTTGCCCTCCCTGGCCACAGAAAGATGATGACTTATGAGAGACCATCCAGTTAATGTCATCTAGTAAGCAATCAAGTCTGAAGCCAGGATCCTCTGTCCTGGAGCTTTTAGAAAGCTCCGATAGAGCTTGTCGTAGTCTGTTCAGGCTGCTCTAACAAAATAGCATAAACTGGGTAGCTTGTAAACAACAGAATTTTTTTCCCCCTCAGTTCTAGAGGCTGGGAAGTCCAAGATCAAGACAGATTTGTTGTCTGGTGAGGGCCCATTTCCTGGCTCATAGAGGGCACCTTTTTGCTGTGTCCTCACATGGTAGAAGGGGCAAGGGTCTCTCTTAGGCTTCTGTGTAAGGGCATTCATCCCATTCATGAGGGCTCCTCCCCTAGGATCTCTTCACCTCCCAAAGGCCCCACCTCCTAATACCATCACCTTCAGGGTAAGGAGTTCAACGTAAGAATTTTGGAGGGACACAAATATTCAGAGCATAGCAAAGCTGGCTCTGGATCTAAGCATACAAGTGGCAAGAAGAATCTTCCTCAAGTTGGCCTGCTTCTTCCTGCACTAACAGATTTAAATGTTCTGCACTCATCACAGTGTCTCCTGACCTTTGCTGACATTTTTGCTCTGGGTATAACAATTATTTTATTATTAGTCACTTTGGATAACTCACTTTTTCAATAGACCACTCTTACAAAGCACGCCATTGGTTGTTACTGGGCTCTGTTGGGTGATGTATACAGCACCTCTAGGTGTGTGCCTGGCCTGAGGGTAGGGTGCTGATGAATGTCACAGGTTGAATTGGTTTGGGGGATAATGGCCTGATAGAGACATGCATGTTCCCCAGAGGATACATCCAGCAAAAGGCTTCTTCCAGGAACATAATTCTTTCCTGTGGGAAATGTATTTTATCCGGTTTAGGTGCGGCTGAAGTTCCCCCGACTTTTCTCCTCTGCCACAGAGGTGGGCATGTGACCCAGGCCAGACCGATGAGCCTCTTAGGGTCCATTCGCAGTTACTTTCTATAGAATGGACAGGGAGCTATTTCATGTTTTTCTATCTTGGTTTCATTACCCATGACCACAGAAGACTGAATCTTTATCTAGAATCTCCTTTCCACACAATTACCTCACCTTCTAGTTTGTCTTCCTCCTGCAGAACTGCTTTCTCCTGGACTTCTACGCACTCCTTGCTACTAGTCCCTGGCAAAATTATAGGGCACAGGCACCCCATTTCTCTCTCCCCCTACATAGTCCTAGTTCTTTCTTTCCCATAGAATCTCAAGGCCTCTCCCAGACTGACACACTTGGCCCTGGGCAGAACACTGGAGAGCCGTCCATCAGGGGCTCCACCTGCTCTGGTGCTGGAAAGCCAATTGACGATCTGTCCACGAGGCAGTGGGGGTGTCCACCACAGCAGCTGGCCATTGAGGAGCATTTCTCCCTGAACTGACCTGATCTGTGCTTGTTTCTCCCATCACCATTTGTGAAGTTCTCACGATGGTGTCCCCAGAACAGAACGAGCCTTTAGATCTTTCTTTCCCTTGATATACCTCCACATCCCAGGCCAAACCCAAGCACCCTTCTCATTTCTCTTATTTCTTTCCCAGACCATGAAACTTCCACTGCTTTTCTAATAGAAAAAGCTTGTCAGTCCTGGCAGTTGTCCTATCCCTATGAGAAAAGACCTCTGCGCTAGACTGTATTATTTAAAATATTTATTGCCTCTCCCTGAAACACACACACATAAACACCATGGGAAGATTATACATCCCCACACTTTATACTTAGGAGGGGCCATGTGACTTGCTTTGGCCAATAAAACATAGGCAGAAATGACAGTATTGCTTCTGAGTAGAGACTTTAAGAGCCAGCTTGTTGTTCTGTATGTCTCTTTTCTCCCCTTTGTGAGGACACTGGAATGGGTCTTCATGGTGTCAAGAGCTGCGGCTGACCCATAATGGACATGTGACAGGAACAAGATGGAAGCCTCTGTTGTTGCAAGCCACTGAAGTTTTGGGGACTCACCTTAAGCTGACTGATACTACTTCTCAGGTCCCATCAACATGCCCTCCATCTCTGTATTCCAAAGTTCTCTCCGCCCTGGAGCTGGAACATCAGGCCCAGTGCAGTGGGGAGTAGAACTATCTAGTATGTCCTTGGATCTTGGAAGGCCTGAAGCTCTCTCTGACCTGAAGGCCTAAAGCTGGGGTCTTTGTACTTGACTCTCTGCCACTGCCTGCCCTCTGGTCTGACCAGCTCTGTCCTAACTGGCTGGCTATCCCAGGGCCCTCGGTTTAGGATAATATTAATAACACTCCATGACTTCTTATTCTAGAGCAAAGGACACAGCTCACCCAAGGGTGATCAGTGGCTTCATTTTGAATGTCCACATTGCTTGGAAGCACACATGATCATATAAAATTATTTTTATTAAAATAGAAAAGATTTCCAGTATATTGCATCGAAGACATTTATACAGAAAAAAAGCAATTGCAACAAACATGCTATATCAGCATTGAGATATTCTGAAAGCTTTAAGTGCCCACTTTTCAACAACATTTTGGTATAATAAGCATATCCCTATGTATTTCAGAGGGTACATATAATACTGAAAAAAATACTTCATGTAAAATCTAAGTTCAGGTGCATACAAACAAGAAGTATTACATTGAATAGCTTATTTCAAACTGTGAAACACATTCAAAGTATTTGATTCTTAGACAACATGCAAACATTTTAATACTCAGCTTGACATTTTTAAATATATAAACCACAATTCTTTATAATTCTATGTCCAAAAAGGAAGTCAGACAGAACACTTATCTACATTGTGCATATCACAAAAAGCAAATGTGTTTTCAAGAACGGAAAGTACTGGGTTAACACACATGATTGTCATTTTACAAATATGGCTATTCACCTTCTTCATAATAAAATAGAAATATCATGTATTATTTACATGAACTACTAATTATTTCACTTTTTGGCAATTATATAAGTAGCAGCAATTGGTTTAAAGATTGATGTTTAAAAACTCTAAATTTAACTCAGGCGAATACCGAAGAATAGATATCTGGTTAATATAAAAATTACATAATGCAAGATGCTTTGATTCAATGTAACTTCTCCCTTTCACAAAAGTCACAGACACAAATCAGTGACCACTGAGACTGTCACTTACAACATATAATTATATGAGTGTCATTTAGTCAGCTTTTTTTTTCTGCTTAACACAATAGATGAGGTCTTGAATTAAATTTCTGTAAATTAATTTAAATTTGCCTGATGATTTACATGATAATTTCAAAGATACTTTATCTTTATTTCATACTCTCTACTAGCAGTGGCTCTTCCCTGGGACCCCCTAGCTTCTAGATAGAGTAGGTAATTATCTGTAAACAAAAACGAACATAAAGGGAACCTTAATACTTACTTACAGGAACCCTGAAGTGAAGTTTCTGTGATCTGATCCCGATAGCAAAATGAGTGATGTTTCTAAAATGTGATCATCTCACTTATCGATGAATTAAATTTGCTTTAGAGTGGGGGACTCATCTAATGAGCAAAATGTAAATCATAAGGCAGTGATCCACCAGAAAGAGACATTCTCTTTTCATTAGGATTCAGAAGAACATATTTTAACACTTGTAAAAACAAAACAAAAACCCTACTAATATTGGCAGACTAAAGAAAAATACTGTGTGGTGAATAGAGGTGACATGTGCTTTTAATTGGCCACAATTCAACAACATACCAGCTGTCCTGAATTTCTTTCACAAGGTAGAAAGTTAGGTCGAGGAACACTTGGCACCCTTTGTTGGCAGTCAGTCGTGTGTCCATAGCAAGGCAAGGCCGAGGCTGAGGACGAGGAAGAAAGTGTGGCAGGGAGGCCTGGCCCCAATGCCGGCTGAGGGCACGCTGCTGGAGACTTGTACCTGGGAAATGATGAGGGCAGAGAGAGGGACGTGGGATGCCAGAGTAGGACTATCAGAGTTGATAAGGGACTCGATCTTCTCTGCTTCTTTATTGCAGGCTTCAATCTGGGAGGGCGAAATAAGATTCTTTTAATATAAAAACACAGAACCTGTGAAAAGGTCAAGTCAGACAAAGTCCACATGTATCCCCAAAGCAGTGTGGCCTTGGAGGAAATTTCTCTTTGTCCTTTCCTTAGTCAAAATAACATTTTATTATCGTCAATTTATTATATAAATATAACAGCATTAATCGGAATCAAACCAGAAATGATCCACAATGCCACAGCCCTCATCAATCAACTGTTTTCATTTTTCCACAATCCAGTTCACCTCTCCCCCACATTTAGACAGTATTATAGGGAATGTACTTTCGATGCCCGTTTAAACACAGGATGAAAACAGTTTGATTTAACGAGGTTTCTAATGATGGCAGTTCAAAAACTGCTTGAAATCATCCCCTTCACGTGAGCCCTCCTTTCCTTGACACTGAACCTTGGGCCTACATGTGTGGGGTTCCGTATGTCTCCAGATTGTGAGGAAGAAAAATGGGGGCCCTCAGGACAATCTCTGATGGGATCCTCCTCCACAGTGGGGCGTAGCCTCAAGAGACCAGAGTCTGTTCTGGCTTTGTCACTGCATGACCTGTGCCAGTTCCCTCCCTCCTTGGGCCTCTGCTGCCTCGTCTGTACAATGGGTGGATTGGATTCCATGATTTCTCAGACCCCTTCCATGTCTGCACACGCTGAGGTCACAGTATCTTGACCTCTCCCCTCCCCTGACTCCTTTGTATTCTGCTGTCAAATGTGTAGGGTCTCAGCAGCCTCGCAGAGTGCTTGTTCCTTCAGAGACTCCCTTGCTTCTCTCCCTGCTGCCCTGCTGACCCCGATCCCTCCCTGCTCCTGGTTTGTGCCCACCCCCTCCTAGGTCCACCAAACTTGAAAGTGACAAGACGGCTGCACAACGTGTGCTGACCCCCACCTGCAGAGCTTTCGGATGGTGATCGACAGGAATGATCAGGATCACAATTTCAGATTCAATGCTGAAGTATCCAAATACGTCACACTGTGGGACAGACACGTGCATGCGGATTTTCTGAAGTATTTCCAGAACTGTTATTGGCTTTTTATTTGTCACCTAGAAAGAGAAAATATTCTATTACCTGAAAAACAGAAGAATTCCCTACTACTGCCTAAGCTGCCTTGCTTCAGGCTGCCAGCTGAGGTGGCTGTTCTGACCAAGGAGCCCTCAGCACAAGGCCTCGACATAGCTCTGCTCTGCTAAATTCTAAATCTTCCTAGTCCGTTACAATGGGGTTTTGCCTGACTGTGGAGCTTTGTAGCCAAGATAAAAACACTCTCCAGAAGTGCTTTTATTTATTTATTTATTTATTATTCCAGGGTTTTGTGAGGGTACAAACATTGTAGTTACACTTTATGTCTTTGCCTCGCCCAAAGGCATGCCCTTCCCTCCCTTTAGTGCTCCCCGTGTCCTTTAGTTGTAGATTTGCCCCCCCATCCCCCTAATCCCTAAAGAGTATTTCTGCCATGTGATCAACCTAGTATTGATCAGTTAGTACCAATTTGATGGTGAGTACAAATGGATCCCGTTCTTCTGCAGAAGTGCTTTTTTAAAAAAGTGACTGTTCTGAGTTAGAGACCATAGGGTAATTAAAGTCTTCCTATAAAAATACAGGCGTTTTAATCAAAATGGGGATAAGTCTCTAGGTGGTGCCACATGTTGGCTGCTACATTTCTGGAGCCCTGTCTTCACAAAAAGGGAGCAGCAACAGTGACAGCACAGAAAACAGAAAGGGGCAAACCTATGCAGGTTGGGGGCCAGGCTCCACAAGTTCTCCTCAGGAGGCACGGGGACTGGCGTGAGGGGAGGCGACCCTGAAACCACCTGGGCATCCACAAGTCTCCGGCTACTGGCTACCTGGCTCTGCCTGCAGCCCTCACCTATACTTACTGTGCCAGCAGGGTCCTTTCCTAAGAAAGGATCAAAGTGACAGTGACATGCACAGCCAGGGTGTGGAGGGAAGGAGCACAGGCTTGGGAGTCAGCCAGTCTGGGTGCAAACCCTACTCCTACTGATTACGAGCTGTATGGCCTTGGGCAAGTTGCTTTCTGAAGATTAGTTTCTTCGTCTATAAATGGGGACAATACATTCTACTCTCTAGGATTACTGAGAGGTTTAGCAATAAGGTTTCAACAGTACCTGGCATATAAAGCAATTTACCTTAGCAATAGTATCCAGTTTTTCCTTGTCAAATAAAACTCTTAACATCCCAGCACATAATGGGCAACAAGCACCTGTATAACAGAAACCGTTTTATGTGTGTTCAGAATTAGAAAGAAGGAGAATTCAAAGTAGCTGGTGAAATGACCACCCCTTCATTCTGGGTTAGGAGAGCTATAGCCGTCCTTCCTGATGACTGCCAACCGGGGGTCTTAATAATCGTACATTTGCCAAAATCCTTCCCCGCTTTCGCCCTTCACCACTTCTCAGGCTGTGTGCAGACAGCACAGAAAGGGCTGGCCTTTCGAGAGACATGGGGCCTGCTCCTGCTCTGCCTCAGAACTTGCTGTGTGATCCTGGGCAAATGCTTTCGCTGGGCTTTAGTTTTCCTCTCTAAATAAGGGAGCTGGTGTTTCAGGCAGTCCATGAGTGTTCGATTCAAATTTAATTTTTAAAATTATTTCAAACTGTTCAAAAACCATACCAGAATATAGCATAATCAGATATAATTATACTGTATCTTAACACAACAGAGATCATTAACCAGTCTGTTAGCAACCTCTCTACCCCCGGCCCTCCCCATCACCCTCCATTTCACTTCATTGTACTTGTTGCCACCTGGCTGAGTATAGATTTCCAAGGTAACTTGTGTTTGGTCTGTCACCTCCCCTGGAACATGGTCTCCTGAAGGAAAAAGGCTTTTTTCTGCCCACTGCTGTGTCCCCAGTGCTTAGAAGAATGTTGGCACGTAGCAGAAGTTCAGTAAACATGTGATGAATTAATGGATGAAGGAATGAACTTGTTAGACTCCACATTAACCTATCTGTGAAGACTTGGAATAAAGTCTCTTCTGCTACCTCTGTTTAACTGGAGAGTGTGAGATTGTAAGGTAAACTGTTTAAAAAAACTATTATTGCTTACGACAGTCTGCATGAAACAAGACTTTCCTGATTATAAACAGCTAAAACAAATTAGATGCTAAGACCAATCTAAGACAACTGTCTTCTCTCAATTTCAAATGTTTGTGTTTATCAAAACTACTTTATTTATTCTTTAATTACTATTAATAATTAATTAATAGTAATAAAATAAGTAAACATTATGTTTTTAAAGTAATAACCCTAATTTTAGTAATCAAATACTATTTCATCTCTTTACATATTGGTGTTTGGTATAAGATTTTCCTTGAAAAACGGTTGCCATATTGTTTTAAAATCACAGGACCAGATGATACATAAAGTAATCCACAACTTTTTAAGGTCAACCCAGAGTAATGGGTCTAATTAATATAAAGGTCTCTTCAAGACTATTTTTTTTTTGTTGAGACAGGGTCTTCCTCTGTTGCCCGGGCTAGAGTACAGTGGTGTGATCATAGCTCACCGCAGCCTCACACTCCTGGGCTCAAGCAACCTCCTCCTGCCTCAGCCTTTCGAGTAGCTGGGGCACAGGCGCAGGCCACTGCACCCGGCTAATTTTTCATTTTTTGTAGAGATGGGGTCTTGCTATTGCTCAGGTTGGTCTTGAATTCCTGATCTCAAGCGATCTTCCTGCCTTGGCCTCCCAGAGTGCTAGGATTACAGGCGTGAGCCACCGTGCCTGGCCTTCTTCAAGAGTTTTTGAAAAATTTGAATAAACTAGTCAACTCTTATCTCAATGACTCACTCTCTAGAGGATGATAAGCAAAATCTTCCCAATCCCAGCCCCGCCCACTTCAAATATTGCCAGCCTACCAGGTGGGATGATGGGTTTGCATCCAGCGGCCAAGAGTGAAGGACACTTCACAGCAGCACACTCAGCAACAGAACTGTACTCAGAGAGGACCCCGACAGCCTGGCAGGGCCCATAGTAATCGACTGCCACGCGATCTGAGTAGGCAGCACACACGCTACTATAGGTCTCACCATTGTGCCCGCAGACGGGCTCTGTGGCTCTGCAGAAGGGCTGAGGGCAAACAAATCACAATTAGCCTGGCAACCTCTATGGTGCACCTTTCCTAACCAAGAGTACCCAGCATGACTCCCCATTTTCAGGAAGGAAAAAAGACACAGGTATAAATTGTGGGCACCCTCTGAAGCTCCTGAGGTGGGCCAAATGGAGGGTGTGTGGGGAGAAATAGGGTTGTCTCTAGATGAACTGAAAAGATTACTCTTCTCAGCCTCTCCAGGACTTGGGTGCTCGCTCCATGTGAACTGATACGAGATAAAAATCCCCAAATCCCCCTCCTGCCACCTCTCCTCCCTCCTCCCAGACTTCCGTTAGTTTCCTACAAGTGCCTGTTTGAAGAAAACAAGATCAACCCATGTACAACTGGAGGCCTTATCATTTCATGCTGGGTATGGAATAAGGAGCGGGAAGAATGGAGAGATCAATGGGGCAGACTCTGGACACATCAGGTAGGTTAGGAATAGATCAGAGAGAGTCGTAGCCAGGAAGAGGGAACAAGTAGGAAGAGAAGACTGGGAATTCAAAGTAGATGGTATCAATGCAATTAGCACTGAGGCTTTGAGAGAAAACAAACCTAGGGAGACAAGCTGAAGGGCTTTTTCTAACCACGAAGACCAGAAAAGGAGAAGCAAGCATGTCAGGTGTTAGCCGGTTGTGGGCAGGGGATGCTGCACCAAAGATGGGTCCCAGGGAGAGGGGCCATCATAAAATCAGTGGTGCATGTGGGAAGCATGCCCTCGTGGTCACCTGCCGCCTCCCCAGCACCACACTCCTTGAGCATCACACCTGTGTTCATTTTTTAAAAAACATAAATGCAGATTCCACAACCTAACAGGTTGAAAGATAAGCTGATGTAAAAAGACATTAAGTCTTAGAGAAATTTTCAATCACTTTTCAGTATCTTGGGAGGTGTAACTATGGTAGGAAGAGTGGGAAAACTCTTTTCTTGGTTGTTTTAATTCACATTCTTCCTGCTTTACTTTCTAGTGAGGGCTCACAGAACTATGGGAAGTGAAAATGGTGTTGACCACGCCTGGGGTGTGAAACTTTAAATTCTTTCCTGGGAGTGGGCTGTAAGAAGCCACTCTCTATTCTTGCTTGTACACTAGATGTGCAAAGGCACACACACTAGCAAGACAGCCTTCCAGAGTTAGGAGAAAGAGTGAAGCCTCATTTTTAGTGGAGGACTGGGTTCTCTAGATTTGACAGGATTCACAGAAGACCCTCAAGTGGTCTAACTGCTGATTCACGTGCAAAAGATCATAAACCAGTTTTATGCCTAGCCTACTTTGATTTGTCAGCCAAACCACTGTACCTGGCATGGGCCTTTGTAAGATAGGTTTTTTCCTCTCTGGTACAAAGTGCAGAGATTGCTGTGCTCCATGTGGTCTGTATCACAAACAGGATCGCGGACCTGGTCACAGGCGAGCTGTCTTGGCACACACTCATATTGGCTACATCCAAATTTATCAAAAGTTGTCAGGCAGACTTGTGGTTTGGGTATGCATCTGAAAAAGATGAATGCAGCACTGTGAGCCAACACAGGGAGGGGCTATGGTGGGGCCAGCAAAACACTGGATGAGGTGCAGGAGGTTGAGGAGAAAGCAAGAGATAAATCAGAATAGTCCTGTCCCCAAAGAGCTTATGTAGAGTGGGAGAGTCAAGCCTGCATATAAAGTAGGCTATAAGGTAGACAAAGACATGCAGGATGCTCACTCATGGGGATGAGTCATTCTGACTGGGGAGCCTGGAGAAGGCATCAGGAAGAGGTGGTATTCCAGCTGGAGCCTGGAGGGTAGGAAGGGCTGCAAGGCCTGCCAGGATGAGGAAGCAGCCACGAACACAGGTGTGATGCTCAAGGAGTGTAGTGCTGGGGAGGCGGCAGGTGACCACGAGGGCAGGAGCCAAGGGTACACACACAGGGCAGAAGTGCTGTGATATGAGACCAACCGGTAGGCTGGGATCCAATGCTGGAGGTCTTGTAGTCAATAAGAAATGAAATATTTTCAGGTGCTTAATTTTCAGCTTGGCCAATATGAGGCCATCTTAAGAAAATGCTTCACTCTATGTCCTAAAAAATTCAGATTTCTGTGCCTACAAGACTGAGGAACTGACACTGGCTGATTGCAAATCACCAAGAGAATGCCACCATGAAGCTGGTCTTTCCTAGTAATATCTGGATCTTGCTTCATTCTCAACTCCTGAACTCCTTCAGAGGAGTTAAGGATGATGGGTCTTTTCTTTTTCAGATTCTTCTGCTTTCCTAATTTTTATAAAGGGTATACATAACTTTCTATAAAAAGATAAGACTTATGAAAATGTTTAGCTATCTCTGGGTATTTGAAGTAATAGGATATACAAATATTAGTCTGTAAAATAAAAGAAGAAGAATATAGTATTAATAGTGTTATTTTAATTTCAAGAGAAATTAACTTATACTATTTTTAGGGATAATCTCCTGCACTGAAATCACCATGACCACGTATGGTTTGCCTTTTCTGATGTGATCTGAAGTCAGAATGCACTTAGTTATAATTTTATGAAAATTTAAGATGTGTAAAGAGAAATAATGAAAAAGAATATTTAGACCCTCATTACCTTTTAACATGCAAGGGATGAGAACCAGGAATATCAGGAGAAATTTAGTAATTTGGGGAGAAAAAACTTGATTAATTTGAGTATTTGGAAGTAAGAGGATCATAAAAAAGGCGAGAATCTGGGGGCAAATGAAAGTGAGCACGAGCAGGGCAGGGGCTTGGTCTGTCTCGTGTGTTGCTGTGTCCTAATGTTTAGAAATAACTGGTACAGGCCGGGCGCGGTGGCTCACACATGTAATCCTAGCACTCTGAGAGGCCGAGGCGGGAGGATCATTTGAGCTCAGGAGTTCGAGACCTGCCTGAGCAAGAGCAAGACCCCATCTCTACTAAAAATAGAAACAAATTAGCTGGACAACTAAAAATACATAGAAAATATTAGCTGGGCATGGTGGCGCGTGCCTGTAGTCCCAGCTACTCAGGAGGCTGAGGCAGAAAGATGGCTTGAGCCCAGGAGTTTGAGGTTGCTGTGAGCTAGGCTGACACCATGGCACTCTAGCCTGGGCAACAGAATGAGACTCTGTCTCAAAAAAAAAAAGAAATAACTGGTACATCAGTAGATACTCAATGAATGAATATAACTTTTTGTATTTAAACAATTAATTATTTTTTTTAAAATTAAAAAAAATTTTTTAAGGCTGGTCAAGTGAATTAAACAATTAATTATTTTCTGAACAGATAATATAAACCCATGGTGAAACAAAGGAACAAAATGGTACATTATAAAAAATAAACCTCCCTCGTACTTGGGTTCCAGACACCTAGTTCCCTTCCCCAGAGGCAACCACCACTATTACCAATTTCTTATTTATCTTTCCAAAGATATTTTATGTAAGTATAAGAATTTATAGATGCTGTGGTACAGAGAACAGAAGGGTAGCGAAAAAAAAAAAAAGAAAAGAAGAGGAAAAAAAAAAGAATTTATAGATGCTGATCCAAAGCATATGGGCATTAGAAAATGTAATTTTGCCCAAATTGCCCTCCATAAAGGATGTACCGATCTTCCAATCCCTTCTTGTATGAAAGTAGCTATTTCCCTATATTCAAATGTTTATCTTTGCCAATCTGATAGATGAAAAATGGTATACAATTGCAGTTTTAATTTAATTTACATTTCCCTTAATATGAGGAAGGTTAAGCATTGTGGCAGAACAGCTACATGTTTATCAAATTCATTTAATTTTCTTCTTGGGTATATCTAGATTACATTTCCCAGTCTCCCTGTAGGTTAGCTGTGGCCAACTGACTGAGTTCTAGACAATGAAATGTGGCTGGAAGTAGCGATGAATGTCTTTTAGACCTGGCCCATAAAAGCTTCTCAAGAGGAACCCCCACTGTCTCCCTTCTCTCCTCTGCTGTCCAGATGCAGAGATACAGAGGAAGGCTATGAGGCTGTAGAAGTTGGCAGAGTCACTATGTGGAAGGATCCTATGTCTCTGAATGACCACATAGAAGGCCTGCTGAACACCCAAATGGGCTTTATTTGATCGTCTACTATGTGAAAGTACTGATATTTTGAGGTTTGTATACAGTAGCTAGAGTTATTTACCCTAACAAATAAAAGTTCCTTTTCAAGTGTTTAAGAACCATTTGTATTTCTTTTTCTGTATTTATGTACTTGGCTCATTTTTCTATTAAGTTATTGATCTTTGTCCATTTTTATAATAGGTTGATCTTTTTCATATTGATTTGTAGAACCTTTTTGTATTATAAGGACATAAGTCCCTTCTCTGTATTCTTCCTGGTTTGTCATTTGTCTGTTACTATGAAGAAAATTTTGATTTTCATATAGCTGAATTTTTCAATCTTTTCTATTAGTTTTGTATCATACCCAAAAAGGCTTTTCTACTTTCAGATTTCTTTTTATTGTTTTTTCTTTCTTTCCTCCTCCTCCTTTCCTCTCTCTCTTTTTCTTTCTTTTTTAGACGGGGTCTCACTATGTTGCTCAGGCTGCTTTCAAATTCCTGAGCTCAAGCAATCCTCCTGCCTCAGCCTTCCAGAGTGCTGGGATTACAGGCTTCAGCCACTGTACCCGGCCTCTTTTTATCGTTTTGTTGTAAAAGCAAGACAACCTTATTCAGAAAGGTTAGCCAATAGAGAAAACAAACAAACACCGAAGCAACCCTCAATTCTATGTCCCAATACAACCTGTATTATCCTTTTGGCTTATTTCTTTAGCATGGCATTCTGTCTTCTTTCTATAGAAATTTTCTTGGCTTAGTTTTCACTGCATAAACTTTGGCAGATGGATGACCAATTCTTAGCCATTTCTTTTAATATATGAGAAAATCTTCCCCTCCTTTTATGCTGTACCAGGTTTTAGGGATGAAGAAGCAATTGCTTATTTTCCACAATATCATTCATATGGAAAGGACTGTGGTATTGGAATGTGTCCTGTTAGGTTTCTGAGGCAGCCAGGCAAAACTCTAGTTCCAGAAGGCTGCAATCTAAGGGAGTCAGCAAGACACTTGCCCTGGTGGCCACCACATTGAGGCTGGGTCAACTGTCCTCTGAGCTTAGTGAGGAAACTGCAGAGAAAGGAGCCCAAGACTAATAATTTCAAATAGTACTGAAGTTATGTTTCCAGAGATTTCTCATGTCTAATTCCTAAAATGGAGGCATATAAGTAAAAGAAAATTTCCTTTGACTATCAGGCATAAATAGCTACTAATTAGCTATTCTCTCTTCTCATCTGCCACCTCTCCTTACATTACACTTTCTGTTTCAGTCTTACAGAATTGCTATAGCTCTCAACAGGCACCATGTTATCTCCTCATTTTCCATGGCTATAATTTTTGTTCCTGTTACACTGTCTGCCTTCACCAACACTGCCTTTCCTCTACTGTAAACCGGGCCTGTAATCTCCCACTCATCTTTCTAGACTCAGCGGAGTATCACATCCTCTGGTGGCTTTCCCAGGCCCTGCCTTCCCCAGGCTGCATGAACTACTCCACTTCTGGGCTCCCAATCACAGCACCTTATCGAGTAGTTTTATATGGCTCTCTTTCCTTCCAGACTCCAAACTCTTCAGGGTAGAGACCACTGCTTAACTTACCTTTATTTTCACTATCTGGTACGTGGTAGATACTTTGTAAGTATTGATTTTTGGTTGAAAAAAATAAGAAGCCATTTGACTTACCTTTGATTTTTTTGGCAGGGGTTAGGATTACATGGATCCTTTGAGATGCACGATCCAAACTCAAACTGATGGTCTTGGAGACCCACACAGCGTGCAATGCAGGCACTGGGGTAAGTGCGTCCATTCTGCCCACAAACAGGGACAAACTGATCTGCACAGTTACATGGCAGACCTGAAGAGAGGAAATAGCCTAAAAAATACATACTTGTATATTGCCTTTCCCCTCATTTTCCTTACTAAGCAAACCATTAACAATCATGTTAAAATAGAATTGTAAATTAAGCCAGGAAATAAAACTTCTCTCCAATCTCTGACAGGATTTTTAAAGGCAGCAATGCTGTGAAGAGCCCTTTGTCTGCAAGATGGCTTTTCCTTGTCCTTTTCGTTGTCAGCTAGTAGAGGGCCTCCAGATCTTGATCCCAGGTAGAGACCCCTATAAACAGGCTATTGGTGGGGAAAGTAAATCATGTTTCTCCTCATCTGGCATATAAAATCTAGAATTTAGGTGTTTGAAGTCTGGCTTGGGTATTTCTTGAATGTTAAATGGTAATACCAAAAATAAGATAAAGCAAAGGTTGTAAGCCCCTCACATAGGTTCTTTCCAGTCTCATCTTCTTAGGGATAGGGAAGAACAAGAAGGTAAACCTGAAAAATTATTATAATTTTTAGACTTATGAGTTTTTATGAGTATCTCTCTCTGGGTCATGTTTGGACTAGGACACCAAGTCCCAAGAAATGTAGTCTGCTTTTGGGCCAGCAAAATTTCCTTAGAGTCTGCTGGCTCAAAAGTCACTGACTTAGTTTATCCCAGGACACTAGGGGCCTCACTATAGGGAACAAGAGTCTTGCTAGTTACAAAGTTCATCATCCAAAACCATTTAGGTGTTAACAACAACAAAAATCTTCCTTGAAAATCTTAGTTTACTTTTCATCCCCACATTCCTCTATGATTTCTCTAATCAGAATGAGTCGTCCTCATTACAGCAGGCCAGACAAAGGATAATAACAAAGGATGATAATAATAATAATAAAGCAGTAAAGGCTGGTACTTATTAGGGTGGAGAGAAGATGGGGTACAGAAGTCCTACTTCCACTTCCCCACCAGTCTGCTGTTCACTTCTTATTTCTGATCTCCTTTTTATTTCCATGGGCTGGAGGTACGAGGTTGGTAAATCCTTATTCTATTCTTCTCCCACCTGACCCCCAGTCCTCGCCATGTGTAATACTAACTCCAGGGAAAGAAGAATCAGGTTGCCACTGCAGCAGCATGACATGAGTGCAAAGGCAGCTACCTAGTACCTCTTTGCTCAAAACCACAGGTATTTCAGATCTGGGAAAAAGTAGATGCCAAGAGATACCAGCAGACTGTGAGCATAACACCAACAGCAAAGCATGGGAAAGTCAAGAAAGCAATATTCTGAGATATTATTATTTGTGGGAGCCTAGATGAACCAGTAAGCTAAGGCAGGCTGAGGGAGAAGGTGTTGGTTGAGAAACAAACTAGGAAAATACGTGGACATTTTAGACCATAATGGGAGGGGTAAATGGGGTATTTTACCAGGTAGAAAAGTTCAATTTAATTAAAACCGTCCCAATCACTAGCTCTGTCCCTTTTGACTCATGGAATTCCAGAATATTAGTGCTGGAAGGACCCTAAGAATCCATTTAGTTTAGTGCCTTCAATTCAGAGAGGACAAAACTGAAATCCAAAGAGGAAAAGTATCTTGCCCTCAGATTCTGCATTTATTTTAGTGTGTACATTTGCAGTTAAGGCAAGACCAGAGAAGCTGCCTTGAAGGGAAAAATATATGCAAAGGAGTAATGGCTGCCCGAGGACAACCTCTGGGCAACCGTGGTCACCTGTGAAGGTGCGACGGTCATCTTCTGAACTATGCTCACTGAGGCATAGGCGGGTAGAACACACCAAACTGCCAGCAAAACAAGAACAGATGTTGCAGTCGATACTAAAGGATGTTCCATGACCTGAGAGAAAGAGAAATAAAATGTTGATCTATATCATGCATTGAGAAATACAGCATAAATTAAAATTTCAATATTTTAAAAAGTTTTAAAATAAAAATTCTTGAAAGATGCCTTCTGAATATACAAACAAAGGAGTTAAATCAAGATATTAATACTTATATTTTCAGCCTGGGTGCAGTGGCTTATGCCTGTAATCCTAGTACTCTGGGAGGCCGAGGTGGGAGGATTGCTTGAGCTCAGGAGTTCAAAACTAGCCTGAGCAAGAGTGAGACCCCGCCTCTACCAAAAAGAAAGGAAAAAAAAAAAAAAAACAAAACCCAGTTGGGCTTTTTGGCACGCACCTGTAGTCCCAGCTACCCAGGAGGCTGAGGCAGAAGGATCTCTTAGAGCCCAGGAGTGGGAGGTTGCAATGAGCTACAGTGATGCTACTGCACTCTACCCAGGATGACAGAGTCAGACTCTGTCTCAACAAAAACAAACAAGGGAACTGAGCACCCCTCCTCTTAACTCCCCCATATAAAAGTAAAAATATTAAAAAAATAAAAGAAAAACATTTATGTTTTCATTTTTACCCCCCATCATATTTTTCCAAGCCCGTAAAGTGCTGGTCTCACCAGGTTGTTTCCTATTCTCTAAGAATGTTTCTGGCTGTCCCTTCTGCCAGGAATGCTCATCTCTCCAGGGTCAGACCTAATGGCATCTTTGGATCAAAAATTCTCCCAACGTCCTGGCAGGAATAACTAGCTCCCAGAAGAGCGCTTGATCTGCAACTTTTTGTGGCTCAGATTCTCTCCCATCTTATCATGTAAAGCATGATCTCATCCCCTGTCCCAATTTCAGCTCCATGAGGCACTAGTGTGCTCTTTTGCACAAAACAGGCATTTAGTCAGTGAGCATTTACAGAAGGAATGAATTTGTTTGTTCTCAGATATTTTCTGTGATACAACGTACCTACCTTCACATTTTAGCCAAATATTTAATAGACTATGGACTAAGAAACAGATGCCTGACTTGCTGTAGGGCAGAAATTTGTGAACTCTTTTTAGCCAAAAGCACTCTTCTTTCTAATCAGATCTCACACAGAAGAGTAACCAAAAAAGCATATAAAAGCTGAACTACTATGGTTGGAGGGGTAGGAGGAGAGAGTAGGGATGTGGTAGCAGAGTGAGTAGGTAGGGAGGAGGCACATCCTCAAAAGTGGAGCTTTTCTGCAATTGTTTGAAGTCATATATTGACATGAGCAGTTGTTGGGGTTATAAGCAAAAGATGTTTAAAGGAAGCAGTGGGAAAGCAAGACACTAAAATTTTTAGGGAAAGTAGTCAAAGGGTGGCACTTAAAATGTGCTCTTTCCAGACCCCTAACCAATAGTGTAGTTTCCATCCCCATTTGCTTTCCTCGATGTCAAAATCTGAGTTTCACTTCTGGTGATGTGGGGGTGGGGTGGAGTATGGTTGAGGAAGTGTACCTGTATTCAGGTCCTTGCCAATGAAGGGTAAGGGCTGTGGAGTCACATAGACCTAGAGCCAAGTCCTGCTTTGGTCACTTATTAGCTAGGTGACCTCTTTGAGCATTAGCTCCTCTTCTATGCAATAGGGATAATAATAGTAATACCCATATCAAAGAATAACATGGAGGATTATGTGAGATAATGTAGAGCAAGATTTAGCATCGTGCTTGGCCACAATCAGAATTCAGTAAGTATTAATTAATTATTATTAGTCATTAGCCCCTTCTTGAGGGGGCTTCTAAGAGGATTCATTAGAAATCCTAGCGCTTTGTATAGTTCAAAAAATACTGCCCTAGAGTATCTGATATACAGACTTTACCCTTTGCTCTTTGGCGATACTCTATGCAATGTTCTTCCTACTAAGTGAAGATAACTTGTTTCATTTTTTTTTTTGAAATGGCATCTCAATATATCACCCAGGCTGGTCTTGAACTCCTGCCTCAAGTGATCCTCCCACCTCAGCCTCCCAAGCAGTTAGGATTAAGGCATGAGCCACCGGTCCCAGCTGAATATTATATTAAAAACAAAAACAAACTCAGTTCAAGACTCACTTTTTCTTTTTCCCCCAACAATGCAAGACTTCTGGAGGTCTATACAGTGCATCTCCATACAGTTTTCTAAGAGTCCACTTTGTCCACATGAACAGATTTTATAACAACCAACTTCCCCTGCAGATGATGGCACCTGGATTAGTGTCTCTTGACGGACAATGAAATCAGATGCTTCTCCCAGTTTGCAACCTGTACAAACATTAGTTGAGAGAGACGGTATTGTTCTATGACATTGTTTTATGACATTAGAGATATACTTTACAAAAGTCTTATAGGTACTGTATAGCTATTAAAGATTACATAGTAGAACTCTCACCAAATTAAGGAATTGCTTTGATTTACTGGCCAAAAACATATCCTCTCAAATTAAAGTTCCATGTTCTGAGGGATGGTAGTGATTAAGGACCTGTATCCCAAAGTCACCTATAGTTCAGTATAAAAATGCTGTAAGATATATAGCTTTTTATTTCTTTGGGCTAATCAAAGATATTTAAAAATCACAGATATTTTTAAAATGGAGTATGGAAACTGACAGTATTTTTAGAATAATCTTCATCAGAAAAACTTTTAGCAATAGAATACAAGCATACCTTAAATTCAAAGAAAAACGCAATATTTAGGTGAGCTTACGTAGAAATCATTTTATGTCTTATATATTTCTATCTTATTACAAGATAGGCTTTCTGAGTTTAATAAAACAAGAGAATTCTGAACTGAATTACATATTTAAATAATATGGAATACAGATGTCACCATTTTAAGTAACTATGTCTTATTTTCTTACCGTAGAAAATATTGACTAAATTATAATGTAAAGATAAATGGATGGAAAATACTATCTTGAAATTTAAAACAGCCCAATATTTCCAATTTTAACAAGACTTATTATGACTCTGCAGCTGATATATTATGGTATTATATAAATATTATAGATGATCTTTTGAGACATCATGCTTATTTAATCTTTTGCTCCATTTTACTTCAAAGATGTTTAAAAATGTTGATTCTAACATGACAAAGAAACATTTTCAATTGGGAAACAGATAAAAAGAAGCAAAATGTTGCCACGATTATATTCAAAAGGGACTGACAGAGAGATAAACACTATCAAAATTCTATGGGATAAAAATCTTTTAGCCTTAAAATCATATATATTTGAATATAATAATAATCTTTATGGAGATAATTATATGTCCTACTGAGAATGCCATTTCTCTACATAATAAAGGAAAGAAAAGAAAAACATAAACGATGTATAGTACATTTTCTTAAACATTACAGCATGGAAGAGAAAGTACAAAAAGCTGGTTTTCTTTTCTTTGTAGTAAAAAACCCTATAACTCATTATGAGAGTCAAGTTTTGGATGAATATTATTAGTGTACAATCTAAATGATAACTGAAAATTACATGCGTCTTTGTCTTTTTCTGCTTACACAAATAATACACGTTTAATGGGAAAACCTCAAACATTACAGAAAAACATATATACTAATAGAAAATAAAGTCCCTTATAACCTCACTACAAAGATAACCCCTGTAAAGCGACACTAGCAGCACCTGTCCATACTTGTCCCACACCCACACCCACCTACCTCTTACCTTGAACACAAGAATATGGAAGACAGGGATCTCCAGATGGACATCCTTTTCGGTTCACTTCACAGAGCTCATTGGCTGGGCAAGGATTTGGGTTACAGGGGTGAGTCACTTCTTCTACAATGTTACCTAAAGTACTTGGCCCTGAAAAACACAAAACAGATTAGTTTAACCAACCTAAAAGAGTAACAGAGGTCTGTAAATTATCTGAATTAATTGTGGCTGGAATAAATGAAAAGTAAATGAGCATAAAGTAAGGCCTGATTCTACTAAGCTATTAAAATACTCAATCTCTCATCATTTGTGAGTTTTGCATAAATATACATACATTCATCATTTGTTTATTTTTTGGATACCTGCAATATACCAGACAAGGTTCTAGGCACTGGAGATACAGTGATGAACAAAACAGACAAGTTTTTAACACAGAGTTTATATCTGGTAGAGAAATAAACAATAAATATACTGTGTGTGTGTGTGTGTGTGTGTATAAATAAAAAATAAAGTCAGAAAATTATAAGCAATAAGGAGTATCAGGGGATGGAAAGTGACAGGTATATTTTTGGATAGGGTAGTCAAATAGGTGCTTATGTCTAAGAGGGATAATTTAGTATGTTTTATAATAAATGATAACTTATTATGGTAGTATGGACCCCAAACCATGATTATATTTTAACTTCTGAAATCATAACTAAGGAAGAGTCTCACTTAATAGAAAGTATGTGTGATATTTAAACAGAGTATTGAAATTCAAGCAAAAGCATTTCTTTAATATTCTTCCCATTGAAATGGTTTCCTTCTACACATATATTTGACTTCTGTAATAGAGTCTAGGATTGTGAATACATGAGTTTTGTTTACTTGATTTTAGGATAGATGCAGACTCTAAGATTAATAGAGGTATTGGGGCTCTTGGTTCTGCTCATCTTGCCTGATCATTTTATAAATAGGGAAGCTGAGGCTCAAAGAAGTGATCTGCTCAAAGCTACAGAGGTCTAAATTCTAGTCTAATACTTTTTTGCTATATTGGTCACAAAAGTTAAGGGACATAGTTTGTTGGTCTTGAGAAAATATGGCATATATTACCAGCTACAAATCTAGCACTCACTCTTCTCTTGCTGTTTAGCACTAGATCTCCAATTTTACATACAGTGGCAATGGGCCCACAGCTAAAAAGATAGTCTTTCCCAGTGCTCCTTACAACTAGGGGTGGCCAATGAGATTAAGGAGAAGTTGTTTGCTCTCCCCCTTCCTTTTTGCCATCTAGAATCTACCACCAAACTAGAATATATAGTGGCTAGAACACCAATAACCATGTTGTGATAAAGTACAAGAAGTAATCTCGATGGCTGAAATCAAGTGCTAAGGATGGTGGAGCAAGATAAAAGCAGCTTGGATTCCTGATGATGAAGCTACCATAACAGCCCTGGACTATTTGTTTCTGGGCTTTCTTTTACTTCTATTTGTTGTTCTGTCATTTGTTAATCTTATCTGACAGGTGAAAACTAAGCAAGTAGGAGCTGACTTCACTGTCTGATTTTCCAGCCAGCTCACAGCACTAATGCCCCCTGGTGGCAGCCTGAACACTTCTCTTACCTTAACTACTGAGTGTGTAGGAGTTCTGCTTGTCATCCCTTGCTTGACATAGTCATCTCACTGCCAAGAAGCTCAGCTCGAGGATCCCTCAATGAGATATCAATGTACTCTTTTAGCTCCTGGCAAGAGTATTTGGCAGAGAGAGGCCGAAGCAGTGAAACAAGTTCCATTTTCATGTACTAAAACTCTTTACACCCTATTGGATGGGTAAGTCCAAGCCAATGCCTGGCTCATGTCCACTGATAGATACTCTGATAACAAAAAGCTGAATATTCTTGGGGGGAAATTCTACTTTTAGTGATATTAAGGCAAAGAGACAGCAATTAGATGGAGCTGGTTATTTGAGAATGCTGGCCCCCTTTTTCACTGCTTAGACTGATTGACAACAGTTCATACTTCCTCAGACTGTTATGATAATCACTTCTGCTTACATATTTTAAGATAACAATTCTTTCCTGGGCCAAAAAGGCCAAGCAAATAAGATACGAGTCTGTGATTGAGATGCTATCATTTAATCACATGTTCTCAACAGATAGATGCTCATCCAAAATAAGCAGCAAGGACAGAGATGGAAGAGACAGTGTTTGGTATCTAAAAAAAGAAAGAAAAAAAAACCAACAAAAAAAGTACTTACTGAGGTATGTATCCAAAGGTATACAATTCTCCAGGTCATCTGTAGGTGACAGAAGCTCACAAATACTTTCAGCTGTGTGGTCTTCAGGGAATTTGTTCTGGTCTCCACATTTTTTGAGGATTTCCACACAATCTGATCTTGAAAAAAAAATACACATACATTTAAGGTTCAACGAACCTCATGCTGTCTAGCTACCATCACCTCTGTTTCTGAAGCTTTCCAGAAAGTACATTTTCATAATTTAACAATGTTTCATAATTGGTTAGGTTAAGCATGGCAAAAGAAAACAGGAGTCAACAGTGGACCTCTCAGTTTCAATAAAAAATTCAAGGCATCCCCAATTTTCTCTTATCTGAGATCAAAAGCCTTGCTCAAATTTTATACTTATACTTACTGTTACTACCATCAATGTGGCTTTTTACCATCTTTGAAAGGAAATTGTTTGGCCTGTAATAACTGGAAAGTCTATTAGTTAAAATTTTCTTAGTCTTTGATAGGGATTTGGTTCCTCTTCTATAAGTTTGCTATGTATGCTATGAGTCTACATATTTCCCACTCATTGCCTCTTGCTTGTCACCCAATAGTTTATACCTTGGTGTCTCCTTGACTCAGGTTGTCCCCAAGTCATATCAGAGAATAGATCTGGACTCTAATGAAGGTTGGAATAATCTGAAATGAGTCATCAAGTACCTAGCAGCACTGAGCCACATACCAACAACTTAGGGGCTAAATATTAACTTGGTTTTGTAAAAATTTTTGGAAAACAAGATAACTTGGTTTTGGAAAATCTTTTGGAAAATAAGACGTGTCAATAGCAGTTAACATAGATTACTGTGTAGTTAAGTGCTTTTGGTTTTGATCACCATAAAAGCTCCTATTTTTACTTTATCCTAGATTTCCCAAGCAAACCATTCAAAAATGTTTACTAGAAATAGGCCCTAATGACTGTATTCACTAACTCCTTTACTTATCAAACATTTATGGAAAGGCTATTATGTGTCATGATTATGCTAATATCTGAAGAGGAGAAAAAGAGGAACAAGGATAAAAGAAAAATGGCACAAAGAAGAATAAGCTCCTTAAGGAGAGCAAAGTCTAATAGACAATAAGACAAGTATACAAATTAAAATATAAAAATAGAATAATGTATCAAAGGTATTTAATGTTTCTTGAACTAAGTTCCATAAAAGACATACAAATAAAGGTCATAGGAATTTGTAGCAAGAATAAATTACTATCAGCTGGAGAAATCTGGGAAGCCTCAATAGGAATATCTGGTATTTGAGAGAAGACAAGAAGGACAGGAAGTAGGCAAATGGAGATGGGGTGAACAGTATTTCAATAGAGGAGGAAAAAGTGTGAAAGCATTTGACATGTGGGGGTCACAGGCAAAGGGAAGTGGTAGAAGAGAAAATTCTAAAGAGAGGCTCTGAACCTAAACTGGAGAATCATGATGAAAGAAACTTACTTGCAAATAATACTTCCCCGGGATTTACTATGACAAGGTTTAATCTGCAGTGAACAGGCTATTGCTTTCCACATTTCTGGCTGGCACTTTTTAATATCAAGAACAGGTATATTGATAAATGGCATCTTTATGCTTCCTTTCTCCCACAGCTTCATGTCATTCATGGCTCCTTGATCTGACTGAGCATTACAACTCCTGAAAAGTTCTGTTGGCCTAAAGAGAAAAAAGTTCAGAAGGAATCGAGAGGCAATTATTTTCCAAAGAGAAGCACTGAGTGAAGTCCTGACACACTAACACATCAGGAAAATCTGATTTTCTTAAAGAGGAAAGCACATACAACCCATTAAAGGATATCAGCTTCAAGCATATGAAGATTCAATATAGACTAGCATTAAGACTCTGATTGCATAATTTCCTTTCTACACAAGTTTTTGTTAGGCAGTTCATAACTTCAAAATGCTCTAGACAGGACTATTATCCCCAGACCATCCCATTTCTTTCATTTCACAAAATAAATATTATAAGTCCAAGTTTTTAAAATGGAGGTATAATTTACAAAAATAAAATGCACACAAAAGGAAAAAAAAGAGAAAAAAATAAAATGCACAGATTTTATGGGTATAGCTTGATGTGAAAATGAAAATGTGTGCATCCATAAGTACATCTACATCAATTAAGGAACATTCATATCAGATCAGACCTTATGCCTCTGTCAAGTCAGCTGACTCCACTTCAGAGAACACTACTATTCATGCTTATATCACCATAGTTAATTCTGCCTGTTCTAGAACTTCATATAAATGGAATCGTATTGTTATGTACTTTTTTGGGTCTGGTGTCTTTAGCCAAACAATCTTTTTGAGATTCATCCATATTTTTGTTTATGTAAAAAGTTTGTTCCTTTTTATTGTTGAGTAGTATTCCATTAATAAATAAACCAAAATTTGTTTATCCTAATGGTTCTTAAACTTTTTGATCTCAGGACCCATTTACACTATTAAAATTATTGGGTTCTCAAAAAGCTTTTGTTTACGTGAGTTATATCCATCAATGTTTACCCCATTGGAAATGAAAACAAAGCTGGTGTGGTACCATGTGCCTGTAGTCCCAATTACTTGGGAGGCTGAGGCAGGAGGGTTACTTGAGCCCAGGAATTTGAGCCAGTCTGGGCAAAATAGACCTCATCTCAAAAAAATACCAAATACAGGCCGGGCGCGGTGGCTCACGCCTGTAATCCTAGCACTCTGGGAGGCCGAGGCAGGAGGATCGTTTGAGCTCAGGAGTTC